>NC_056750.1:221400598-221421966 GCF_019279795.1 Protopterus annectens
AGTGATTAGTAATAATGATAATATGAACAATATTTTAGGCGTTACTCTCAAGAAAACAGTTTAAGTTATTTACTGAATTTTATTTTTCTGTTGATCACTTCAGTAAGAAACTATTTCAGTAAATCGGAACATTCCACACTGACCATGCTGAATGCCGATGTACTTCCCAGTTAGTGATTAGACAGAGCATAAACCACAAATGCAAAGTCCTCTGTAGTCAAACAGATGAAACTGCATGTCTACAACGCAACATTTTTGTACTTACTTATTTAATACAAGGTGACTAGAAAATGAAATACAACTAGAAGTACAACTTGGAAATGACGTACCTCCGCCACAGTTACTGTACTTGTGGGAGATTATTATTAATTTTATTAACACTTAATTTGAATCCATTCAGTTTGATCAAATGAGCTCGGAGACCTTGTGCCCCTGGCCTAAACCATAAACATCTATTTTCTTTCAGCCACGTTTTCACACTTATAATAGTGATTATCTCGAATTTATATACATATAATAGGATCATAATGAGACTGCCAGTTAATTTATCTGTTAACATTTTTTAGCTTCATACTGTACAGTGCAGTGTTAAGTGTAATTTCATGAGTACCAGTTCTTAAAAATCCCCTATTAGCTTTCTGCTAAGGTCCAACTGAGAAGTGCTTAATGGTTACTGTTAAGCGAACTTGCTGTTTGCGCTATATATTTTTCTGGATTTACCACTGTGAGGTTCAATTCAATAAAAGGAAAATGATGTGTGTTAAAAAAGAAGGACCTTAGCTCTCAACCTTCCATCTCCAAAATGAGGAACACTCGCCTTCATAATGTGGAACAAATGGGCAAAATGTGGAACACATACTAATGGCTTGCTAACAACTTCAACTAGGAAGGTCATAGGATGGTTAAAATATGCTGGTTTTGCTTATAAAGAAGATCCGTTAATGAATTGATATGATTAATTTCTATTTACCATGGATTTCACTTAAAAAAAATTCCTAACACTGAATGTGTGACAGACTCTTTCAATGTGGAACTTTGAGGAAGTTCCAGGAACATGAACTTTTTAAGACCCTAAATGAGGTACGTTCCTCGTAATGAGGTGCACTTGAGAGGTATGCACGTGTGTTAAACACCGCAGTACCTATAGATCCAGTAATAACAGATTTATTGGTAACTGTAAATATCCAAATCGAGCACCTCAGGGCATACCGCATTGACACCACGTGGTTTGCTATGCTAAAGTTTTGCTCAATGCGATACAAACAGCACAGCCCTAACACTCTCCTAAATCTCCCTGCCATACAGAATTATTTATTAATAGTCCTATTTTGAAGCGCAGGTTGTGGTTAAGTAACATATTCCCACTACAACAGGCATATGGGTCTCTCATATTACTTTGTAGCAGATCATTTGCCTGAATTCTCTTTTCCTAGTATAGATTTAAAACAAAAATTATGTTGTTGTGTCTTTCGGTTTTTCCCGGTTAGGGGTCGCCACAGCGGAACTCTGGTCCGCTAATGATTGGCAGTAGATTTTTACGTGCCGAGTTGCCGGCCCTGACGCACATCCTTCAACGAAGGTACGCCCATTCACGCATGTCTCCCCCACACAAAAGACGCTCTAGCTGAGAATTGAACAGGACAACTTCTTACTGGGAGGCGACAACGCTACCGCAGCACCACTACCACCACCACTGCTAAAACAAAAATTATGCACTTAACATAATTTTAGACATTCATGGTCTGTGTCTGCCTTTTCAAAAACATGAGTGGTAGCAGCAGGCGACAATTGTTCAACACCTCTAGAGCTTTCCCGGGCCCTTAACTGTTA
Organism: Protopterus annectens; assembly: GCF_019279795.1. NCBI lineage: Eukaryota > Metazoa > Chordata > Ceratodontiformes > Protopteridae > Protopterus > Protopterus annectens. Next base: position 221,402,429 of record NC_056750.1, read on the forward strand.
CCCTTCTTTTCAGATGGTGACTGCACTTTAATAACATCCTATTTGCCGGCAATAATGTCATTTGTACAATCTTTATATCAGTGTTTCTCAAACTTTTCTGATAGCGACCCACTTAGACAAAGCACATAACTCAGTGGCCCACTAGCCCCTTCCATACGTCACATGATTTAAAGAAAGGTCATAGTTTGAGTACTGACACACATAATCCTGACACACTAATTTAATGAATAATTTCCCCAGTAATCCCTTCATTACTTTGCATTGTGTATGCACAAGCACTAAAATGACACAATAAATTATTTTGCCCGGCGATCATTTCAGCAGTCTGACCATTTATGCACAAGCACTTCCCCAATACATAAATTAATTATTTCCCCAAGCAACATTTTCATTACTATGTCCAGGTATACACAAGCACCAAAATTAAACACTTCCCAAAGACTGACACAGTAATGAATACTTTTCCCCAGTAACCCCTTCATTAGTTTGTATTGGGTATGCACAAGCACTAAAATAACACAATAAATTATTTTGCCCAGTGGTCACTTTGGCAGTCTGACCATGAATGCACAAACAATTCATCCGTGTATCAGGGAAGTATTTCCCCAAGTAACATCTTCATTACTATGTCCAGGTATATACAAGCACCAAAATGAAGCATTTACCAAAGGGACCCCTTCAGTAAAATGTCCAGGTCCAGTATGTAGAAGCACCAAAATGAAACATTTACCCAAGCGACCCTTCAATAACATAAGTACAAGCACCAAAATGAAACATTCACCCAAGCGACCCTTCAGTAAAATGTTAAGGTATGGCCAAACACCAAAATGAAACATTTGACCAAGCAACACATATCTTACAAGCATACAGTCTCAATGAAGTACTGGCTTCAAATAACAGAATTCCTGCGTGCGGCACAGCACAGATGGTATTTTAGGCAGGGTTTCTCCTTCAACTTCTGGCTCGCTGTTGAATCTATACTCATTGGTTATCTCAATTGCAATTGCAAGCTGAGATTAACCAATCAGCTTCAAGAAAGGAGGGACTCATGGCAGCAAGACATCCAGACATGAGACAAAAAAAAAAAAACAGGCACTGAAGAGGATATACATAGTTATTTAACTCTTGAGGCCCACCAGGAAATTCAAAGCACTGCTTTATATCACTGCACAAAGGGAATTACAAAATATGAGGGAATGTAGGTGGGTTTGTACAAAGGGAATTACAAAAGATGAGGGAATGTAGGTGGTTTGTACAAAGGGAATTACAAAAGATGAGGGAATGTAGGTGGGTTTGTACAAAGGGAATTACAAAAGATGAGGGAATGTAGGTGGGTTTGTACAAAGGGAATTACAAAAGATGAGGGAATGTAGGTGGTTTGTACAAAGGGAATTACAAAAGATGAGGGAATGTAGGTGGGTTTGTACAAAGGGAATTACAAAAGATGAGAGAATGTAGATGGGTTTGTACAAGGGGAATTACAAAAGATGAGGGAATGTAGGTGGGTTTGTACAAAGGGAATTACAAAAGATGAGGGAATGTAGGTGGGTTTGTACAAAGGGAATTGCAAAAGATGAGGGAATGTAGGTGGGTTTGTACAAAGGGAATTACAAAAGATGAGGGAATGTAGGTGGGTTTGTACAAAGGGAATTACAAAAGATGAGGGAATGTAGGTGGGTTTGTACAAAGGGAATTACAAAAGATGAGGGAATGTAGGTGGGTTTGTACAAAGGGAATTACAAAAGATGAGGGAATGTAGGTGGCTTGTACAAAGGGAATTACAAAAGATGAGGGAATGTAGGTGGTTTGTTGCAGTGGACAGACATGGATAATAAAATCAAACATGATGGTAAATAATAACCTTTGTGTCCTACATGATTCAGTCCATCCGTTTCAACTACAGGACAGAGTCACTAGTTTAAACTTTTAAGGTAGCATTAAAACAGAATGCCCACAGTAGAATAGCTTTGACTTCAGAATTTAACTTTGATATCACATCAAGCTTATAGTACCTTACAAAGCATGCAGCGAAGCCCCTGATTTGCAGATGTTATTCATGATGATGATGATGACAATGATGATGATTCACAACAGAAGTTCTGTACATGGACAGGGAACTAGTCGTAGCTCTGGCCAAATGTGTTTGTCAACATAATTGTATTTTTTCATAAAAGGTAATACAATCTGTGAGTCATTCAGACAGAATGACCTTGGAAACATGCTGTCCCATTTTAGTGTGATGAAAGGAAATTAAGAGATGGTCATTCTTCCTAACAATTTGTTCTACCAAAATAAAATTGTAGTTGATGATGAACACCATGGAAATACAATAAGGACCTTCCCTAGTTTGAATCCTCAGGGAAGAAAGCAGAGCAGTTAATGTACCTACCTTGGGCATCAGGGCCAGCCTTAGGTGAAAGGCCCCATTGTGACTGCACTGGTTACTAATGGAATTGGAGAAGTCAGGCGGTCAGCCTGAGGTTTGTTATATCGGGATGGATCATTCCTGTCAAGTGAGACAGGAGATCTGGATATGATCCAGAGTCCAAGGTTCATGAAGTAAGTGAGGCCAAAGGAAGGGGAACCAAATCTGTTGAGGCCAGCAGGATGCAATGAGGATGACTTTCCTCTTCAACATGGTAGTTTTCTGAAGGAATTTCAGAATTAAAGGATAAGTGTAAAGTAAACTGGGGGGGCAATCCTGAAGTAGAGCATCACTCAGTGATTCCCCCTGTGGGGGGGTTAGGGAAAATAGCTGCTGCATTCATTGTTTAGGGGAGATGCACAAAGATCACAGCAAGGCTGGCCCCACTAGCAGAAAATCATTTCTGTGACGTTCTTGCTAAGACACCACTCATAAGGTAGAAGAATGCACCTGCTCAGTTTGTCTGCTACCACTTTGGACTTCCCTGGAATATGCATTGCTATACAAAAACAGTTGGATGAGATCACCCATTGCCACACCCTGAGTGCTTCTCAACACAAGGGATAAGATCTGGTCCCTCCTCATTTGTTAATGTACCAAACTACTGACATATTGTCAATTTGAATTGCAATTGTCCCTGAGGGGAGGGCATCCTGAAGGACCTGCAACATTAAAAACACTGCTCTCATTTCTAGGACATTGATATGCATGTTGGCCTCTTCATGGTTACTAAGTGCCTTGGACCTTTTTTTCCCCGAAAATGCCCCCACCCAAACTGAGAAACATCCATGGTCACTATGGCCATGGGTTGAGGGGGAATAAACGTACGGCCTTATAGAACTTGAGCTGATTGAATCCACTACATGAGATCTTTCTTGCATACGTGGGTGATTCATATCGAAGTAGACATGGGTTGATAAAGTATCAACCATTGCGTGGCTAGCATCCATTGAAGAATTCTTATGCAAAATCTGGCCTATGGTACTAGTGTTATTGCCACTGCCATAGATCCCAGAGCCTGAAGGTCCAAGTGGACTGAAATCTTGGTAGTGCAGATTATCCTTTTGACCTGTAATCTTATTGTTTGAACTCTGGAGGGGGGAAGTGAAACTATGGTTGATTTGTGCTGAGTAGTGCTCCTATGAATTCTAAACTTTGAGTTGGTTCCAGATGAGATTTTTTTGTAGTTTATAGTTATCCTCAGAAGAGAGCATGTCTGGAGAACCTGGTCTCTTGCCTTTAACAGTTGATGCCTGGTCGAGGCAAAAATGAGCCAGTTGTCTAAATATGAAAACACCCGGAATCCCTGCAGTCTCAAGGGATCTGCTACTACTGCCATGCACTTGGTAAACACACTGAGGGCTGTGGTGAGACCAAAGGGCAGAACTCTGAACTGGTAATGACTGGCTCCCAGCTGGAAGCATAAGAACCTTCTGGATAACCTGTTCATCTTTATATTATAAGTATGCATCCTGAAGGTCTACCGATCACAAACAGTCATTCTTTCCCAAAATGGGAATAATGGATTGAACCGTGACCATCTGCAACTTGGAACATTGAGCTGACTTTTTCAAGTTGCTGAGATTGAAAATTGGTCTCCAGTCCCCTCTTTTCTTTGGCACTAAAAAGAATCTTGAGTAATTCTGAATACTATCTTGTCTGGGGAGGCCTCTAGGATGACTCTTTCTTCTAGCAGCTTTTGTACTTGAATTGCTGCCTGTTACATCTGACTGAGTGGGACGTTGGGAATTTTTCTAGAAGGGGAGGAGGAAGGGAAAAGGGTATTATATAACCTCTGGAAATTATCGTCTGCACCAAAATATCTGTTGTAATTTCTAGTGAGGGTCTCCAGTGCAGGGATAACTGACCCCCAATTACCTCCAGAGAAAGGCTATCAGGCATCCATTCAGGAGTACGGGAAGGATCTGTCAAAGAAAGAATCTCTGCACCTTTGGTTTTGCAGGCCATCTCTGCCATGGGGGTGATGTCTACCATTTGAGTTCACCGCTCTGCCCCTGAGAGAACCTCCTCCACATGGTCCTGGAAAGGTCCCTGGGACATCTTGAACCAAATTTTTCCACTACCTCATTGATTCCTGGAAAAAGATCTTTGATGGGTGGAAAAATATACACCCATGGCAGACAGGGTCTTTCCATCCTTCTCACACCTGTGTTTTTTACCTTGGAGCCAAACAAAGACATGCCATCAAAAGGAGCATTGACAAGTGAAGAATTGAAGGGCTCCACAAAATCACATAAGCGCATCCAAGCATGCCTTCTTATGGAAATGCCTGAACCCGCTGCCCTTGAGGTTTCTTCAACTATGTGCAAAATGAGCCTCATGGAAGAGTTAGAAATTGATTGCAGGGTAGCCAACTGAGAAGTCAATGATACTTGTACTTTTTCAGAAACAGATGCTGAGAGGGTGTCTGACAGTTCCTTACTCAGGTCCCTCTGTAACCTGATGAAATGTGGTAAATAGTTTGCTAACCTTAAGGTGAAGGTCGCTGAAGCATAGATACACTTTCCAAACCTGTCCATTGCCTGAGTCTCCTTGTTGGGTGGATGGAGAGTGGAACTCTCCTTGGCAAGTTCCATCTTAGTGGCCGCTGCCATGACCATGACATTAACAGGCACACCCTTTGTCCAAAACTGTTTGCCTTCCAGTGTTGTCATAATTTTGTCAGGTCTCCAAGGTATTATTTCAGTGGTGTCAGGGTCCTTTCATGTTTACCGAGAGATCAACTCAATAAGCTCATAGGCAGGTGGGGTCACTCAAGTGGTAGACGGCCCAGTATCAAAAGCCTCTATGAATACACACTCCCTGGACAAAGGGTTGCTGGGCTTCCAGACACCTTTCTGTTTCAGGATTTCAAGGATGTCACCAAATGAGACATCTTCAGGAGGTGAATGTGGGGGCCATTCACCTTTATCAAAGTCTGTGGGGAATCTAAGTGCTTCCTCTTGCACATTTTCTTCTTAGGAACCTCCTCATTGGGATGCTGTGGGGAAGCATCAGAAGAAGCTGGAACATCCTGCTGGGAATCTTGGGTTTCAGTACCATCTGTCCCTGTGGAAAAGATGGGTGAGACTCCAACTGCAGAGATATCAAGGCTGCAGACTGATGATCCAAGGGGGGTAGGAACCGTATGTGTTGCTGAGGCAGACAATGCTCTCTCCATGGCCTCAAAAGCAGAGTTCCCCAGAGAGAGAGAGAGAGAGGACCCCAGATCTGAAAAAGCACTTTTGGATCATTGTCCCTCCCAGCTCCGAGCACAATTCCTCTAAGGCAGAAGCCAGAACTGAACTAACCCACACCAAGGCTCTGAGGTGCAGAGACAACTCCAACAACTACACAGTCGACTCCTACACCTCAGATCTGACAGGGTAGCCTCAGCTCTCCAGATCTGACTGAACTGAAGTGCTCAGAGCAAATTTCAGATCCAAGGATAAGGGTATTCTCTGAGGCAGATGGATCCAGACAGCTCAAATCCAAGGATTCGAATACCATGGAAGGAATCAGAGGAGGAACTGGTAGAGGGGGTATAGTAGAAGATCAGACCTCCTGACCCAAAGAGGTAGGAGCAGAGGAGACACCTGTCAAGCTCTGAGCTATTCTTCTCACCGATCTCTCCACATTTTCTTCCATTAGACTCTTGGAACAGTGAGTGGATACTATTGAAGGGGACCTAGGTCTCTCCAAAAAGGGGGTAGGAAACCTATAGGGAACTGGGTCACTGAAGGAGAGTATCTGGTCCTTGGAAGGTAAATGGTACTGAGAGTCAAATCAGATGATTTATGTGTCTGGCCTGAGGAAGTCTGATCTGAGGAATCTTTGCTATGCTTTATTTTCAGATTCGATGATGAGGTCAGATTTGATGAATCTCTTTTCTTTAGCTTCAGATAAAATGTTGAAGTCTGATCTGATAGCTTAGATATTTTCTTTCTAGGACTCAAAGAGGCCTTTTCTTAGACTTCTCCAAAGGCATTGACGAAGAAGAAGAGCTCGGGGAAGAAGATTTAGTCTTTTTTTGATTTCTCAGGAGATGGAACTCCAGATAACACCTCACCAAAAGAAGAAGGGAGTAACCCTCTTAAAATCAACTTGTTTTTGCATTCAACCAGAGCTGTAGAGTTAAAGGCATGATAAATGGAGCAGTCCTCTTGTAGGTAAATTGCTGCTAAACAGTACACACATAATGTGTGGGCAAGAGAAACCAGAATGTTATCTTATGTCCACACATAGACATTTTTTAAACTCATCCAGGCCCTTTCTCTTTTTCTGCCATTTTCAAAACTAGCAAAAGAAACAGATGAATTATATATATATATATATATATATATATATATATATATATATATATATATATATGGTTTAATATCAAAAGACTGAAATTCATATGGTCGACAGTCATAACATCGAAAGTCATTACTCCGAACGTCTAAAATACTGAAAAAAAATCAAAGTTTAAATGGTCAAAAAACACCTGCAGCACTGACAGCATTGTTTTTGCAGGGGAGCAAGCCCCCTGTGCCCCCCACACCCCCTGCTACTTATATTACAACTGTGAGATCACACTACAGTGCTGACAAGGGAATATCCTTGCCTTGTTGTCAACATTATGTCGACAGGTAATTTGCATGCATTAACTGTCAACGAAATGAACCACTTAATATTCATGTGTCGATCATATGGGTCACTCAAATGAATATTGTGTATATTGACAACATCAAATCATTTGTTTGGTCTATTCTCACATACCCTTGACTGCCATAACATAATTCTTTTTTAATCTGTACACCTAAATTCTTCATCTCATCATATCCCCATAAAAACTGGTATTGATAAACCAATTCATGTAGAGGTACTTAAGTTTCCAATATAGTCTTTGTTTTATCTTCACTGATTTTATATCCCAAAAATACCTGGAAACTGTCACAAAATGTTCCATAACACAGACACGTCCTCTCTGGATTTTTCATGTTTAAAATATGTTTCTTGATTGCAATAACATTTGTAATATTTAATTTCTGAGTCCCTTATTTATTTGCCAATGGCATTAAATATAAAGAAAATAACAAAAGGAAAAGAGCACATCCCTACCTTGTTCCTCTGATCAAACAGAACTTGTCAAACAGGAACCTTCCCACTTTAATTCTTGACTTAACCCTTCATATATCATCTTTATTAACCTTAATATTGTCTTACGGAATGCAAATGCTACCAATTTCCCTAATCATTAAATTCCAGATAACTCTATTGCATGCTTTCTCTGACTCAAGACCCATCAACAATAGCTGCATTTCCTTACATTCAGCTTCCCTTCTGATCATCATTGTTCTATTAATTTCAGATGTTTGCCCCCTCTACAATACCACACTGATTCATCTCTATCAATTTTGGTAACACCTTTGCCATTCTCTTACCAAGTATAGATATAAATGCTTTATAATAATGGTTTAAAAATAAAATGGGTCTATATGAAGCTGGGCCTGACTGATCTTTGCCCTCTTTGGGTAATACAGCTGCCACCACTTTTTTCCTAAGATGCTGCACCTCCCTGTTTAAAATAATGTTAAACAAAACCTTCCAGAACTTTATCACTTTCTTCCCTCCAAATTTCCGCACTTCCATAGGAATAGTGTCTCTTCCTGGAGACTTCTCTGCAGATTGATTATACATCACCATGTATCTCATCTTTCCTATCTTAATCATTAGTTGCCGAGCCTCATTTCCTGTAATCTTGGCATAATTAAGTCTTGCATAAATATTTCCATTTGACCCATTTCTTGATTTCCACATTCCCCTGCTTTATACAAATTTTCATAACATTTCTGAAATATCCTCGGATACCTCTATAGGATCTCTGGTTATTTTTTTCATAGGCTGTCTAAGTTTGGTAACAACCCTTTCTGCCTTTTGTTGCCTAACTCAGTGCTGACAGTTTTCATACTATGCAGTTGTTATCAATATATATTTTTCTTAGCAGCATCTTTGGTACCTTAGAGTTTTTTAAGTCAGTATTCCTCTTAGTTAGGGACTTCTATGGTCATTCTAATTGTTTGACATATTTGGTGAGTTACATCCCAAAAGGGGCATCATACGAAATAAAAGGTCTACCAATGCTAAGTATAAAGGAACGCCGACCTTTATAGATCTGGATTATATTCCATTGGCAATTTTGTGACTACTGTGATCAAAGGATATAGAATTGTCAACCTAAGTTTCAAGGTCCATTATAATATTCTTATTCTGAACTGGGGTATTGTTGATAGTGTCTATGGGGGGGGGGGTTCACATGGGACAATATTGCAACTTTAATCATTTAATGTGAGCCCATTTTAGTATACAATGCATTTGCAAATGGAAGTTCTTGCTGAAGGGCTTTGGCATTGGATGGTGACTTATTAATGGCTCCCAATTTACATTAGTCTACAAATCTGGCTTGCCAGAGGTTTTGATTCATGATCTGGAGATCAGAAAAGTAAATGATGACCAAAAGTTGTCCTAGCACTAAGTTTTGTAGGACATTGTTGGTCAACATCATTATTTCTACAGAGGCAACTGCCACAGGCACTGTGTGGGTTCTGTCTTTTAGCTAATTTCCCATCCATCTTACCTCTTAGTAATCTATTTATTATGTAGTAAGGATATTATCAATGCTAGTATGGGGGATGGTATCAGATTCCTTGGACAGGTCAAGATATGTTATGTGGACAGCCTGACTACTGTCAACAACCTGTGTCACCCTTTTGAAGAAAGTAACAAATTCCTTAAACAGGATCTACTCTTGATAAAGCCAAACAGCTAAGGGTCTGGTCTGATGAGATTATTGATACCATAGATTATCATGTTGGACATATTATGTTCCTTGGCTTTGCAAATGATACTCATCAGGATGATCGGCCTATAATTTGCAGATTCAGAAGGAGGATCACCCTTATGGGGAAGTCATCTCTACTGCTATATGCCAAACCTCAGTGACAAAGCCTGTTCATCTTTTTAAGTAAGTGTCATAAGTTATTGTGGTTGAAAAAACATATGAGGGAATAGTGATTATCCTGCAGAAAAATAATTAGAACATGTATTAAAATATGCATAACAGGAATAATCCACATACAACATTTCTCTATCATCTGATTTTTCTCTCTTTCACCTTCTTTATTAGCCAATAAAATGCATAGATGCCAAGTACATCATAATATATTGTTTGGAGACTCAGTCCACCATCTTTTATATTGTATATCACCTTCATTTCATTGGTCTAAATCCTGATCCACAAATTTAAAAAAATACTTCTAACATATATTTTCCATTTTAGCTGAAAATTCATATACTCCCCCTTAATTTGTTAGTTTTCCCCGTATGGAAGCAGTTAACATACAAAGTTTTTCCTTAAATGATAGATTAAAACATCTCCACCACATTAACATTTTTATTTGATTTCTTCTAGCAGTATTTCCTTAGTTCTATTAGTACAATCTATTCCACTTATTTCCTTTCTTTTATTAATCTTACTTTTTATCTTACCTGCAACCCAGCTTTCTTTAATAATTTCTCCACTTGTACCACCACTTCTCTTTTCCATATCTTATTTTTAGTCACAATCACTAAATCATATGCATATAACAGACAAACTGGTATTATAACTCCTTTTCACATTCCACATATACATGTTTGAATTATAACATTCTTTATCAGTGCAGACACATACTTAATGGAGACCCTTGTGTAACTCTTCTCCTCTACGTCTCTGGCCCCCCCTGTTCTAGCCCGTACCACTCTATGATCTGAAAACTCATCCATCTCTATCTCATCTGTCATTTCTTTCAACCACAAAATCCATTTCAGTTCTGAAAGTCCTCCTTTTATATTTCTATTCTCTATTTTTCCTTTGTCAACACTTATTGTGTTATAACTTTCCTTATTCCTTTAATACCTTCTGTTATTTTCTCCTGTTCTTTCTCAAACTGAAGTCAAATCTCCCACCATAATAACTGACACATTTAATAGGACACAGTTTTTAAACTCCTCAAACATATTTTTCTTTTTTCATGTTAGCATGTGATTTCCTTCTATCATATGACACAAGTCTTTCAGGTACTGCTACCATCACTTCCAGTATCTTTATCTCTTCCATTTTAAAACAAATTCCTATTCTTGAGCTCTTATCACTCCCTGCTGACCATATCATCTTTTTATTCCATATTGCAGTTTTTTTTTTTTTTTTTCGTTCTCTCAAATATCTGAATGAAAGAGTAAACAGGACACACAAACAAACCAATTAGTAAAAAAATCAAGAAAATCCTAGCCAAGCTAGAGATTTCACTGTGTGGTCCTTAAAAACCTCTTGTAAAAGAGGATAGTGGGATATATGCAAATCACCCATTAAGGACATCATGTGCTTCAACTATATGGCACTTCTGAATGCCCATGACTTTTTTTCTTTTTAAGTCTGTTAATGGACAAATTCAGGCCGATAAAGCCAAACATCACTAGCTCTGGACATGCATGTTTCAGTCTTCTTTTGAAGTCATCAGTAGAGCATAAGTGGGCTGTTTGCTAACCTTTAGAAACACAGGGTTGTGTACCCAGCTGATGCCCATAACTGTGTGTCCTGTTTACTCTTCTATTTAGTTGTTAGATGGGATAATTTGATGACACCTTAATGGTTATGGACATCAGCTGGGTATGACATCCTTGGGCTTCTAAAGGTTAGCCAAACAATCCACTTATGCTGTGCTGATGAAGTCATAAGAAGACTGAAACATGCATGTCCACAACTAGTAGGATTTAGCTTTATTGGCCTGAATTTGCGCATTAACAGAATTAAAAAGGAAAAAAGTCATCTGCATTCAGAACTGCCATATAACTGAAACATCTGATGTGATTTGCATATATCCCATTATCCTCTTACAAGAGGTTTTAAGGAATCACATAGTGAAAACTATAGCTTGGTTAGGATTTGCTTAAAATTTTTACTAACTCCCTCAAATATCTGGTAAATACCAAAAATATGACCTCCATACTCGATTTTTTACACCATTCAGTCACTACCATACCAACAATATAATTTCAAATAATATTTACATTTAAAGCTGATAAATATAATTCAGTCCTTTTTTTTGTGTGCCTTAATTTTTAGTTTATATTTGAGTTTTCAGTTTCCTTGCCCTCCATCCAAATGATTTATCACTATTTTCTTCTTATTATTGTTAGATTTCTATTTTTATCTGACAGTGTAAGACTCTGTCGTTGTAAAACATTTCCTACTCATTCCTATCACCCATCAACATATCAGTTGCATTTTCTTCTTCAGTTATCTCCCCATAATATTTTATCCAACAATATTTTCAGTTACACTATCATCAGGTTGTATTTCTTCTGAAATACTCCTTCTGTCTTTTAACCTTTCCTTTTCTAGTAAAGGACAATCAAATCAAACTTTCCACAGTCATTGTATTTCCTACACTTAGGTCTACCATTTTTGTGGTATGTCTCCGTTCAAAAAAGGCCTCTTCCACCACTTCAAATCCCATTGGCTTTGCCAATGTTCTAATCCAGACTAATCCATATTTCCCCTCCATTACTTCTGTAATTACTTTCCAACTAGGCATTAAGCCATCCTCTCTCTACCTGAAACTAGCAATATGAAGGTTTTATCTTTATTACAATTGTTATTGTACATACTAGTGTAGCTTTTTTTTCTCATCTGTGTATTAATTGTATAACTTCAATCTTATGTAATCTGTCGCATATTGTTGTAACCTACTTTCCTATTGGAGCTTTTCTCCCCGGGCCTCCGCTGAAAATGGACATGTGTCCAGTCGGACTATCCCAGTCAACAAATGTAAAATAAAATAAATAAAATAACAGGGTCATATCATTCAGGTTAAAGAGCTTAATCATGAAATTAATACATTTTTTTCTCCTCATTTTTCCCCAACCAGCAGCAGCTTTTGTGGGCCCCCAGACACATAGTCAAGGATGACTAAGGGGGCTCCCTGGCAGCCACAGGTATTGCAACTACCTAGAGTTGGCTATGTTGTTAGTTTTCGTGGGCTGAATGTTCACTGGAAAAGTTTAACTAAGCCAGGGATACTGTGTCAGTGATAAAATATTTAATGGAATTGTGAAGCCTGTTGCTTGATAAAACACTGTTACTATAACTAGCGATATCATTGAATTTTAAATATGAGTTATTACCTGTCTGGTTTATTAAGTACACAAGACTGTTGTACTAGCTTTTGTTGGTTTGACAGACCTGCTGCAAAATATCAGGGTAAGGCAACCTGCTGTGGTTGGGGACCCCCCAGGAACAGGGGGCCCTCAGCGACCGCAGGGTTCATTGGTGCCTAAAGCCGGCTATGTAAAGGGTCCAAACCCATCCACAACCCTTTCTTTCCCATTTATGCACATGGGGTCATAGTGTTACTTCAACAGTGACAATCATCTAGAGCAAAGGTTCACACTGCCTGGTGGCTAGCATCTGTTGTTTCATATCACACACTCACACCCTTGGCCAATTTAGAGAGTCTAATCCAGTTGCTATGTAGGTGTCTGAAATATGAGAGGAAACCAATGCAAAAACAGAGAGGAGATACAGACTCCACATCGAAGGCTCCAAAGCCGAGAATAGAACCAGAGAACTGCTTGCGGTGAGATGATAACCCTAGCTGATGTGTCAAGTCCAGACGTTTTAGATAAATGGTGTTGATGTTTCCTCTCCCTCATGGTAAGGGTGAATTTTGCTTTCTCTCAACAGTATAACCCCAGTTTAGGGACTGAAATGATTGAACAATTGCCCACTGCAATGAATTAATACCCCCTGTGGCAATGTCACCCCAGTTGTTTTCTTTGTAATCTTATTATATGTAAGTATGCACAGAGAAAGCTGATTTTACAAGACGAATGTCACAACTACCTATATATAGTTTATTTGGCCGCCAGCAGTCAGAAGCTCATGTCAATTACATGCGTATATATTTAAATATTACCAAAGTGGAGCTAAGACCTTGTTTGGTGAAAGATCTTGTAAATTAAATTCTTATAATAAAACAAAGTTCCTAATTGTTCTTGGATATTGTTACAGAACCATAACTCTTAACGAATCAGGGAAACTTTTAAACTATTAGTAATATTAACCTGAGACTGACAGAATAAAAGAATGTAAATTAATCTACTTTTTTCTGAAATAAAGGAAGTCTATAACTCTAATTATTGTCATTTCGTACAGCTACCTAATCACCAAAAGTTAACAATTTTAGGAGGGATGAGAAAGGTCAGTTAAAATATTAGTCAAAATCACTGACAGGTGAGAGGTGTGTGTAGAACGTTCACGGAAGCATGATTAGATGAATTGCATTGCTGAGGAAAGCTCCAGTGTATGTCATACATCCGGGTGTGACATGAGGGGAGATGTGCCCAACATTTCTGTTAGAATTATATATTTCCTGTACCTAAACTAACACAAGAAGTGCTGCGCCTAACTGAGCCATCAGCAATGTATTTAGTGTTACTGCTTATTCTGCTACCAGGTAGGTCCAAGCAGATTATAATAGCCGGATACAATTTCCTCTAAATCCTCATTATGAAAATTGTTATTGAAAAGGTTGTTTCTGTCACTTTTAGATTTATTTCTGTGTGACTCAATTCAACAAAGCGAAACACAAGTGTTACGTAAAGAAGGAGAGAGTGTAACACTGAGCTGTACCTATGAGACCAGCAGTAACTACATATACCTTTACTGGTACCGTGTGTATCAGAACCGAGCACCTCAGTACATTCTGCTTCGAGGAGCCAAGTCCAGGAAGGGGGAGAGTAACACCGCAGAGTTTGCTCAGCAGAGGTTTTCTTCAACCACAGACAGAACCAGCACAACCCTGACCATCACACAGACCTCCCTGTCTGACTCTGCCATCTATTACTGCGCCCTTGATACCCACAGTGTGGGAATGTAATGAGAGACCCGTACAAAAACTAGCGACACCCCTGTATGTATCTGGCATTCATTAGCAGACGTTTTTTTACTGAACTCTCAAGACGTTGCTGGAATTTGTGAGGACAAGGAAGATGTCTGGTAGCACATTAAGAAACAGTAACATTTTATTGCATTATCGGCAACATTACATTGTCAGTGAAATAACGTGCGGCCGAGAATGCTGACAGTGTGTGGTTGTGAAAATACGTTAAGTACCAATAAAATGTTACTGCTTCTCGGGAGCTGTATGTTACTCAGGGCGTATTCAAGCAGTCTCAGCCTTAAACGTGCATCTAATTTTAATAAATTGAGGTAGTTTTATTATAGTACTGAACATATGAGATACAGGAGGTCGACTATGGAACTGATATGATGGTTTCAAATCACTATTTTTACAGGACAGTGCTGATTTGACCACCCGTGTGGGGAGTGGGGGTAAATAGTAATTTATAACACTTCAGAAGAAAAAAAGGCGTTTTCTAACTTATAGCTTAAAACTAGTTGACTTGACGAAAAAGAAATGATGTGGGACAACAGGTCTTAATTCTGAGAAAGTGAAATCGGCTTCGCCACACCCCCTCTGGGTGTATTATGACTTGTCATATCCTACCCAAATCACACACTTCAAAGAGAAATGTGTTACTTCAGACAACGGCAAAAGAGATACCTAACTAACACACACACACACAAGATTGCAACGTTGTTGCACACAAGCACACTTATCTGCTGTGTGGGAATGAGTAAGGGGTGATCACTTCTTTCCAGAAAACGCAATTTTGGCATACAGTTGAGATTTATTCTAGTGCTGCTTACTGCGTTCATTACAGTGTTTTACTAAAAAGCGACACAAAAGAAAAAGGAGGGACAGACATTTGGGACAGGTAAACCACTGCCACCACGTTTCCCACAGATAAGGTCTGCAGTGTAAAACTGTGTGCGTGTGCCATAGGGTGCACTTTGAGACTGATAACGTTAATTAAATTCAGTCGTGGTTAAACCTAGTCAAACACTTGGTTTGCTAGCAGTTTCCGTTCATTTTACGCAGTTTGTTAAGTTTCTGTTGTTTGGATTCTCATTACACTCACAAACCCAGTAGTACTTTTACAAGTACACTCACTATGCTAGCTATAGTAACAATAAAATCAGGTTTACATGTTTTTTTTTTTTTTTTGTAATTCATGCATGGATACCAGCTTTACTCAAATGGGTGAACTGCAGCAGCGGAGGCTTGACTGTCACAGACTGGGTGCAGGGAAGACAACCAGCCTCGGACTAGTGCTGGTCAGCGCACAGCAACAAAGACTAGCCAAATCTGTCCACACCCCGGCCAATGCCCTCTTAATTGAAGTATAAGAACGCCTACTACTGAAATCTGTCAGCCTCTTGGCCCAATAATTGTGGGCAAAGACAAGAATAAGGGGGGGGGGGGTCAACAAAGGATTTAAAAATGGAACCTAAAAAGATTGTGAATGCATTATGGATGGATTTAAACATTGCTCTTATAAACTTAGAGAACTGCCACATATTATGAGGAACAGACCAAAAATATGACTCATATTATATGAGGCAGCAATCCGGACATATTGTGAAATTCTGGACAGTTAAGGTATAGCATGCTAATGGGTTGCGAAGTAAATCAGACAGCCTACAACTGCAAACAAATAAAAAGGTTGTTGCAGTACAAATGTCCAGTGACTGATGTCATGTACACAATTAAAATAATGTGCTTTATAGAAGTTCACGAATTGCACAGTGTATAGCTAAAAAGGAAATTAGTAATAATGATAATATGAACAATATTTTAGGCGTTACTCTCAAGAAAACAGTTTAAGTTATTTACTGGATTTTATTGTCCTGTTGATCACTTCAGTAAGAAACTATTTCAGTAAATCGGAACATTCCACACTGACAATGCTGAATGCCGATGTACTTCCCAGTTAGTGATTAGACAGAGCATAAACCACAAATGCAAAGTCCTCTGTAGTCAAACAGATGAAACTGCATGTCTACAACGCAACATTTTTGTAGTTACTTATTTAATACAAGGTGACAAGAAAATGAAATACAACTAGAAGTACAACTTGGAAATGACGTACCTCCGCCACTGTGCCACAGTTACTGTACTTGTGGGAGATTATTATTAATTTTATTAACACTTAATTTGAATCCATTCAGTTTTATCAAATGAGCTCGGAGACCTTGTGCCCCTGGCCTAAACCATAAACATCTATTTTCTTTCAGCCACGTTTTCACACTTATAATAGTGATTATCTCGAATTTATATACATATAATAGGATCATAATGAGACTGCCAGTTAATTTATCTGTTAACATTTTTTAGCTTCATACTGTACAGTGCAGTGTTAAGTGTAATTTCATGAGTACCAGTTCTTAAAAATCCCCTATTAGCTTTCTGCTAAGGTCCAACTGAGAAGTGCTTAATGGTTACTGTTAAGCGAACTTGCTGTTTGCGCTATATATTTTTCTGGATTTACCCCTGTGAGGTTCAATTCAATAAAAGGAAAATGATGTGTGTTAAAAAAGAAGGACCGCGTGTGTTACACACCGCAGTACCTATAGATCCACTAATAACAGATTTATTGGTAACTGTAAATATCCAAATCGAGCACCTCAGGGCATACCGCATTGACACCACGTGGTTTGCTATGCTAAAGTTTTGCTCAATGCGATACAAACAGCACAGCCCTAACACTCTCCTAAATCTCCCTGCCATACAGAATTATTTATTACTAGTCTTATTTTGAAGCGCAGGTTGTGGTTAAGTAACAGATTCCCACTACAACAGGTATATGGGTCTCTCATATTACTTTGTAGCAGATCATTTCTCTTTTCCTAGTATTGATTTAAAACAAAAACTATGTTGTTGTGTCTTTCGGTTTTTCCCGGTAAGGGGTCGCCACAGCGGAACTCTGGTCTGCTAATGATTGGCAGTAGATTTTTACGTGCAGAGTTGCCGGCCCTGACGCACAACCTGCAACGAAGGTACGCCCATTCACGCGTGTCTCCCCCACAGAAGACGCTCTAGCTGAGAATCGAACAGGACAACTTCTTACTGGGAGGCGACAACGCTACCGCAGCACCACCACCACCGCTAAAACAAAAATTATGCACTTAACATAATTTTAGACATTCATGGTCTGTGTCTGCCTTTTCAAAAACATGAGTGGTAGCAGCAGGCGACAATTGTTCAACACCTCTGGAGCTTTCCCGGGCCCTTAACTGCTACCCTTCTTTGCAGATGGTGACTGCACTTTAATAACATCATATTAGCCGGCAATAATGTCATTTGTACAATCTTTATATCAGTGTTTCTCAAACTTTTCTGATAGCGACCCACTTAGACAAAGCACATAACTCAGTGGCCCACTAGCCCCTTCCATACGTCACATGATTTAAAGAAAGGTCGTAGTTTGAGTACTGACACACATAATCCTGACACACTAATTTAATGAATAATTTACCCAGTAATCCCTTCATTACTTTGCATTGTGTATGCACAAGCACTAAAATGACACAATAAATTATTTTGCCCAGCAATCATTTCAGCAGTCTGACCATTTATGCACAAGCACTTCCCCAATACATAAATTAATTATTTCCCCAAGCAACATCTTCATTACTATGTCCAGGTATACACAAGCACCAAAATTAAACACTTCCCAAAGACTGACACAGTAATGAATACTTTTCCCCAGTAAGCCCTTCATTAGTTTGTATTGGGTATGCACAAGCACTAAAATAACACAATAAATTATTTTGCCCAGTGGTCACTTTGGCAGTCTGACCATGAATGCACAAACAATTCATCCGTGTATCAGGGAAGTATTTCCCCAAGTAACATCTTCATTACTATGTCCAGGTATATACAAGCACCAAAATGAAGCATTTACCAAAGGGACCCCTTCAGTAAAATGTCCAGGTCCAGTATGTAGAAGCACCAAAATGAAACATTTACCCAAGTCAACCTTCAATAACATAAGTACAAGCAGCAAAATGAAACATTCACCCAAGCGACCCTTCAGTAAAATGTTAAGGTATGGCTAAACACCAAAATGAAACATTTGACAAAGCAACACATATCTACAAGCATACAGTCTCAATGAAGTACTGGCTTCAAATAACAGAATTCCTGTGTGCGGCACAGCACAGATGGTATTTTAGGCAGGGTTTCTACTTTAACTTCTCGCTCGCTGTTGAATCTATACTCATTGGTTATCTCAATTGCAATTGCAAGCTGAGATTAACCAATCAGCTCCAAGAAAGAAGGGACTCATGGCAGCAAGACATCCAGACATGAGACAAAAAAAAAAAAAAACAGGCACTGAAGAGGATATACATAGTTGTTATTTAACTCTTGAGGCCCCCCAGAAAATTCGAAATGCTGCTTTATATCACTCCACAAAGGGAATTACAAAAGATGAGGGAATGTAGGTGGTTTGTACAAAGGGAATTACAAAAGATGAGGGAATGTAGGTGGTTTGTACAAACGGAATTACAAAAGATGAGGGAATGTAGGTGGGTTTGTACACAGGGAATTACAAAAGATGAGGGAATGTAGGTGGGTTTGTACAAAGAGAATTACAAAAGATGAGGGAATGTAGGTGGGTTTGTACAAAGGGAATTACAAAAGATGAGGGAATGTAGGTGGGTTTGTACAAAGGGAATTACAAAAGATGAGGGAATGTAGGTGGGTTTGTACAAAGGGAATTACAAAAGATGAGGGAATGTAGGTGGGTTTGTACAAAGGGAATTACAAAGATGAGGGAATGTAGGTGGGTTTGTACAAAGGGAATTACAAAAGATGAGGGAATGTAGGTGGGTTTGTACAAAGGGAATTACAAAAGATGAGGGAATGTAGGTGGGTTTGTACAAAGGGAATTACAAAAGATGAGGGAATGTAGGTGGGTTTGTACAAAGGGAATTACAAAAGATGAGGGAATGTAGGTGGGTTTGTACAAAGGGAATTACAAAAAGATGAGGGAATGTAGGTGGGTTTGTACAAAGGGAATTACAAAAGATGAGGGAATGTAGGTGGGTTTGTACAAAGGGAATTACAAAAGATGAGGGAATGTAGGTGGGTTTGTACAAAGGGAATTACAAAAGATGAAGGGA
>NC_056750.1:221422466-221454892 GCF_019279795.1 Protopterus annectens
TATATATATATATATATATATATATATATATATATATATATATTGTGTATTGTATATAGATATGTATGTTGGGATTATCACTCTTGACTGTGCTGCATTGTCTGTACGTGAACACCTTGGATGTATGTACATCTGCTATGGCTCTGATAGTGCACATATTGTGTGCTGTAGTGATCGTGGGTTATACATGTGTAGTGACCGGTTATTGTGTTGCTGGGTATTACACGGGCATTGGAAACAATGTTAGTGCAGCACCTTGAGTGGTCGTATGCAGATCTCGAAACAGTCAGCGATGGCTATTACATTGGAGTGTGAGTACGGCTCATATCCGTCTGTAGTAACTGTCAAGTCTATGCACCCCAGGTTAACATTACAGACACACGTTTATCCACAAGTTGTGGTACAGATCCCAGGACTGTATGTGTAGACATTGACAGGTGCAGGACTGGGTTGTGTTGGATGCATGGAGGGGTGTCCATGGCCAGTAATGGGGATCTCTACAGCCTGGCAGGTACGGTCTGTGACTGTCCCACAACCTCCTGTATATGGCTGACACATGCTGTACCTGTGTATATGCAGACAGACACACTTACCACAAACAGCTACGGCTATCACATACACACACCCATTGCACCACCATTGGGCCATGCAATAACCGTTGTCCCTCACACACACACACACACACACACACACACACACCTATGTGTACATTGGCTGGCTCTATAACAGCTCTGGACATGTTAACACCACACCCTGTGCATATGCTGTCACCTGTGCCACCACCTGTGATGTGTAACATTGATGCAGGATCTGACTAACCTGGTGCTGCTGCACACAGTGGCTTTATTCCACTGTATTGATGTTAGCATGCTGTTAACACACAGTGTGTTACTTCCAGGTGTACTTCAGCAGGCATGATGCATTGCAGCTATGACCATCACTGTGGCATAGTTTACAGCACTGTTACCTCTGATGATGTAGTCTCCATCCATGTGCCATTTCACTGATGTGTGTAGTAGTGGCAGCATGTGTGTCTGTGTGTGCAGTACGTGTGTGATGTGTGTAGTACACATGTATACCTGCTTACAAATGCATACACAACATTACACGGGCTTCACCATCCGTACACTAGCTTACTCATTCTTCTACATGCACACACGGGCTAACACGCGCGCACACACACTTACTTGGGCTTACTGGCGCGCACGGGCGCAGACACACTGTGGGCAGGTTTGCAGGTCACATTGGTGATATCCATGGCGTATGCCGTCAGTCTCCTGACGTTCCCTGGGATAGCTCATGACATGCCTATTCCACTGAGTACTGACAGCACACATGTGACACTGCTCCGGTGAGGTTACAGTGTTTTGTACATACACACTCCTGTTGTCACCTATCTTCTACTCTAATAGTCCCCTTAACCTACACTAGGCTGTAGAGGCTTGGCCCATATGGCATGACATGTTGTGATTCACTATCCTCAGCCTCACTTGCCTCACATTGCCTACAAATGCTTCGTTACATCTCTGACAGAGCGGTTCCACACATAGGTACCAGTATGCAGTAGCCATGTTGTCTCCGGCTTGCCATTCATCTGCATGGTGTACTAACATCTAACTAACCCTACATTTTGTATGTACATTATCCATATGTCTTGTGTTGAAGCGCAGCGTTCGTGGCGCGCCACGCTTCCACACCAGGGATCGGGGGAGGACATCTACTGGTTCATTGATATCCAATGGACAAAGCCGCCACTGGCCTTGAACTTTGACATTGGCATGCTTCTTCAACTGTATTCATACTGTATTTGCAGCTGTCATTGCTCCGTTTAGCAACGTTAGTCACATAACATCCGGGTACATTTCTGCACATAACTCTGCTCTTGCACGGACAGCTTACTGTTTCATGTATCGCGTAGTTATGGAGGGTTACCACCTGTCCCACTTTGCGAGGGACAGTCCCTCTTTGGGCAGTTGTGTCCTGCAAAATATTGTGAGAAAATGGCAAATGTCCTGAGATTTTAGGACAAAAGTGTTTTCTATATTGTATGTAATAGTTTCATAAAACAGTTATTCTGTATCTGAAACACCTAAATGTTATACGAAACAGAATAAGGAACAAAAATGCTACAAGAATAAACTTTTATTCAGGCAAACAACTGAAGTTCTGTCCTTTGCACTGGCTGTGGGTATGTTTTGCCCTGCAAAATCTGATGTTTGTAGCACAAATGTCCCACTTTGGCCACTTGGAAAGGTGG
Organism: Protopterus annectens; assembly: GCF_019279795.1. Taxonomy (NCBI): domain Eukaryota; kingdom Metazoa; phylum Chordata; order Ceratodontiformes; family Protopteridae; genus Protopterus; species Protopterus annectens. The sequence continues at coordinate 221,424,724 of NC_056750.1, forward strand.
CAACCCTATAATTACATCATTTGCATAGCTTACACATACAAATGGGGTATGTTTCAAATCCCAACATTGTCCGTTACAGCGTTAACGCTCGTTATTCTGGCGGTCTTGCACGCCTCTGCGGGTGTTTGCTGAATAGCCTGGTAGTCATCTTTCCTTGCTGTACTCTCACTCAATCCATAGCATGAAGGCCGTGTATCATGGCCTAGGCTTTGCTGTGTGCTATGTCTATTTGTGGTGAATGCATGGCTGTGGGTATGTCCCACTGTCATCACTGGTAAAGGTGACACCCTATAGGTACTTCCTGTAGACTGCTGTGTCATTTGACATGTCAGCACATACCTGCGGATGAACTTCCTACTGCAGCGCTTTTCATACCTTCTGCGTTATCTTGCGGTCGATAAAGCTGTTTCCTCAGACATGTATCTGTTTCTGATCATACCTATCAACCTCCTAGTGCAAAACATCTGTACAAAGCCTAACATGATGGGGGGATAGATAGGGGCAGATTCTACATATTGCTCTTACAAAAGTAGATAGTTGGCAGTATTATAGGTTTTACATTAGTATGCCCTTTCTGAGGGATTTGGCGTCTTAAACACATATGTTTATCATTATTTAATGACGTCAGTTCCCAGGTATTTGGCAGACAGGTACACATACCTCTCAACCTCCGACAGCAGGAAATCTGGACAAAGCCATAACTAAAAGTGGGGCAAAAGCCCAAAAGTAGGGCCAATTTGTAAATATTGCCCTTACAAACTTAAAAAGTTGATAGAATAGGTTCATAGGTTCATACTAGGCTATCTGCCCGAGGGCATTTACAAGCCTAGCCCATAGTTTTGTGGCTTACGCCACCCCTTTAGTATGGGGAACTATACTCATTATTTTGCTGTGCCTCTGTCGAGCAGTGACACTGAGGTAATCCCTGGGGTATATCTGCGATCTCCCATCCATTGGTCAAGGTTTCTCTTGAACAAGGCTAGCGAGGTGCTCTGCCTCACATATACTGGGATTTTATTCCACAGCATAGGGAGTCTTTGGGTGATGAATCTATCCCTCCAGCACGTCCTATTAATAGCCGTCGAGGTTTAAGTCTCTAAGCCCTTGTGGCTCTGATGGATCTAGATTTTTGAGGTGAAGCATATTCATCAAATCTGGGTTTGACATGGCCTTGTATGTTAGGCAAAGGTCACCTCTGAGCAGGTGGCGACTGAATAGAGCTGGAGTTCTTTCAGTCGGGCAGCATAGGACAGATGTTTGAGACCCTTTATCCTTTTGGTGAGGAACTTTTGTGGCCTCCAGCTGCTGCAAGTGTCGGGTCAGATACATTCGAATGGGGCATTGTACTCAATCATTGGTCTGATGAGTGATGAGTATAGGAGACTATGACCTCCCTTGATCTAGATGAGAATCCCTTCATGATAAGGTGGGCAATGTAGAAGGTCTTCCTAACTACTTTAGCTACATGGGTGTCGAATGACAGACTACTATCAACCTGGGTCCCCAGGTCCCTGATAACTTCTTCTGTGCTCAGTGGATTGCCACCTATTTGGTAGCTAGGGGTAACCTTGTTTTTCCTGAAGGGTATGACTATGCATTTTTGGCATTTAACTTTAGGCCATGGCTCTGGCACCAGTTATCTGTTTCTGTGAGACCCTTCTGAAGGATATCTGTGTCAGATTTGTTTTCTACTATGGCTCAGTTTGCAGTCATCTGCAAACTTTGTCAGCCATAACCCTCCTGTGTTTGCTTGTACTTCGGAAAAGTAGATGCCAAACAAGAGTGGGCCAGGACTGAGCCCTGTGGTACACCACTTGTGACAGGCTTTGAGTCTGACATGGCGCCAGCAACTCTGACCCTGTGGGTTCTGTCACTCAGCCAGTTTGCAACCCATCTTGTGATGTATGGGTTAACATTTAAGCTGATGAGTTTTTCAATGATACCCGAGTGGGGTATTGTATCGAAGGCCTTCGCCAGATCGAGGTAGGCTGTATGGACTGCCTTTCCCTCATCAATGGCTTTGGTGACTGTTTTGAAAAAGTCAACCAAGTTTAGAAGGCATGATCTGCCTTTGACAAAGCCAAACTGGGATGGATCCAAAGTCTGCAAATTTCCTATGTCTTTATTTATGAGGTCCATTATGATCCTCTCCATGGCTTTGCAGATAAGGCTTGTCAAGCTAATGGGCGGTAATTTCCAGGGTCGGTGGAGGCACCGCCTTTGTGAAGTGGGACCACAGTTGCAGTGCGCCACTCCTGGGTACGTATCCAGAGGTAAGACTATGATTAAACAGCTGTCCTAGCTGTGGGTTTAATTCCTCGTTGAGTTCGTGGAGCACACAGCCGGGGACACCATCAGGTCCCATGGATGCTGTGTTTTTGCTTTGGAGAGAGCAGTTCTCACTTGGGCTTGGAGATGTTTGGGGGCTGCAATCGCTGGTATAGATATCTCTCCTTTTGGGGGAGGGGAGAAGTTTGCACTGAACCTGTCAGCCAGTATGTTGGCAATGTCTGTAGGATCAGTAATCTTCACATCATTTTGAACTAGTTCTGAGCATATCTGGGAGTTTCCTCCCAGGTTTCTAACATAGCTAAAGAAGGCCTTATGATTGTCTTTTGAGTCTTTAGCTATTTTTCTCTCAAAATTTGCTTTGGATGATTTTATGAGAGCTCTTAGTTTTTACTTATAGTGATCAAGGGTGTCTTACCTTTTAAGGATTTTGCTCTATCTTGTAGTAGCTTCCTCCTTTTGTTGTAGAGTTTGTTTATGGCTGGGGTCCACCAGACTGGACGCTTGCCTTTGGTACAAAGAGTCTTTGTTTTGCTTGGGATTGCCTTATCCATGCAGTCCTGCAGGTGCTGGTAGAAGGCATTTGTAAGTGATTCAGTGGCTTGAGTACTGTTTTCCGCCGGCTCGGGGGCCTTAAAGGAGACCACACTAGTCTTTAGAAGTGTGAAGTCGGCTTTCGAGAAGTTTTTTACTGTGGTCTTTTTTATTTCAGATGGGGGTGGGATGAGGACCTCCAGCGAGATTAGTTTGTGATCTGATCTCACCAGTGAGGGGTAATAACAGGTTTTGCATTAGCATGAATTTTCTGAAGGGTATGAAGTCTGAAACTCAAATGTCTCTCATTATTTTCTAACTTCAGTCTTTAATGATTTGCACTAATTTGCCAGAAAACCACAATTTTATGAAAAATGTACCAAATATATGAGGCAAAAATCTGGACATTCTGCAAAAATCTGTACAGTTGAGAGGTATGCAGGTACAGACTGTGAGAGGAACACACCACACATATGAGGCATACATCTGCACATTCGTACAGTTACACCAATACACACAATACATGGCGCCATCACAGGTCAGTTACCATTACATTCCTATTGCTGAACACACACACCCACTGGGTTATATTCCTCACACAGGCCAACAGGTGCTTATCCACACTACTTATTCCATCATGTACCTTATGTGTAGGCCGGTATTTGCGCTTTCCGTCAGTGGCAGAGCTCACGTATGAGTATGGTGGACTGGACACTGTATCGGTGACACTGCATGACACCCTGAGGGACACATGTCGTTTGAGTCTATTAACCTTCCACATTGACTTTCACAGGCCATACGTTGTAATTCACATTTGTGGACAAACATGCTTATGAGTTTAACATGTTTTGTCATTTGTCCTGACATATTTCTTCTCACCTGTCCACCTAGTATCACTAGTTCTGTACATTTCATTAGGACGGGTTACCTTCATACCTCTCACCTGTACACATTATGGGTATACGCCCTGGAGTTTGACCTATGATTCTGTTACATTTGTCATGATAATGTGCCTTTCTGATAGATTGCTGGCAAGCCATGACGGACTGTGCGGTTAGGTAATCATGACTGACATTTCTATTTCATGATTACTAACTCTCATAACATTCGTATTCCCGACTACGCAATTATTCTATCAACGGTCTGACTTTGTCTGAGGTATATTTAATATAGTCCCTATTTGTCTGTCATGTACTATGCCTTAGTGCAGCTGTCTTATTCTGACATTCTGGCAGGTATGGTTACCATCTTGGTCGGATGCGTGTCCATCCATGATAATCGCCTACATGACACTGATATAGGTCCATACATCTTCCCCCAATGGTTTACACAATATCCAGTGGGTGGGTTGCACCTTTTTGGTGAATATAGGCGTGTGCTATACCCACATAGGTATATTGATCACTCCCATGGGGCGTACCTAATAGATCTGTGCCAACCAGCACCTTGGCCCAATTCTGCATACCCATGATTCCCATACCTGTCACACCTCTACAGTACCCATTAGACATGTTTAATGTGAGCGATAATAAAGTGTGAGGACACTTCCGAGCACTCCCCACTCTGTGGATATCAGCTCGTACGTCATACATTCAATCGACCCATGTGTTATTACCCTTGCACCTGCTACTGTTGCATGTACAGCTATATCGTAGTTGCAGCTGTGACTTCTTTAGCATCAATGATGGTTCGCACTTCGCACGAATCAATTTTTGGGGTCCTGCAAAGGACACCTATATTCATGTTTAACGTGTAGAACTTGCAGGCCCTGTCACATTGGTACTTTCCGGGAAATGGTTTGGAAACCATCGGTGTATTCTCCTTTCATGCATGTCTGTCTGTCTATCCATATTAGCTATACCGTGACCTATTTATGTACATGTGTTATATGTACAGGGACATATGTTTGTTGTGTATATATCTATTCATGTATTGTGTGTGTATAGATATATATATCTGTACATATATACATATGTGTGTACATTCCTCATCTTGTAATTTGCTTTGGATTATGTCTGTGGATATATGTGTATATATATATCTCCATATCATACCTTTCAACTGTACAGATTTCCGCTGCATGTACAGCTGTTTGCCTCTTATCTTTGCTCCATTTTTCATAACCTTGTGTCTATCTGGCAAGTTAGTGGCATATCATTAAAGACTGACGTTGGTAAATAATGACAAACATTTCAGGTTACGACTTCATACCCTTCAGAGAATCCATGCTAGTGACACACCTGTTATTCTATCCACTTTCTCTGTTTGTTAGGCAATATCTGGGGATTGTCCCTATTTGTGGTCCATTTTTCATAACCTTGTGTCTATCTGGCAAGTTAGTGGCATATCATTAAAGACTGACGTTGGTAAATAATGACAAACATTTCAGGTTACGACTTCATACCCTTCAGAGAATCCATGCTAGTGACACACCTATTATTCTATCCACTTTCTATGTTTGTTAGGGCAATATCTGGGAATTGTCCCTATTTGTACCAGTTGTTGTCATGGCTTTGTCCGGTTTCGTACTTTACGGGTTTAACAGGTATGAGCCATGTACATGGAACATGGGGAAAACACCATTCATTTTCTATTCTGTGAGCGGATTACACACGCGCAGGCGCACTTGCATATCCTTATTGTGGTTTACATATGTTTTATAGATAATTGTGCTTCCGTGAACTTTCATAATTCTGACTGTAACAGTTACATATCTGTATTCCAGTTTACGGACTACTGCGAAACACACGTTCACCTTTACATATTTAAATGTGTGTACTGCACAAACGTTTTAATTACACTTTCAAGTTATATGTGCAGTGGTCGTAGGTCAACCGCGACTGCATTCACGTTGGCTGGATACCGGAACCACTATTCTACTGGTGTTCTCCCTCATTGATATGCATACCCATAGTACTTAGCTACATCAACATACGCCTCACCACTTCACCTATGACACAGGCATCCATTCTCCTGCTGGGAAAAAGGCGGTACTACATATTGCACATTCCCTATTGCCTACTGCTGTGGACTCCAGCTGCATTGTTACTCACTCCGAGGGTATGCTGAACACCAAGGCATATAGTCCAGCCACATACAGGTCTTTGATTGTCAGGGTGTTCATGTAGTGATCTGGGTTTAGGCTTGTCCACCTGGTGAACGGAACTTCCCTGGCTGAGGTCAAATGTCAGACAAAGCATATGGACAAGGCTTATCTCCCTATTTTGATGTTCTATCTATGTTTATAGGCACAGGTGTTTGGGCACCTGTCAGCAGCGAATTCTGTTGGCATTACATATTATGGGTGAGTTTGTTACAGTCCATACTCCACGGTGAGGGGTGTTCCCATTCACATTTGACTATTACCTGTATACAGTCATATGGGGATCATTATTTTTGGACATGAAGTGACTACAGGTATGCGGTTGTACATTACACAAGTGTGAAGGGCTGTTCCTGTAAATATGTACGGACCATACCTCTCCATCTCTTAGAGCACCGAACCTACGCAAAACCTACACGATGGGGGGACAATTAGGGACACATTTTAATGATTGCTCTTACAAGCTTACAATGTTGATAGAATGCTAGGTCTTGCATTAACATGACTTTTCTGCAGGTTGTGGAGTCTTATACTCAGGATATTTCTCATTATTTACTGACGTCAATCCTCAGCTATTTACCACACTGGTGCAGATTGTCGGAGGCACACAGCAACACTATGGGGTGAACCTGTGGTCATTCTTAGGGTTGCCACCTTTTCGACTGCCCAAAGTGGGACATGTTCTGTACAGATGTCAGATTTTCCAGGACAAAACATACCTACAGCCGTGCATAGTACTGAACTTTAACCTTTTTTGTACATATAATAGCTTATTCTAGGGACATTTGAATTGCTTATGCTACTTCACATAACATATTGAGGATTCATATATAAAATAACCGTTTTATGTGACTATTAAAGTAAATTAGGAAATAAACTCTCAGGACATTTGCTATGTCTTGACTTTTTTCACAGGACACAACTGCCTACAGAGGGATTGTTACTCGCAAAGTGGGACAGGTGGTGACCCTAGTCATTCTGCGAATATCCGGACAGTTGAGTGGTATGGCACGGACCTCTGTAATACGCTGTTGTGTTCTGGCACAGCAGTAGCTCAGCATTAAAGACTGCAGTTGGAATGTGCTGACAGACAGTTGGGTTTCAGACTTCATACTCCAGACATTAATGCCAATGTGCAAACTGTTATTCTATCAAATTCTATGTTTCTAAGAGATATGTTTACAGATTGTCCCTGAGTATGGACCTTTGTCTCAATTATATTCACGGCTCTGTCCAGATATCTTGCTCACACAGGTTGACAGGTATGGTCAGTCACGACTGCACACAGTCAGTGTCCCTCACACTTGATCAGGGTTGACCTGTTTATGTAGTGTCTTCCTCGCCCTCATGCCGTTTTCAACTTTGCAAATGTGTGCATTATATTCTCCCTCCTATTTGTGCCTGGACACGTGCGTCACGGGAAGGCATTTTATCCTGGGTGGTAGGTTATGCATGCCCACTTAGGGCTGGACAGTGTCATGGACCTCCACTGCATGTTCTGACTTGTGTCCAGATATCTACTGGATTGGACATCATGTCGTCATACCCATTCTACTATTTACACAAGTTGGTCATCCCGTGAGGGATATCCCAAAAATTGGTCAAGACAAAAACAAGTTAGATAACGAAGATTTTTGTGGCTTCACGAAAATGTGCAGGGGGTTTTACCTGCAGGGGATACATGGTTTGCAATCCTGACACTGCCTAGGGTGACAATACCTACTACATATGCGTATGGGGTCACTGTGTGTAGCTATTTCTGCAACAAACCAGTGGACCAAGTATGGCTGGATTTGGTGGACTTCTGGCATGGTGGCAGGTTGTGTGTTGTGGAGGGTATGCTGGGTAGGCTATTATTCATCCAGGTGTGTTGCGTTTGTTATGGCCAGTTCCATCAGGACCCATCTGTGGGTATGTGATGGTGCCGTATCTATACATTTGTCTCGCATATTTCCATATTCATATGTTTGTGGGATTGTGTTCTACACTATGGCCTGTCTGCTTGTCTTGCAGCTGTTTTTACGTGAGGTTGTGTTTCTTTCTACTTCACCCGCTGCCCCCTCATACACCTCTGGTTCACCTTTTCTGCATATGACACAAGTATCGCATTTGAGGAATTTACCATTAAACACACACCCCTCACACGCGAATTACTCACACCCCATAGAGCACTACTTTGGTTGTTGGCCCATGACACGGCCAGAGTTACACACTGACTACCCTACATGTGTCGGGTACCTTTATGGTTGTGTGGACTACCCTGCCATGTTTGTTGTCCACATGCTATACCTCACGCACATAGGTACATGCCCTTACTTCACTTTCATTACTTGGTTGGTGTATCCAGGTACTACCCGTTTGACTGTGTCACATACACGTTCGGATTATACAGCTGCCTTCCAGATTTTGCCAGCCTGTTCTACTCATTGGTAGGATGGCACCTTTTCCTATGTCCAAGCTATTCCTTACACATGTCCGACTGTTGTGGACATTGCCTCCCCACAATCAATGGTTGTGTTTCCACCTTTTCAATTGTCCACAGTGTGACATAGGGTTACCACCTGTCCCACTTTGCGAGGGACAGTCCCTCTTTGGGCAGTTGTGTCCTGACATGTCATTGTCAACATGGCAAATGTCCTGAGATTTTAGGACAAACATATTTCTTATATTTTATGTGATAGTTGCATTAAACAGTTAATTCTGTATCTAAAATACCTGACTGTTATGAGAAACAGACTAAGCAACTAAAATGCTACAGGAATACGCTTTTCTGTAGGCAAAACAGTTATGTTCTGCCCTTTATACTGGCTGTGGGTATGTGTCGGCCTGTACAGTCTGATGTCTGTACCAAACATGTCCCACTTTGGCCATTTGTGAGGGTGGCAACCCTACTGTGACAGTTGCGCTGAACATAGCATATTTTACAGGCCAACACATACCCATGGTCAGTTCAGCAGATAGAACTTACAATTCTTGCCTATATCTAAGCTTATTCTTGTAGCATTTCTGTATCTTATTCTGTTTGTTATGACATTTATGTATTATATGTCCAGTGAAATATGTTTAATGCAACTATTGCATGACGTCTACGGAGAAATTATGTCCTATATTCTCTGGACATTTGCCAGTTTTACATGTTTGTGTCAGGTCACATCTGCCCACAGAGGGACTGTCGCTCGTAAAGTGGGACAGGTGGTAATCTTGGTCAACGGTACATATCATACTGTTCCTTTCGGCCTACATGTGTCCGTGTTGTTATTTCTTGTTTATATGCTCCTTCTGTTTTGTTTACATGTGTATGCTATTTCCTATCACATTTGGTATGTGAAATACAGACATACCTTTTGTATGTGACTATTACATGGCTTGTGGGATATGATTCAGACATACGGTCACTACCTATATCTACATTTCTCCTCATGTATTTTGTTATGGACACATCTGCACAGCTATGTTCCCTCCCTCAAATTATGGGTCGGCTGGTGACCCTCTCCGTTGGACTGGACGTACCTACTGGCGGCGCGCTAACATCTGATACATTTCACTTCCACATGGTATAGCTATCTACACTACGTTGGACTACAGGCACACAGTTTTCCTGTCATTTGTTCATGGGTAGGGACCCGTTATTCCCTACCGTGCATTTGCGTTTGAGTCTTCATTTTCTGTTCGCAGGGACTCTGCTTTGCATACGTTTCAGTCTCCACGGACACTGATAGGTACGATTACTATTGCTGGCAGAATATAATATTCAGCAGTTTAGGTTGCTCCTCGAAAGCCGACACTGACACGCCTCCCTGCGCAACTTCGATACGCCCCTTGCACTCGCGCACGTTTTCTATGCACATGGCTGTGGTGGCTGCGCGCCTTCATTAATATGCATATGGCGTGACTACTCCACATCTATGCCGCATAGCCGGCGCAAGCCTTACGCCGGCCTTGCGCCGAGCTTCATGAATCCGGGGGTATATGCAGTTACATTATCTCCAAGAACTCATGAGTTTCCAGACCATCCTCCAACTCTGTTCCAACAATTCCATCTCTTATAGAACCTGTTTGTGATTATTCAGTACTGTGCACCACTCTACTCTCAGCTTTCTGTTTCCTGTCCTCCTTCATCTGTGAAAGGTTTGACCCTGGTAGGACCACTGGCACCACATAATGTTCAAAAAAGGTAGAGGAAGTTCCCAGTGTCTTTGCCATATTTCCTCTAGCCAGTAAGAATACCACCTCCTTTCTCTCTCTTAAAAAGAGAACACTCACCTAGTGGGACTAACTCTGTCAACAAATAGTAAACAAATAAATAAATAGTCTTTAAGTGAAATCTACAGCAATTTAAGTTTAGAAGTGGAGATTCAGATACAGTGTGCTCTAGGTCCCTGTCTTAAATGGAGAAAAGGCCACTTGGATCAGTCTGTGCATCCTAATTAAATTAAATGTTAAAAAATTAAATGAATGTTAGTTCACTTACGCTAGTCTTCACACACACTCGCACTTGAATAAACAAAATGCCCACATATGATGATCAAGCAAAAGCAATGCTCCTTGAAAAGCTCACTGTGCCAAGGTTGGGTCTTAGTTTGCTCATCCCACTGCATGCTACTTAAAACTCACCTTCTCCTGTCTTTGAAATTATACCATAATTATCAGACCCTTTTAGAGTGAGCTTTCCCAACCACACAAAAAGCCATTAACCCTCCCCTACATACCATAAAAGTACTCTGGACCTCTCATATAGAATTCAGCGTGAATTTGACTCAAAACTTTGTTCTGCCTCTTGATTTTCCCTGGCAATTTTGGCAGAAAAGGTGATGAATTGCACAATAAATAATGACAATAATTGTGTGTGTGTGTGTGTGTGTGTGTGTGTGTGTGTGTGTGTGTGTGTGTGTGTGTGTATGCTTATGTGCATGTATGCCTGTGTGTGTGTACGCTCACGTGCTCATGTGTGTCTGTGTGTGTGTGTGCCCTTGCATTTTCCTACAGTAATGGTTCACTACCTTATGTGCACATTGATTCTACTGGCATTTACTTGGCATCTCAGCAAAATTACAAAGAAGAAATTGGATATCTAAAAATGAATAAATACAAAATAACTTTTATTATCTTTGCTATTTGTCTAGATCCCCATATTCTCCCCGATTAACCTCTTCCCCGCACTCTCCTACCTTATCTCTACCATATCAAAAATCCAAGAAACTCTATTTCCCATCACACATAGATGACTTAGAGGACAAGCATATCACTTGCTAATAAATGGCATTAAACAAAAACTGAAAGACAGAAACAAGGCCCGAAAGGACTGGAAACAGGACTCCACTAATCAAACTCTCCATCAATATTATGAAAGTCCTCCAGAATTGAAATTAATAGTGTAAGAGCAATATACGTAATAAAAAGGCTAAGCAGTCTGTCTTCAAATCCTAAATTACTCTGGAAAGAAAGAAACCAGCTCTCTGGAATCATTACTGACTCCAAAGAATTTACCATTCATCAACAAGTTGAAATTACCTCTGACAGTGATTATATGAACTACGTACTAACATCTATAAAAGACATTACCTCTACATTCCCAAACAAAGATATATATGTAAATTCTACTGAACTCTTTCCACCAGCAGCATTTGCAGCCACTTTCTACTTTACAGCTATTACCAGTAAACAAGTCAAAGCCCTACTAACAAAATTTAACCATTCTGGAACAAAATTTAACAAGTTGCATCCTTGTTTTTTTTTTCTTAAACGGTCTGCTAGCAAAATAAGCAAACTCCTAACACATGCCTTTAATCTTTCCCTTATCACAAGCATTGTTCCTTCAGCATTCAAGAATTCAATCATAATTCCATTACAAAAGATACAACCCCCTCTCAGTTCAAGAATTACAGGCAATCTCCAGCCTCTGTTCCATAAGTTAAACATTTGCTATATCTATACATCTATCTATCTATCTATCTATCTATCTATCTATCTATCTATCTATCTAATCTATACATCTATCTATCCATGTGTGTGTGTGTGTGTGTGTGTGTGTGTGTGTGTGTGTGTGTGTGTGTGTGTGTGTGTGTGTGTGTATTTAATGATTATTAACTGTTGTGCAAACAGCAACATGGATTCAGAAAATTATTTTGCACTGTAACAGCCTAGCTGTCTGCCACAAATACAATCTATAATAACTTTAATGACAGCCTCATTTCACCAGGAGTATTTATTGATCTAACAGGTACCAGTGAAACTTTTAATGAGAACCATATCATTAACAAATTATAAAAAATAATTTTGGAAATAATGATGTTCTTTGGTTCACAAACTACCTACAGGACAGACTCCTTTAAATCTGCTCCAATCATATCCTTTCTTTCAGTACTAGGTCTTCTTTTCTTATTGTTTATTAATGATATCACAAATGACCTACCCAACCATAAAATATTTATGAATGCTGATGATTTCCTTTTATTGGATGCTAGTTCGATCCTCAGCTGGGGTACCTTCTGTGGGGAGTCTGCATGTCCTCCCTGTGGTCATGTGGGTTTCCTCCGGGGGCTCTGGTTTCCTCCCACATTCCAAAGACATGCTGTAGGTGGATTGGACACTCTAAATTGGCCCTAGGAGTGAGTGCATGCATGTGTGTGCCTTCTGTGGAAGATTGGGTGCCGGGCTGGCAACTCGACACCGTAAAAAACTCCACTGCCAATCATGAGTGGACAGGTGATCTGCTGTGGCGACCCCTAACCGGGAAAAGCCGAAAGAAGGAAGAAGAAGTAAATCCACAATTTTACAATATACTTAGCAATCTAAATTCTTGGAATTATGTCACAACTACACTCAATCAAACGTTTAATTAACTCCAGCAAAACAAAGATCATGATGTTCTCAACCAACAAAAAAACCTCCTTCCACTCCAATCACTAACAATAACAGACATTAAAGGGAACAATATTCCTAATGTCAAGAAGGAAAATATCTAGGCATAACCCTTGACCTCTACTACATTTTGATGATCATACTGACAATATTGTAACCAACGTATTAAAGCAAATAAAATTGTATTACTGAATTACCCATCTTCTCTGTCCTGCAGCACACTTGGCAATATTCAAAAATGTTCTAATATCTAAGCTGGAATATGCACTACCTCTAATTAATTTATAGTTGGGTAGGTCAGTAATACACATAATACACACAATACACAAACAAATCTAAGTAGCATAAAATAAAAAAAAAATAATAAATTTGCTCTGCTAGCAGATAGAAACAGTCAATGCATCCTTCTAGAAAAAAAAGTTATAACACTAGGTTACTGCCCCCTCAAAAAAAGAAGAAAGAAAAGAAAACTTCAAATAGCAGAACAAAGCTACTTGTTGAGGAATAGCTAGAAAGATAACTTCACACTTGTAGGACCAAGATTAAAGCTCGCTGTTGGAGAAAAAAGCTTTCTCTAGGCTATCACCTGCAACATAGAATAAACTGTCCCCTGATATTAAAAATAACATTCAATTAAGTTATTCAAAACAAATCTCAAGCAGCCCTCTGATGATTGAAGCTGAATGCATTTCCTTTGATCCTTTGACATTAGTTAATTCTAAGTCTTAGACTGTATACTCCTATTTTGTAACTGCAAGAATGTAGTTACTGTAAATGTGAATCGAATTCTCATACGTGTCCATATTGTATATTTCAAGATGTTTACTCTAACAGCATTGCAATCTATTGAAAAATGTTAATAATGTGAGTGATATTATATATCTTCTCAGCCGCCGTGCTTAAGTGTAATTTGTACCTGGGTTGTAGCTGCTAAGGGTCAGCAGACCAGTTCACGTGCCCGATTAATATTTATTGTTTCCTTTATTTATTGTTATTTATCCCTGGACTATTACATTAACAATACACCACTAAGAATTAGTCCAGTTGTTTGGAATTTGTGAACTTACATGGACAGTGACATAAAGTTTGACCAACATGTGTCCGTTGATGTTAGAACGTCCTTCTATATTGCACAGCTTATAAACAAAGAGATTTTCCTTTGGGAAGTCATTTATCCCATGGAATATCATATTAACAATACACCCCTAAGAGTTAGCCCAGTTGTTTGGTATTTGGGAACTTATGTGGGCAGTGACCTAACTTTTGACCAACATGTGTCCATCGATGTTAGAAAGCCCTTCTATATTGCATAACTTACAAACAAAGGAATTGTGTCTAGATCTAGGGATGTTATTGACCACCTTTACTCAGCCCTCATTATATTCATTAGACCAGTCATTGAATATAATGCCCCATTTGGCATGTATCTATCCAGACACGTGCAATGATTGGAACGCCCACAGAGATATCTTACTAAAAGGATACAAGGCCTAAACAACATGTCCTACATGGGTCAACTCAAAGCCTTGTCACTATACTCTATATCCTACAGACAATTAAGAGGTGACCTGCGTCTGGCATGAAAGGCATCCTCTGACCCAGTGCTGGTGGATTTACTGTACATCAACAAGTCAAATTACATCAGAAATACTTGATCTAGGGATTTAAACCTCTTGTGTAACATTATAACCAAATTTTAGTAGGAACCATTTAACCATTTAACCAATAACTCCAAACTAAAAACAAACGGTCCGGGCACACTGAGGATGGCTGAGAATAAATTTATTGTAAAAATATAGTGTACAAGCGCTTTCACCCTGCCCAAATACAAGGCTTTTTCAAGTAATAAAAAACAATAAAAGTGCTTCCATTTAAATACCCTTTACCCCCTAAAAAGGTGCCAGTTCTTTAAAGACACAAGGTTTACAGAAACCCAAGAGACCAAAGTATTTAAAAAGACAAGCCCTCCCTTTTCATTATAACAATACATATTGTAATTAGATACATTTCTTTTTACGTTGACCATTTTGTGCAGTTTGTAGACATGTCCTATTGTGCAATGCATGTAAAATCTGAAACCAAACTATAATTTATTTGTTTTTTTAACCAAATATGGTTTAATGGATATATGGTCACTAAGACCTGGGGGGTTAACTGCATTTAATTTTAACTGCCAATGTGTCTCCCTGCAACTCAACCAGTTTTCCCAGTCTCCTCCCCTAGGGTCCATTAAAGCATGTTCTAAAATTCCAAACATAAACCCTCTATGACCAGGTTCTATATGAAGATGTCTGTATAATGCGTTGTTTGAATTCTTCTACCTAATATTATATGTATGTTCGTATATACGTTTACTTAATGTCCTCTCAGATTTCCCCACATAGAAACTAGGACAATCTCTACACACTGCAAGGTATACTATACCTTTCATCATACAGTTTCCTTCCTGAATTTGATAACACTATTTAAACCGTTGTGCAACACTATTTGTTCCTTATCTATAATGTACCTACAATACCCACTTCTCCCACACCTTTTTGTACCTATAGCTCCCTGATTATCCATATTATGTTTATTTTTCTCAAAAAGTTTATTTAAGTTCATTCCTGTTTTGAAGACAAATGGGGGGGGGGGGGGCTTCACCTAATTTATTTACAATCTTTTGGCTAAATTTCAGCATTTTCCAGTTGTTCTCCACTATACTTTTTATTTCTTCTGAACTACTGTTGTATTGAATCACTAAAGCCCTGCCAAAACTTTGTTCTGTAGCATGGTGCTTTACAGGGTTATATTGAGTGTCCCCTAACAAAGGGGTGTATTTCACATCCCATCCCCTTCCACCACTTCTTTTGGCCACTTTCTATATTAAATCATTTGGTTAACCTCTAGCCCTGAAGAAACTTGATATCAGCTCAATTTCACATGTTAGATCATTTTTCTCTGAGGTCATTCTGGTGGCCCTAACCATCTGACCTTTCCCTATACTCCTTTTCTGTTTCCATGGGTGTGCACTATTATATGGTCGATATGAATTACTAAATGCATCTTTACAATGGTTGTAGATTTCAAACGTCCATCAACTTTCTGTAACCCTACATCTAAGTAGTCTATCTTATTGTAATCTAATTTACATGTGAACTCCAGAAAACCAGTAGTGGAGTTCAAATAATCAATAAAGGCTGTAAGAATTTCCTTGGGCCCATCCCAAATTACAAATATGTCATCCAAAAAGCGATGGTATAACTTGATATATTTCCAATATATAGAACCAAATACTTAAGTAATTTCCCACTTTAGGAGTACCAAATTAGCATATATGGGGTCACATGCTGCCCCCATAGCTACGCCTTTAATTTGTTTGAAGGTCTTCCCCTCAAAGTAAATGAAATTGTTCTCCAGGACTATTCTCATAAGTTTCACCAATACATCTACGTCCACTCTTAAAGAAGGGCTTTTTTCATTCAACAGTGCATAGAAAATTTCCAAACCCTCTTCAACTGGTTGTGTTGTTGTTGTCTTTTGGCTTTTCCCAGTTAGGGGTCGCCACAGCGGAACTCCGGTCTGCTAATGATTGGCAGTAGATTTTCACGAATGCTGAGGTGCCAGCTCGACGTTCAACCTTCAATGAAGGCACGCCCATTTACGCATGTCTTTCGAACGCCCACCCGACCGTGGGGAGGACATGCAGACTCCACACAGAAGGCACTCCCTGCACTCCAGCCGAGAATCGAATGGGGGAACCTCTTGCTGTGAGGCAACAACGCTACCGCTGCACCACCGCAGAAGTTAAACCCTCTTCAACTGGTATGCATGAAAATAAATCTATCACATCAATGGTTAGAAAACCCTCCGCATACATTTCTGGTGTTAAACTGTGTAGAAAATCCCAAGACTCTCTCAAAAGATGCTCATAGTCTTCCATTAAATGTTTCAAAGAATAGTCTAGGAAGTTGGAAATGGGGTAAGTTTTCGACTGTTCCCCAGAAACAATAGGTCTATAAGGTGGGTTGATGGTACTCTAATGAATCTTAGAGATACCAAAGAATGAAGCAATTCTTGGTTTCTTCATTTGTAGTATCCCCTCACCCTCTGATCTAACCTGTTCTCCAACATTAATTCCTCTATTGCTAAGTCCACCTTCCTGTATGAAATGTTGATCTCATTAATAGATACTAGTACATATGTACTAATATCATTCTCAACATTTCAAACATCTTACTTGAGTAGTCAATGACGTTGACTATAATCATTCCTCCCACTTTGTCTGATCTCATAATACAGATTTCTTTGTCCCTCATTAACTCCTCCAACATTCCTTTTTTCTTTAACAGTTAAATTAGGTTTATATCTATATTTTTCTTTTTACTACTACTGTTACTTAAAGCATATAAATCAGATGTGCATACTGCCTCAAAAACTTGTAATGCCGGGTGAAAAGGTGGGTTGTAGGTACTAGCTTACCTAAAATTGTGTATCTCTCCCTAGTGTTGTTGGTCAAACATTAAAGCAAAATTTAATTTTCTCACAAACTCGATTTGGGTTTTTCCAGGAAGGGTGAAGGCAACCTTTCTGGAAAGGGATCAAAGGAAGGGGAGTAGGATGTTCTAGGTAGTCATCATGGGGAAATCCTAAGGTTGTTTTCTCAGGGCTGATGCGGTAGGCACCTTGGGAGATTTCTGCACCAATATCTTCAATGCCAATGAGACATCAGTTTTCTGCACCATAATCTCTGGTGCTAAAGACTGTTTTGGACCCAATCGACTTAGCTCCATGGAGTACTCTGGAACCAAGGACTGAGGTAAAATGTCAGTTCTGTGGAAACTGGGGGAACTGAAGACTGATGGGGATGTAGGCACAGAAAAACGCCTCTTTTTTTTTCCTTTTCTGAAGCTCTGGAGGAAGAAGATGAAGAGGGAGAAGACACATCAGTTTTGCCTTTAAATGTCTGGAATCCAGATATGGCCTCACTGAAAGCAGATAGTGGAAGCCTTTTAAGGATTAACTTGTTCTTCCTATCCACTAAGGCTCTATGACTGAATGAGTGACAGATGGAGTAGTTCTCCTGGAGATGGAGGGGCCCCAAACAGTATACACACAGTAAATGTGCATCAGAAAAAGAGATTTTACGTCCCTATTTCTGGCATCTCTTAAAGCCTGAAGGGGCTTTAGGTGTATCAGCCATATCTACAATTAAAACTTGGTACAAAGCAGATACACACACACACACACACACACACACACACACACACACACACACACACACACACACACACACACACACACACGTAAGACGCCTCACACAACAACAGAAACAACTAAGTCTTAAAAATAAATAAATAAATAAATAAATAAATAGTAGAAAAGGTTCAAAGAAAGTACTATCAGTAATGATAGCCAAGATTACATGAGTGTAAATAGATATCAAATACTGTGAAAGGAAAAACAAGGGAGAAGGAATATAAAATACACTGAAGTGTACAAAATAGCAAGGGCAGATAGGCAATTAATTATATTAGAGAAAGGACTGTAATAAAAGTAGAAGTAAAGTTCAAAATACAAAAATTGTCACTTAGCTTAAGAGCAATGGAGAACCACATCTGACACAAAAAGTGGCAAATGAGATCTGAGGTAACTGGGAGAGGAGCATCATGGGTAAAGGTTAAGCTCGAGAGTTTTTGGTGATCATGAGCTGTGGTAACAGCCGAGTCCCATATATCGAGGATAAAATGAAAACTGACAACATCAGATTTTCTGTTTTGATAAGTAGCTCCTGTGATTGTGGAGAAATGTTGTCTAATTATTACTGGAATTGTTTGCATTGTATTCTTAGATCTTTTATCCTAGATTTACTTCTATGAGGTCACGTTCAACAAAACAAACTTGAAGTGATTTAAATAACAAGAGTCGAGCTACACCACCCATAAAACCAGTACTAATGTCTACCTATAACTTTCCTGGTAATTGTAAATATTCATATTGAGCACCTCAACATGTTCTGCATCTTGGGGCCTGTACTGTAACATCACAGCATGTGCTAAACAGAACTTTTGTTCAACCACAACTGCAACCAGTACAATTCTCTCAGCCAGTGTTACTGCTCTCATTTTAAAAAGATGCTAAAGAAGACCACTCTCTCGAAGGCAAGGGCTACAGTATCTTGTAGCTCATAAAGGCTACGACTTACACTTGAATATGAGTTTGGGGAAGCACCTCACCCAAAGACATTATTGGGGTTGGAGCAAGGTAAGTACAGCAGCTGTGGGGAGGGTGGGGGATGGGAGTGTAAATTATGGCAGCGACTGAGAAGTGGGGTGGTAGGTTTAGGGAACTGGAGGGGAGTTTTACGGTTAAGGAGTAAAAGGAGAGTTTTAGTATTAGGAATCAGGAAGGGAGTTTTAGGTTTAGAGAGCAGGAGAGGAGTTTTGGTTTAGGAAGTAATCTTGGAGTTTAGGTTTAAGGACTGATCTTTGAGTTTAGGTGTAGGGAAGGATTTTGGAGTTTAAGGTTTAGGGAGTGATCTTGGAGTTTAGGTTTAGAGAGTGATCTTGGTGTTTCAGGATTAGGGAGCGATCAAGGAATTTAGACAGTGTTTGGGAGTAGAGTTTTTTGGTTAGCAAGCTAGGACTTGGCATGGGTGGTGGTTGGGATGTTTAGGTTTTGCCTGAGGGCTCCAGTAGGACTACATACTATCATAGGGTGGGGTGTTGGGATGGCTTAGTAGTAAAGTGAGGCTAGTGGGAGTTAGAGCACTTGCCTTTTTTGGAAGCATGAGAGCACTTGTAGTAGAATCCTGAAGCAAATGTCAAAAGATCTCATCTGCAGTAGAATTTCTGAAAATGGCTAGAGAAGTAAGGCAATACACCACTATTTTTTCAAAGATAAAATGCATAAGTGTGATAGGACTTGTTAGCGATTAGGGTCAAGTAATGGGGATTACTTGCATCATTTGGTTTTGAGAAAATATTGAACTGATTTGGGCAAAGGTTATAGATACTATCTGGTAGGCATTAATGACCCCTCTATCAATTTTCCTGTGTAAGAATTGAAAGGACTGTAGAATACAAAAATGAACTGGAAATAACTGGAGAAATCTGTAATGAGACTGGAATGAATGTTTTTATCTTATAATTACACTCCAAAACACACTTAAACGCCAAAATTTAATAAGTAAAGCTTTCGGGCTCACCACCCTTCATCAGTATATGAAAACAATGAAGTTTTTCACAACATTAAATAGGGGTATAGATAGAATCACATGATCTAACCAGCCTAACATATTTAACTTGCAATTAACTATTTAAATTATTTAAAACTATACTAACATGCATAAAAAACATTTTAAAATAATTAAATTGTCCCTTACTATTCATATAATATAATTAATTTTATCTATTTGCACATGTATAAATAAATACATTTGCATTACCCTAAAATCACCCTATGCAAAATATATTTCATATAAAACTTCTTTTATACATATTACTATATGCACATTGCATAACAAATATTGCTTCATATTTCATAGACATTCAATCAAGAACAAGGAAAGTAATTACTAATGCTCTATATAAGCATATTATGGACAATGTCACACACACTTTTAAATTTAGAGGTATATGCACAATAATTACAGGTTTCAGAGGAAGAGATATGAACAATGCCTTAGAACTAAGAGAGTATGAATGGATCACTAGGTTACAGGCAGATACACTACCAGGTCTAAATAATACAGTTAGCATAAAACTGGTAAAAAGACAGAGAGAAAATATTTGAGAATATATTTTCATTGTGGTTTCTTTATTAAAGTATTTATGAAATGTATATATTTAAGAATTTATATTTCATAATGAATTTTTCTTGATTGAATGTCTATGAAATATGAAGCAATATTTGTTATGTCAAGGTGTGGCCATCACTGAAGATGCTGAAAAAGATATTTGAATAGTCATATTATCATGGCCTGTATTATGACCATCCAGAATGTATGTTTTCTTACAAAAAGATTTAAATTATTGAGATCCCAGTAACAGCTTGAGGTTCGTTATCTTTTCGTGAACTAAAAGTATATAGAATACACTCTATGGCCACTCTTGTCTAGCTGGACCTTTTGCATGGCTCTTCTTTTCTAAGACATTTATTGCCTCACTTCTGGCTGCCTCCTTTTGATGGGGAGGGATGATTGTTTTATTTATTTATTTATTTTACATTTGTTAACCAGGAGAGTCTGACTGGACGCAGGTCCGTTTTCAGCAGAAGCCCGGGGAGAAAAGCTCCACATTCAAATGTTACAGATAATAGTACACTTTGAGAAATATATCATTTACAAATGATAGCTTTAGTTACAGCTTAGTACATAATACTAGATTAAGACAAAAGTAGTAAAACAGCTGTAGAAAAAAACATACAGGAATAAACATAGATTACACAAGGTTACAGATTTAGGACCATATTCATCAGTAGACAGCAGAAACATTTCTGTTTGTGAGGTACATAACAGACATTGTCAGTTGAGGTACATAACAGACATTGTCAGTTGAGGTACATAACAGACATTGTCAGTTGAGGTACATAACAGACATTGTCAGCTGAGGTACATAACAGACATTGTCAGCTGAGGTACATAACAGACATTGTCAGTTGAGGTACATAACCGACATTGTCAGTTGAGGTACATAACTGACATTGTCAGTTGAGGTACATAGCAGACATTGTCATGATTGGAAAGTGTAAGGAAGCAGCCTTGGGGAAGGAAAATAATACGCTTGTGTGGACTCTCAGTAATAACTCCCAAACTCCCTGCTCTTACGCTTGTGTGGACTCTCAGTAATAACTCCCAAACTCCCTGCTCTTACACTTGTGTGGACTCTCAGTAATAACTCCCAAACGCCCTGCTCTTACACTTGTGTGGACTCTCAATAATAACTCCCAAACCCCCTGTTCTTACGCTTGTGTGGACTCTCAGTAATAACTCCCAAATCCCCCTGCCATACCTCTCAGCCTCTTAGTCCAAGAAATCAGTTAAAAGCCTGACATAATGGGGCTACAAAGACCCAAAATAGGGACACATTTTAAATACTGCTCTTATAAACCTAGAAAGTTGATAGAATAACAGGGTATATATATTAAATTGAATTCTGTAAATGATGTGAAGTCTGAAATTCAAATGTATCACTTTGTTTACTTATTTCATTCCTCCAATCATCACAGTGATTTGACAGAAAAACGAATATTTTATGAGGAATAGAAGAAAATTTTGAGCAAAAATTTGGACATTCTGTTAAAATCTGGACAGCTGAGAGGTACGCTTGCCCTGTGTGATAGCCTGTCATGCTGTGAGATACAGGCAGAGATAATCCTGATTGTCTTCAGAAGGGAACAATTAGGCAAGTGTCTATGGGTTGTAGAACTGAACTCATGAGTGGGAGAGACAGGGACTGCAGAAGCCCTGGTTCTATAGACCACCTCTGGCTCTAGGGCAGTGCCCATTCTGAAATCCACCCCATCTATTTTTTTTTTATTTTCATTATTAAAATATTACTGTTTAAGTCATGGCTGTGGGGGTCTGTATCACCAAGTCAAAGTCTGAAAAGAGTGAATGCTCATATGTCGACACGAAATATGTGAACACACAGAAAGTCAAATGGCCAGAACAGCGATTTTTTCCCCAGGGAAAAAAATCTCTAGGCCATTCTCGAGACTTTGCCATTTCCTCCACTGTGGTGCGATCTTGGAGTTGGTATATTTAAGTAGGTATGTTGTGTTTGGATTTTTTTTCTTTCTTTTTTTTTTTTGGGGGGAAGCAGTGATTTTTTTTCCAAAATTGCTGTTCCCTATGTTCGAGTTTCTGTGGTTTTGGGTATTTGGTTTCGATTTAAGAGTGTTCACTCTTTTTAGACTTCGATCTTGTAATATAGACCCAGCTCCGGTGTCTTCCTAAAATGCAAGTTATTTGCCCAAATCATAAAACATATTACCCAAAGTGGTCCAAAGTGGATAACTAAGCTTTATTCAGAAAGCTAAGGGCAACTTAGTCCAGCATTGCTAGTTACAAACTGCTTGATTAAAAAAACTGTGCAGTACGTGCGCCCTTGACTCTAGTGTCACTATATCAGAGTGCCTTTGTTATACATCTTGGATTAGACAAATTAGAGTTCTGCTGGTAACATTGAACCAGACAGTCACTGAAGACCATTTCTATGATGTTTCATTAATTACAGTGGCATTTTCTGATTTTAAATCACTTATCACTTTCCACTTATTCAATGTTGTTCTAAGCAAACTCGCCAATAATCTAGTTAATATGCAGATAGAGAAATATCAGCAATTATGTTCATAGTGTAATAAATAGATAAACCAGGCACCCTTGAAGATGGAGTGTACAGTTTTCCCCAAGTGCAATTGTGAAGCTAGTGTGTGTGCACTATATAAACATATAGATAGATAGATAAATAGATAGATAGATATAATGTATATACCTGGAAAATGTGAAGATTGGGTGAAGTTAGGTAAAGGCTGCCAGCCTAGCCAGACAGAATTTTGGAGATGATTCTGTCATCTGTACATATTAATGTAAAGCACATGCTTGTTGTCTTAAATATTAAAAATAGTGTTATATGTGGAACTGGAAAAAATGTAACAACAGTGCACTCTACTGACCAAGTAAAGCATGTTGTGACCCTTTGATGTCAAAACTTGGAGCCAGTAAGTCTAGAGTGAGGCATCCTGCCTATTGTTTTAAGACCAGAGTTAATGGCCAGAATTCGCTTGCATAAATGTCCTTTATTGCTCTGGTTTCTGCCCAAAGGTGAAGAATGTAAATGTAGTTTCTCTTAGCCTGGGAACCCAGGGAAGTGTGAAGAATGATGTAATGTGAACCAGGAATGGGATTTTAAAAACAGAAGGAATCAGAGAACATTAAGCATTTTTGTCTTGACCATCCAACTCACCAGCACTGTCTTGCTCTTTATGTAAGTTTATTTTAGATTTGTGTTTTCTCTTAGAAATAGCTAGAAACTAAGAAGATTAGATTAAGTGTTTTTCTGTGATGTCAGAACTGTACTACTGAATTATTTTAAGTATTTCTCTGTGATCTCTGAACTCTTGACTAACACTGTGTAGCAAGAAGAATTGTTTTGTGTTTTTGACTATTTGTTATTAAATATTTTAAACCCTTTCAACTGTGGCGGTTTTGTAGAGATAATTTAAGCTCTTTAGAATACTTGCATGCCTTTGGTAAATTATACAAAGCCACTCCAATAGCTTTAGCCCTGGGATATACTACCAATTGGATAATAATATTGCACAGTAATAATTAGACACCCTTTTAAGGGCCTTTGAGTAGCTGATAAATTTTAGTGGGTAGTGGCAGTTGGTACTACCATATAGTCTGGGAGAAAGGGGCACAGCTGGAGAACCTGTGCCAGACTTCCCCAGGAGTGTCTGTGTGGTTGTATAAACTCTTCTCAAAGTGTGTATGTGTGTGTGTGTGCCAGCTACTTGTTACGGGACACGAAGCACTTGTTGGACAGAGAAGGTGCTTGAGGCTTTAGCTTGCCCACTATGCTGAGATCTGGACCCTATAGCCATGCCAGTGGGGAGTCTTATTAGGGATCTGGAGAGCAAGGGAGCAACCAGCAACAGACTGACTCTGATCTCTGTGTGCTCTTAAGGGAAATTGCACTTTACTGTGTGTATTTGTTATCCTTTCCTCCTATATGAGATACCCCTCACTGGTGTTAGTGGTGAGGATTGAGGCTCCTTGATTACTGGGCAAGGGCACAGGCATCACATATTAATTGTTTGGCAGTGGTGGGATATCCACACCACAAATTAATTGGTTGGCAAATACTAATTGGCTTGTAGTGGCGTGGGTAAAGTGAATTCCTGTAGCTTGTGTACAGTGAGCTTTGAAGGTGTTTTGTACTCTAAATCAGCCACACAGTGAATACTCAGAGTTCAGATCACAATTGTTTTATTTCTTTTGTTAGCTTAGTTAGTCAGGGTGAGCAGGCAGCATGTCAGCAGAGGAGTATGGAATGCTAACAAGGAGCCAGCTGGCAGAGATGTGCCAGGCTAGGGGACTGGTGCATGGAAACTTGACTAAGGCAGACCTAATTTCAGCCTTGGTTACAGCTGCATCAGAAAACAGCAACCAGGAGGACAATCAGACTGGCAGTGGAGATATAATACCCTCGGACAATAGACAGCTCAACCTTTCTGCAGAGGACTTAAAAATTCATCTGGAGCTAAAGAGACTTGAGTTGGAGGCCAGGCATTTGGTGATAGAAGCAGCTGATAGACTGAGGAGTCTACAAGTTGAGGAGAATGAGAAACTGCTACACCTGGAAGCCAAGGAAAAGGAGTGGCAAAGGAAGCATGAGAGGGAAATCCTGACTCTTCTCCAGAGTCATGGAGGTAATTGGGAAGGGAGTAACTGGACCCCAGAAGCACAAAATGTCAGTAAATGTCTTCCGCAGTTTAAAGAGGGGGGATAATTTTGAAAGTTTCATTCATATGTTTTAGAGGGTATGATAACAGTATGGTGTTGACCAAAGGCTCTGGGTATGGTTCCTGACCCCCTTACTCCATGGTAAAGCTGAAACTGTTTTGTCAAAAATGTCTGACATTGCATGTTTTGATTATACTGCTGTTAAAAATCACTTGTTAGAATGTATTTATTTTACATTTGTTGACTGGGATAGTCCGACTGGATACATGTCCATTTTCAGTGGAGGCCCGGGGAGAAAATCTCCAAGATAATAATACACATTGAACATTTAGTAAATGCTAGTTTCAAGCAGATTACAGTCATAAGCAATACCAGCATTTAGCACATATAGTACTTATTATAAAACATTTTACAAAACATAACATTATTTTCAAAGTTAAACATACATAACATTACATTCAGGTTTAAGAAACACTGAGCAGCAGTTATACAATTGACCATTCCTGAAATGGAGTGATAGAAAAAAGTTAGAAGTAGTTGAAGGTAAGGCACCTAAGAAATAGAGAGGTCACCAGTCGGGGTTAGTGCAAGGGCATAACCAATGAGTTTTGAAGTATTTCTTGAGTTTGTTTTTGAATGGAGTTAGTGAGGGTTCTAGGGTCAAGTCATCTGGGAGTCTGTTCCATATTTTTCCAACAGAGTTGGCAAACAGGGAGTCCCTAGCTGAGTAGTTGTATTTGTATGTTTGAATTAGGAGTCTAGTGGATGATCACAGTGGCTGGGTGCTGGTGCAGGGGCTGATAATATTTTTAGTGCAGGTGTATTTTCTGGTTTTCTAGAATTGTTTAAGCTAACACCTGAAACATATAGGAAAAGGTTTTGTGAGCATAGATGCAAGGCAGATGAAAGTGTGTGTGAATATGTTGCTGAACTGAACACTTATTTCCATAGGTGGGTGAGTGGATGTCAGGTCACCACTTTTGAAGGGCTGGCAGACCTTTTGGTGAGGGAACAAGCCCTTAGCACTTTGCCTGAGGAGATGAGGATCTGGTTAACTGATAGACAATTTGCTACTTCAGATGAGCTGGGGAAGAAGGGAGACCTATACCAGGCAAGCAGGGCAGCCCTGTACAGGAAAGGGGCCCTCAGTACTGCTCATGGGTCTAAAAGAACCCATGGTGGGCAGCACAGACTGCCCCAACAAAATCTGCCAGTAGCAGGGGAATCTACTAGTCCAGGTACATGTCCAGGAGCTAGGGTTAAATGTTTTGAATGCAACCAGTGGGGCCATGTGGCATACAGGTGTCCACGGAAGCAAGGTGGGGAACAAAGGGTGAGGGAGCCAGTAAGTGGGAAAGACAAAATGCCAATAGTAGGTTGTCTTGGGACAACAAGGGTACCAAACTACCACCAGAGGTTATATCCCACTGTAGTGAATGGCAAAGAGGCCATTGCTAAGAGAGACACAGCCTCTGATATAGCCATTGTAAAGCCTGCAATGGTTACAGAGGAACACTACTTGATTGAGCAGTCCACTCCAGTCAGGGCTTTAGGAGGGATCCCATTCCAAATACCTTTGGCTAGGGTTCACCTTGACTGGGAGGGTGTAAAAGGAAGCCAGCAGGTAGGTGTGTTTGAGGATATACCTGCAGATGTCCTGATAGGGAATGATTTTGATAGTGCAGTACCCTGTGCTTGTGCAGTTACACGCAGTCAGGCTTGGAGATAAGCAGGTAAGTCTGATAGCCTGGGGGAGACCCAGACAGACTGCATACTTGCAGCCAGGACTGGTGCGGTGGTTACTTCAGGGAGTGGGCTACCCTGTAGCAGTGAGACTGAAGGTGAGCCATAGCTGCTTGGGGGTACTGATGGTCCCTTGGACAGAGTGACTGCAAAGGTAGAGGTGAGTAGTAGTACCCAGGCTGACGGTGAGGCACCACTGTCAGAGGATGCCAGTCTTGTTGTGGAAGGGGAGCTGAGAAGGGTTACAAGGAGAGAGTTGAGACAGGCTCAGCTCTCAGACCCTACATTGCAAGGCCCGAGGTAGGTAGCTAGGGAGGCACCTCATTCTCAAAGAAAGGGGGAATCTGTATACTGGGACAAAGGGTTGCTATACAGAGAGTGGACCCCTGAGGGAGAGCTAGAAAGTGAGAGAGTACAGCAGTTGGTAGTGCCTAGAGCCTACCATCTGGTGCTTCTAGCCATAGCCCATGATATTCCCTTTGCAGATCATATGAACATAAAACGTACAAAGAGGCATATTATGCAGAACTTCTATTGCCCTGGAATTTCTAGAAATGTAACAGGGTACTGCAGGACCTGTGAGCAGTGCCAAAAGGTAGGCAAGGCAGGAGACAAGGTGAGAGCTCCTTTGATGCCTTTGCCTGTGATTGAGGAGCCATTTCAGAGGGTAGCTATGGATACTGTGGGTCCTCTGAGTACACCAAGTTCCACAGGGGAAAAGTATATCCTAGTGGTAGTGGATTATGCCACACGATACCCTGAGGCAGTGGCTTTGTCCTCCATTGAGGCAGAGAAAGTAGCAAATGCTTTGTTAGAGATTTTCAGCAGGGTAGGTTTCCCAAAAGAGATACTGACTGATAGAGGTGCCAATTTCATGTCAGACCTGCTGGCTTGTCTGTGGAAGTCCCGTGGGGTGAAGCACATGAAGACCACCCCCTACCATCCCCAGACTAATAGTCTTGTTGAGAGGTTAAACTCTACAATCAAGTCCATGCTATGGGCATTTGCAGATCAGTTTAAAAAGGAGTGGGACAAATATTTGCCCGATCTGTTGTTTGCTTACAGAGAGGTTCCCCAGGAATTCACTGGTCTTTCACCCTTTGAGTTGCTGTATGAGCATAGGGTGAGGGGACCTCTAGATATAATTTGAGATGAGTGGGAAGGCGAGTGCGAGTGTCACAAGGAGTCTGTTGTGGTATACGTCCTAAACCTCAGGACAAGGCTTAGGGAACGCATGGGATTGGCCCAGGAGAACCTGTCAGAAGCCCAACAACAGAAAAAGGTGTGGTATGACAGGAATGCTCGTGCTAGAGAGTATGCTGTGGGGCAGCAGGTAATGGTTCTCATTCCTGTCAGACACAACAAGCTGCAAGCAGCTTGGGAGGGAACCTACAAGGTGGTAAGAAAGGTAAGTTATGTTATCTACATGATGGAACTGCTAGGCAGGAGGCAGGGGCACAAACTGTACCATGTTAACATGATGAAACCTTACCACGATAGGGGGGCCCTGCTGCTGAGCTTTTGCAGTGAATTTTAGGAGGAGTCTTAGGGAGTTCTGGTGACTGATCTGCTCAGTGATGCTCGGGCTGACACCTCAGTGGAAGGGGTAGCAATGTCACAGCAGCTATCTCCAACCCAGGTTTGAGAAATCCGAGCAGTGTTGTAGGAATTCGGGGACATGTTTACTGGGAAACCAGGGTGCACCCACCAGGGGCAGCACCAGGTGGATACAAGACCCCAAAGGCATATTAGGCAGGCCCCTTATAGAGTGCTTGAAAGAGTCAAATAGACTCTGAGAGAGGAGGTACAGGAGATGCTGGAACTAGGGGTGATTCAAGAGTCCAACAGTCCCTGGGCCTCCCCAGTGGTGCTGGTGCCAAAGAAGGATGGCAGCACCAGCTTGTGTGTGGACTACAGGAAATTAAATAGTCACACAGAGTCAGATGCTTACCCCATGCCTAGGACAGATGAGGCCGTAGAGGAGCTGGGTGGGGCTAAGTATGTTACAACTATCGATCTTACCAATGGGTTACTGGCAGGTGCCCTTGACTCCCAGTGCTAGCGAGAAGTCAGCCTTTGTGACTCCTTATGGCTTGTATGAGTTCACAAAGATGCCCTTTGGGATGAAGAATGCCCCAGCGACTTTCCAGAGGCTTGTAGATATATCCTAGTAGGAACAGGAGGTTTTGCCCTTGCTTACCTAGACGATATTACCATCTATAGCCATTCCTGGCCAGAGCACCTTCAGAATGTCAGGGAGGTGCTGGGCAGACCACAGAGGGCAGGGTTGACCATTAAGCTGAGCAAATTTCAGGTGGGTATGCCAGAGGTCTCCTACCTAGGACATAGAGTGGGGAGTGGTAAGATAAGGCCAGAACCTGCCAAAGTGGAAGCTATTCAGGCATGGCCTGCACCTGTTACTAAAAAACAGGTGAGGGCATTTTTTAGGGACAGCAGGGTACTACAGAAAGTTCGTCCCCAGTTATAGTACCATAGCTGCTCCCCTCACAAACCTGACAAGAAAGAACAGGCCAGATAAGGTAGTGTGGATCCCAGCATGTGAGCAGGCATTCCAGAAGCTTAAAGAAGCTTTGGGAGGACCCCCTGTGTTAGCCAGTCCAGATTACAGCAAATAATTTGTTGTGCAGGTGGATGCTTTGAACCATGGGGTGGGGGCTGCACTTAGCCAGATTTCTTCAGAGGGAGAAGAGCACCCAATGGTTTATCTCAGTCGTAGTCTCCAACCCAAGGAGGAATGCTATGCAACTGCAGAATAGGAATGTGTAGCCACAGTGAGGGCACTGCAGAAAGTTCAGCCTTATCTGTATGGAAGAAAACTCACTGTTATGACAGATCACAACCCACTAACAAGGTTAAACAGAGCCAGCCAGCAAAATGCCAAGTTGCTAAGATGGAGCTTGGGGTTGCAAGCATATGATATGTCCGAGCAGCACCGCAGTGGGGTTAGCAATGCCAATGCAGATGGGGTCTCAAGACAGGGAATGGGGTAAGATATACACAGATGGACCTAACTCCCTCAAGCAGCATTTCTCAAGGATCACTTGAAAAACTGGCTTGAGTTCTCCAGGGGGGAGATATGGGAAGATTGAGTGAAGATAGGTGAAGGCTGCCAGCCTAGCCAGATAGAATTCTGGAGATGATTCTGTCATCTGTACATATTAATGCAAACC
>NC_056750.1:221455392-221512589 GCF_019279795.1 Protopterus annectens
CATGCAGATTTAATAGAAATATTTCAGTAACGTTCAGTCAAGAATACCGATAAGAATGAAATGTGGTAACGGAATGTGCAGCACATTAAGTACAAACAGAACCAAGATTAAAGAGGCATGTAGTAATTTACAGGGTGTTGGTATTATTAGGAGATTCTTGAGACATAGTTAGGTACTTTGGACTGATGTGCAGACAGTCATTGCAGTGGAGTCCTCAGAAGTTTGGAACAGACAACTGAGCATGAGTACAGAAGTCAGGTCAAGTATCCAGCATTCCAGCCTATTAATTATATTATTCAGGAGGAAAGGAATATGATAGCAGAAGCTCTGGATATTGTAATTCAGTCTATTTCAGCTTATGAACACTGTTATTGGAGATATTAAGATGTGACTGGATATTGTTGAGATCTACCTGCACTGTACATAATAAAATATTTTAAACCTAACTACAGTGTATGCAGACTTTTATGCTGAAAGGTACATTATTTGACACGTAAAGGTGAGACTGTACCTCTTCAGCACAGTTCTGGATAATTATGTAATAAAAACATTCATTTCGGTCTCATTACAGTTTTTCCAGTTATTTTCAGTTCAATTTTTTTTATTCTACAGTCGTTTCTTACACAGGAAAATTGATAGAGGAGTCATTAATGCCCACTGGATTGCATCTATAACCATTGGCCAAATCAATTCAATAGTTTCTCAAAACCAAATGATGCAAGTAATCCCCATTACCTGATCCACATCTCTAACAAGTCCTATCACACTTGTGCATTTTATCTTTGAAAAAAGAGTGGTGTAATGCCTTACTTCTCTAGCCATTTTCAGAAATTCTACTGCAGATGAGATCTTCTGACATGTGCTTCAGAATTCTACTACAAGTGCTCCCATGCTTCCAGAAAAGGCAAGTGCTCAAACTCCCATTAGCCCCACCTTACTACTTAGCCATGCTAACACCCCATCCTATGATAGCATGTAGCCTTAACGGAGCCCCAAGGCAAAAATCTAAACATCCCAACCAGCTCCCATCCCAAGTCCTAGCTTGCTAACCAAAAACTCTACTCCCAAACACTAAGTCTAAATTCCTTGATCGCTCCATAATCCTAAAACACCAAGATCACTCTCTAAACCTAAACTTCAAGATCACTCCTTAAATCTTATCTTCAAGATCACTCCCTAAAGCAAACTCCAAAATCATTCCCTAACCTAAACTCAAAAATCACTCACTAAACCTAAACTCCAGAATCACTCCTTAAACCTAAACTCCAAGATTGCTTCCTATGCCTAAACTCTTCTCCTGCTCATTAAACCTAAAACTCCCTTCCCACACTCTAAACCTAAAACATCCTTCCTGATTCCTAACCCTAAAACTCCGCTTCTGCTTCTCAACTGTAAAAGTCCCCTCTACTTATCTAAACCTACCACCCCAGTTCTCAGTCTCTGCCATAATTTACACTCCCATCCCCCCACCCTCCCCACAGCTGCTGCACTTACCTTGCTCCAACTCCAATAATGTGTTTGGGTAAGTTGCTTCCCCAAACTCATATCCATTTGTGACCAGTAGCCTTTATGAGCTACAAGACACTGTAGCCCTTGGCTTCAAGACAGTGGTCTTCTTTTGCATGGCAATGTAGGCTGGCTGTCACATGACAATGTCAGTTCCAGAACTACTTTTGTGACTACTATATGATGAGGAATTCAGTTTTGATGACACCCAAAAGTTTAAAACAATGTATTTTGTGCTGTGGAGTTGGACAACTCAATCATGTAAAACGGGAAAGTATAAAAGTTACCATTATGGTAGATCTTCAGCATCTACATCTGTTCCTTTCAACAAACTCACTCACCCTCCTTCATACTTTGTAATTCCACCTGTGAACAGACTGCAGGATTTGACCTTTGACTTTATTTTG
Organism: Protopterus annectens; assembly: GCF_019279795.1. NCBI lineage: Eukaryota > Metazoa > Chordata > Ceratodontiformes > Protopteridae > Protopterus > Protopterus annectens. The sequence continues at coordinate 221,457,306 of NC_056750.1, forward strand.
AGCTAGGAGGATGCAATTATTCCTAGGTACAATCCTGATCTGCAGAAAATGAGGGGGGTTTTTACAGCTTTGAGCATTCTGGACTAAATAAGCTACGTTTGCCACCTCTTGAAAGTGTCCAAACTGGAGCATTTTATTAAAGCATAAGATTTTGCAGGATAAATCATACACACTGAACAAAGAAATGAACTTCACTTTTTTGTCAGAATAAAAGCTCGTTATTGTATGATTTGATTTGTTGTGCTGTTTGATGTAATATTTTGATGTTTCATCTACAAAATAATTTTTTGCAACTGTTAAAGGAAACTTATAAATTTAATAAAATACTTTTTATCCTAAAATTCTCCTAAAATATGGACTGTCCTGCTTAAAGATGGACAGGTGATTACCATGTGTTGCCGGACTGTTGCCTGTGACAACCAGTCCTGTTTTGAAGTGGACACATGTGAAACATGAAGATTTAATATCATGATAAGTACGTAACTTTTGTTTTTAAAAATCTACAGAAAAAAAAAACAGTTCAGTCAAAATGACCCACCACTTCTGTGATAGTGAAGACCCAGATGTCTAGTTTTTATGGCAGGTTTCTGTTATCTTATCACATCCTGCACTTTAAAATGAGAGCAGTAACACTGGCTGAGAGAATTGTACTGGTTGCAGTTGTGGTTGAACAAAAGTTCTGTTTAGCACATTCTGTGATGTTACAGTACAGGCCCCAAGATGCAGAACATGTTGAGGTGCTCAATATGAATATTTACAATTACCAGGAAAGTTATAGGTAGACAGTACTGATTTTATGGGTGGTGCAGCTTGACTCTTGTTATTTAAATCACTTCAAGTTTGTTTTGTTGAACTGGACCTCATAGAAGTAAATCTAGGATAAAAAATCTAAAAATACAATGCAAACATTTCCAGTAATAATTATACAACATTTCTCTGCAGTCACAGGAGCTACTTATCAAAACAGAAAATCTGATGTTGTCAGTTTTCATTTTATCCTTGACATGTGGGACTCGGCTGTTACTGCAGCTGGTGATCACCAAAAACTCTTGTGCTTAATCCTCCTGTCCCAGTTACCTCAGATCTCATTTGCCACTTTTCGTGTCAGATGTGGTTCTCCATTACTCTTGAGCTAAGTGACAATTTTTGTATTTTGAACTTAACTTCTACTTGTTATTACAGTCCTTTCTCTAATATAATTAATTGTCTATCTGCCCTTACTATTTCTGTACACTTCGGCATATTTTATATTCCTTCTCCCTTGTTTTTCCTTTCACAGCATTTTATATCTATTTACACTCATGTAATCTTGACTATCATTACTGATAGTTCTTTCTTTGAGCCTTTTTAATATTTAAACTTTTTTTTAAGACTTAGTTGTTTCTGTTGTTGTGCAAGATTTCTTGTGTGTGTGTTTTAATTGCAGATATGGCTGATAAACTTAAAGCCCCTTCTAGTTTTAAGAGATGCCAGAAATGCGGACATAAAACCCCTTTTGTCGATGCACATTTACTGTGTGTATACTGTTTGGGGCCCTTCCATCTCCAGGAGAACTACTCCATCTGTCACTCATTCAGTCATAGAGCCTTAGTGAATAGAAAGAACAAGTTAATCCTTAAAGGGTTTCATCCATTTGCTTTCAGTGAGGCCATATTTGGATCACAGAAATTTAAAATCGAAACTGATGTGTTATCTTCCTCTTTATCTTCTTCCTCCAGAACTTCAAAAAAGGCAAAAAAGAGGTATTTATGAGTGCCTACATCCCCATCAGCGCCAGCTTCCAAGAAGCCTAAATCTTTGGTTCCTCCAGTTTCCACAGATCCAACAGACATTTTAACTCAGTCCTCAGTTCCAAAGGACTCCATGGAACTTCAATTGGGTCCAAAACAATCTTTGACATCAGAGACTATGGTGCAGAAAACTGGTGTCTCATCGGCACCGAAGATATTGCTGCAGGAATCTCCCTCCGTGCCTAATGCATTGGCCCCAAGTAACCAACCGGAGGATTTCTCCATGATTAGTCTACCAAGAACATCCTACTCCCCTTTCTTTGATCCCTTTCCAGAAAGGTTGCCCTCACCCTTCCTGGAAAGATCAAAATTGCTGTCCATCATTTCCCCTCCATTCCACTAAAAGCCTGACCAAGGATGATGTGGAGAGACTGGTGAATAAGATTCTTTGAATGAGGGGATCAACAGGGTCCACTTTGGCACCATCCCCTATGGATCTAGGATCCGAGTCTTCCTATACACCTCTGACACTTCCTCGTTATGACTTCTACTGAAGCTTCAGATGCCTTGGCTCCAAGCCACCCAGTGATGACTATATCAGAACTGAAGATATCCTTATTTATGCAACTGTCTCTTCCTCTGAGCTCTTCGGTTCAGTCAGAATCGAAGATCTCTCAGAGCCATATCTGTCCTGTCGGCTTCTGACGTGCCAGAGTCGACAATTGTTTTGTCAGAGCCTTCTCTGTGCTTTGGGGCTTCAGCATAGATCAGTTCAGCTCTAGCTTCAGTCTTGGGAGGTGTCTCCTCAGAGCAGGGAGGGTCCACAGTTCCAAGCCACTCTTTCTCGGTTTCAGGCTCCCTTCCCTCTTTGGGTGGACCAGCCTTTGATGCTAAGGAGAGAGCCTTGACTACAGCAGTCAGGTCAGTTGACCCTTCTACCTCAGAGTAGATATATTTGCCTTCCTCCCATCTGTATAGTTAACCTGTGCCTCCACTGGGTCAGTGGGTGTTGAAACACAGGATTTCCAAAAAGGAATTCGCTCTTCTTCTGATAAAAGTGCAGTAGGAAACACTTGGATTCCCCAGATGACTCATTCACTGATGACATCAACTTCAATGAAGGAGAAGGTTCCTCAGGGTCACCCCTGCATGATATCTCCTTTGGAGATATCCTGGAGATTCTGAAGTGAGGGGGTGATTGGAAGTCCCAAAATCCTTCCAGAGGAGTCCGTATACCTGCAGGTTTTTGGCACCCAGCCATCTACTTCTTGGGTGCCTCTACCCATTGATGAGCTCATTGAGTTGATCTCTCAGCAGGCTTGGAAGGCTCCTGACACCACTGAGCCTATCCCCAGGAGACCTGACAAAATTTTAACAGGACTAGAAGACAAGCAATTCTGGTCTAAGGGTTTAACTACTGATGCCATGGTCATAGTGGTCACAACTAAAAAGGAACTAGCTGAAAAGAGTTCCTCTATCCATCCATCTAACAGAGAGTCATGGTCGATGGACAGATTTGGGGAAGTGAGTCTACGTATCACCGACCTTTGCACTAAGGTCCTTGAACTTTTTGGCACACTTTACCAGACTGCAGTGGTATCTAATCAAGGAGTTATCAGATACCCTGTCAGGAGCTGTCTTTGAGGAAGCCAAAGAAAGAGTTTATTCCCAGTTGGCTACATTATAGTCAGTATCAAACTCGTCCATGAGACTCATTGCTCATGCAGCAGAAGGGGTGACCAGAGTGGCAGGTTCAGGCGTTGCCATTAGGAGACATGCATGGATGTGCCTGTGCAATTTTGCAGAGCCATTCAAGTCTTCATTCATCAATGCACCTTTTGATTGATCTTCCTTATTCAGCCGAAAAGTTAAAGAGACATTATCCAGGTGTGAGAAAGATGGAAAGACCCTTTCTGCTGCGGGCATATGCTTTTTCCACTCCTCAATGACTATTCTCTAGAAATCAGAGAAGGGTGGTTCAAAAAGTCCCAAGGGCCTTTTCAGGACATATATGGAGGGAGTTCCCCCAGGGGCAGAGGGGTAAACTGTAATGGAAGTCGCTGTCCACATGGCAGAGGTGGCCTGCAGAACCAGGGTTTCAGAGATTCATTCTCTGCAAACCCTTTTGGTGATCCTGAAAGGATGCCAGATTGTCTTCCTCTGGAGGCAGTCAGGGGATGTCTATCCCTGCACCTCAAACCCTGGCTACAGATATTTTCAGATATTTGGATGTACAGGATCATTCCAGAAGTCTTACCATACCAATTTCCCTTCCTCCTCCCATATGCAAGAAAATCTCAGATGTTCAAACCAATCAGAGGGAACATGCAGTTCTTCAAATACAAAAACTAGTAGAAAAAAGAATCATCCAAGAAGTCCCACCAGATACAGTCTGGAACTTGCTCAGGATTCCTTTTAATGCCAAAAAAGACAGGGGACTGGAGACCAATTTTGGATCTAAGTGTGCTGAACAAGTCATTTTGGCAAACCAAATTCCAAATGGTCATGGTACAGTCCATTCTTCTGTTTTTGGAAAAGGACAACTGGATGTGCTAAATAGATCTTCAGGATGCATATTACTGTGTCAAAATGGACAAACAATCCCAAAGTTTTCTTCACTTCCATCTAGGAGCCAGTCATTATCAATTCAAAGGTCTGCTCTTTGGCCTCACTACAGCCCCCAGGGTGTTCACCAAATGTATGGCATTAGAAGCAGCTCACTTGAGACTGTAGGAATTCCAAGTGTTTCTGTATTTAGACGACTGGCTCATTACCGCTCCGACCAGGCATCAGTTAACAGAAGTAAGATTGTCCTTCAGACTTGTTCTTACTTAGGATAACTAACTTGAAATATAGATAGGTGTTTAAGACCACATGCATGTGATCCATGTGTGTTTTGTGTGAGGTGTGCATGTGTGTACACATACATGTTCATATCACTCTGATTCCTTTCAGAGATATGATATGATTTACATCATTCGTACATATACATATTTTTTGGTTTATACATATATTACATTTTATATATATCATATTCATATTATATACATTTTGGTGTGTGTATTTGTGTGTGTATATCATCATTATTTTTATATTGTCATATTTTTTATGATATTTACACATATTTTTTTATATGTGTATTTTACATTTTCATAGCGACCGTTTGGTTTTATGTTTATGTGTGTGCGTGTGTGTGTTTGTGTCTGTGTGTGTGTGTGTGTGTGTGTGTGTGTGTGTGTGTGTGTGTGTGTGTGTGTGTGTGTGTGTGTGTGTGTGTGTGTGTGTGTGTGTGTGTGGGGGTTCATGTTTGTGTGCATGTGATGTGTCCGTGTGTGTGTGTGTGTGTGTGTGTGTGTGTGTGTGTGTTTGGGGGGGGGGCACATGTTTATATGTCCATTTGTTTGTGTGTGTGTGTGCGTGTGTGTACACATGTGATTGTTGTGTCTATGTGGGAGAGGTCTTTGGATACGCATTTCATATGCTCAAGTTGATTATTATGCCATCCACACAGCATGAATTTACACTGCACTTCTATGACTGTATTTTTGCATTTATACATATGTATGTGTATATATGTGTATATACATTCATTTGTGTATGTATATATATATATATATATATATATATATATATATATTTTTTTTTTTATTATTATTTTGTTATCATTATGACAATACTTCATTTTTGTAGAAGATTACATTTGTTATTTTTTCAGTTTGATGGTCATGATGTAATTTCCTGTTTAGTAAGTTATTTAAGGAACTGGAAATCATTTGAAAATGTTTCTGAGGAAGTTCACGTATTAAACAGTGGATGAAAGCGCTAAATTTTTGGCTTTTGGTTTACTTGTTTTTTTTTGCCAGCAGGTCTGCAGTTCACATGAGAATATTGCAATGGCTGCTTTTGACTCAGTGGTCAATACTGTACCAACCCATGTTAGACTTGGTTTCGATCACCAATCTTTGCAAAATCGATCTAGCTTGGTGGATACACTCCAAAGACGTTCTTCTAGGCTGCCTCTTTGTCCCTTCACAACCCAAGGCCATAGTGACCACAGGCACCTCCCAGATAAGGTGAGGGGGCATTATCTGGGCAAGACTATCTAAGGCACTTGGCCCTCACAGAGGCCAACTTGCATATTAATGTCATGGAATTGAGAGCAGTGCTGTTAGTGCTGCAGCCCTTTCAAACTGCTCTTCCTTTAGGAACAATTGCGATTCAAACAGATAATATATCAGTGGCTTGGTACATCAATAAACAGGAAGGAGAAAAATCCTATCTCCTATGTTTAGAAGCTCTCAAGAGTGTGACAGTGGACAATTTCTTCTAACTGCTTTCTGATAACAATGCACATTCTAGGGAGTTCCATTGTGATAGCAGACAAACTAAGCAGGTGCATTCTCCTGTCTCATGAGTGGTATTTCAGTCCACAGGTGATGGAGAAGATTTTCCATCGGTGGGGCCAGCCTTGCTGGAATATATTTGCCTCCCCCTAAACAACAAGTGCAGCAACTACTTTGCCCTGATTCCCCCTCTGGGAGAATCACCAAGGGATGCTCTTCTACACACTTGGCCCTCCGGACTTTATGCCTTTCCACCAATTTCCCTGATCCCAAAACTTCTACAGAAAGCAATCAGGCGGAAGAGCAAAGCAATCCTCATTGCAACCTATTGGCCTCAGTGGGTATGGTTTCCCTTTCTTTAGCCTTATCTGTTCATCAACCTTGGACTCTGGACCCAGCTCCAGACCTATTGCCCCATCCAGAGGGATTAGCCCATACGAATATTCTGGGCTTCAAGTTGACAGCTTGGTTTCTCCAGTTCCGTTAATAACCCAGCAGCCTATGCTCTCTTCCATGGTTCATCATATTCTTCTAGCCTCTCATAAACCATCCACCCATAAACTTTACACTAGTAAATGAAAAATGTTTACTTTCTGGGCTTGTGACAATAACATTGACCATTTTTCAGCACCTATTAATACAGTTCTAGAATTTTTAGCTTCATTTTTCAGTACAGGAGCTTCTCCTTCTACCATTAAACTTCAGCTAGCAGCTATTTCAAAATTTCATAACGGTTTTAAAGAATCTTCTCTGGCTTCTCACAAACTTTGCAAAGCCTTTTTAAAAAGGGACTCTCTTGCTAAGACCTCCTTTTAAGGACCCTTCTCTGCCTTGGGATCTAAACTTGGTGTTGCAAGCTATCATTCAACCTCCCTTCGAGCCAGTGGCTGGTTGTGACTTAAAGTTTTTATCCTGGAAGACTGCACTTTTAGTGACTATAAATTCTGCTAGGAGGCTTTCAGAAGTACAAGCCTTGTCTTGTAAGCCATCCTACTTGATTTTTCACAAAGACTTTTTTTAAGAACTAACCCTTCCTTTTTGCCTATGATAGTGTTTGAGGCCAATATCAACCAGACCATTAATTTGCCAGTGTTCTTTCCCAACTTCAGCAACAAACATGAACATTGCTTACATTTGTTAGATGTTCAAAGGCAACTGCAGCTTTATTTGCACAGAACTATGGATATCAAGAAATCTGACCAATTGTTTACTTCTTTCTCAATTACAAAACTTGGTAAGCCAGTGAGCAAGGTGACACTGGCTATATGCCTCAAAGACCATATAATTTTCAGCTATAATAAAGAGGGAGTTGAGTTGCAAAAAAACATTAGATCACATTCCACTATTAGAGCTGTCAGCTAACATAATTATTGAAGATGTGCATATAGCTCCAGATATTGTCTCTATGAATACTTTTGGTTTCTTTCCTTGTTTCAGCCTGTCTTATCTAAACTTGATCTGAGGTAACTGGGAGAGGAGCATTATGGATAAGGGTTAAGCTCAAGAGTTTTTGGTGATCACGAGGTGTAGTAACGGTCAAGTCAGTTCCGATGCTCAAAACCAAAGCCATATGTCTAGACAAATGAAAATGAACAACACAGATGGAATGTTATGGTAAGTACATAACTTCTTTTTAGTAACACTGGTCATGTCACTGACTCCACTACTAGTTGCAATAAGATGTGCGACATCCATTCAGTTGTTTTAGGTATAGGAGACAAGTTCAGTAAGCATTAAGCACTTCTTGGATGGACCTCTGCAGTAAGCAGAAACACAATCAGGAGGTTTCTCCAAAGTCATACTTACAGGAGCACTGCACTGCTGTTGGTAGAAAATGACAAAAAAACCCAAACAAACAAAACAAAACAAAATGAAATGGCAAAAATGATTTAATACATAAATAACTTGGTAGGGTCATTCAACATGCATAAATTCAGGGGTATCAGTATCAGAAGTTGGCAAAATAAAAATAACATGGCTAGAAGAAAACAGGATTTCATTGTTTAGGGATATAAGGTCTCCACACTCTCCTGATATGCTCAGTCAATCCAAAATAAATGCTAAACTAACTAACTAACTAATGATGAGCTCTCAGGCACACTTATTATGGAACAGTGGTGTGGTGATTCATTTTCAATTATAGTCCTATTTATTTTTTTCCTTGTCATGTTATATTAAATAAATAACTACAAATATATTGTTTGTCTTCATGGTTAGGGGTTGCCACAGCGGAACTCCGGTCCGCTAATGATTGGCAGTAGATTTTCATGGTGCCAAGTTGCCAGCTCGATGCCCAACCTTCAACAAAGGCACGCCCATTCAAGCATGTCTTTCAGAAAACCACTTGACCCACGGGGAGGACATGCAGACTCCACACAGAAGGCACTCCCCACACTCCAGCCGAGAATCGAACGGGAGAACCTCTTGCTGTGAGGCAACAACACTACCGCTGCATCACCGCAGATATAAATATATTACGTTGTAGAAATGTAACCACATCTGCTTGACTGGAGAGGGCATAGCAATGTTCTAGCTTATCCATTGACTAATTACAACAAGGAAGAACAGAGATGTTCAACAGCGTTAAGAGTGGAATCATTATTTGTTGTATGACGGTTGGCACAGATGACATGGGCAATGAGCTGTTGATGAGCTAATTCCTGAAAAGCAGGGTTTGGTTCCCACAGCTTTCATTTGCCGCTAATGTCACCAAATCCAAAGTTTCCTTGGTGCAGTTAGAAATTTGGGTTTGACTACTAAATTGACTTCTGGATTGCATGCCTAGTAGCTAACTATAAAGGAGCGTCTAACTAAGCACAGCAGACACCCAGCAGAAATCAAATTTCCTAATAAATAATTGATGTTCTTCGTACTGATCACTGCTGCAGCAACCTTAGCTATATGGGTCATATCCTGCCAAGGATGTAAGGTTGCTGTTATATCCTTGGCAGAATATAATCCATATAGCTAAGGCTACTGCAGTAGTGATCATTCAAACATCCACTGCTGTGCTAAGTTCAACTTAAACAAAAGACATTCTAATATTTTTTTCTTTAAACTATGTAATATCTGAAGCTGTCTAAAGCCAATTATTTTAATTAGATGAAGAGAGTCTGGCTTTTCAAGTCATTATACATTTCTATTCATTTTTTTTTAATATTTTTTAGACAGAGGGACTGGTGCTCGGTAATAAGTTTTTTACACTTCAATTAGAATAGTTTAGAGTGGAGTCTGGGCAGATTTGGGTGCTGTTTATTGCTATGCAGTCACTGGTCTGGTATCCAGTCCAAGAGTGAGTGTGTGTCCTGCACCCAGTGTCTGCCAGAAAAGCCATGGGCTTTCTCCATCAATGGGATGCATTTGATATCCATCAATGAGTCAGAATGAAAGTTGCAAACTTCTTTATATTGTTTTATATATAGCCTTGTTAGTACACTTAAATTCATAAGTATTGGGTTTGAGACTATAAAAAGAATTAAAAAATTAGAAACTTATCAAACTGCATAAAATGAAAGGAACCAGATATCAAAACAAATGTTTAATAAATGCTGAATTGAATTAACGTATCAAATCACACAGTAGCACATGCCATAGCTCTGAACTGTTGAGAATTTTATTGCAGAACTTCACTTATTTTACCTCATATTTTTGCCCTGTCTCTCATATAGATTTGATGATTCTGTGGCATATCATTTAGGATTACAGTCAGTAGCTAAATAATTACATATATTAAGAGTTTCTTACTTCTTACTCTTCAGAAAATCTGTGTTGATGTAAAACCAATTGCTCTAGTAACCTTTAGGTGAATTAGAGTATTATTCAAAATTAGTGCCCCCCCCCCCCACACACACACACACACACATACCACCATTGTTTTTAACTTTGTCCACAATTCTTGTACAATGCGTGGGCAATGTAGGGGGAGTTTGCTGCTATGTATCCCAAAACTGTTCCTCATTTGTTTCATCCCATTTTACTAAAACTTTCTATTTAGTTATTCATTGTTTATTTATTTGCCTTTATTTACTGGGAAAGTCCAACTGGGTAATACCCATTTTCAGAGGAGGTCCGGGGTGAAAAGCTCCATTTGCTTACATTGAATTACTGAACTCTGTAAACACTTTGGTAAAGTTAAACCAGAATGGTGTGTTCAGAAGAGAAGTGACCTTGTTATTCAGTTTTACCCAGGTTCTTGCATGGTGGCAGAGAAGTGTGTTTGTGAGGCCATTAATCTCCCTTGTCCTTGTCTGTAGCAGCACTTTTCTTACTCAGATCACTGTTTAGTTCATACTGATCAATAAATTGGATTGAACTACCCACTCTGCTATCCCTCAACCAACTAACTTTCATTCATAGGATTATGGGATCCTAGGAGGTTACTAGGCTAATGGCCCTGGGGCCCTTACAAGCCTAGCCAAGAGTTTATCCCCAAAAAAGAAACCTCTGTCAATGAGGGGAAAAAGGTGGAACCCCTGGGACAAATTTGTGGTTTCCCATCCACTCATCAAGGTTGTGCTTGAAGAGGGTCAGTGAGGTACTCTGTTTGACATGTATGGGAAGTCTATTACAGAGACGGGGCAGCCTCTGGGAGACAAACCTGTCTGTCCAGCAGGTTTTGTTGATGTTGCATATTAGATTTAGGCCTATCGAGTGGGTAATGCGCGAGGAGTTAGACTTATGGATATGGAACATCTCTAGTAGGGCAGGGTCAGATATTGCCTTGTAAGTGAGACACAGGTCACCTCTGAGCAATCTGTATGATACAGAGTAAAGTGATAGTGATTTGAGCCTGTCCACATAGGACAGGTGTTAGAGGCCATGGATTCTTTTTGTGAGGTATTTCTGTGGTCTTTCCAGTTGGTGCAGGTGTTTGGAGAGGTACATACCAAACAGGGTGTTATACTTAATTATGGCTCTAATAAGGGAGGGGTACAGAGAGGTAATAACCTCCTTTTTCTAGATGCAATCCCTTTATTTATGAGTTAAACCAAGTAAAATGCTTTTCTGACCACTGCAGCCACATTATGGTCAAATGTGAGATTGTTGTCAACCTGAGTACCCAGGTCTCTCACCACAGTTTGAGTGCTTAGGGATTTGCCGTTGATGTGGTAATCAGTAGGGGCCATGTTTTTACCAAATGGTATGATAATACATGTTTTTGTGTTTAACTTAAGGCCATGACTTTGGCACCAGTTATTTGTAGCTGTGAGACCCCCCTTGCAGTATGTTAACATAATTTGGGGAGTCAATGACAGCACCCAACTTACAGTAATCCGCAAACTTGGTCAGCCACAGGCCCTTTGTCTTTGCCTGGACCTCTGAAATGTAGATGCCAAACAGTAGGGGTCCCAGGACAGATCCCTGGGGAACATCACTAGTAACAAGTCTGCTGTTGGAGGTGGTGGCACCTATTTTGACCGGTTTACCTTTATAAGAATGAAAAACAGTGGTGCGATTGCTCACATGAGTGAATTGGAACCACAAAAATGAAAACAGTGACAGTTTAAAATGTTCATAAATCAGCAAATCAAAAAGCAGATTCGCTGATTTTCAAACATAAATGTTGACAAAAAAAATTAATGAAGTGTAAAGCAGGGGGGCAAGCTGTCCTGCACCCCACATGTGTGGGCTGCACCCCCACACACCCCCTACTTTAATATTCTAAATCCGAGATCGTACTACAGTGGGGAAAGGGACCATTTCCCGATCCCCGCTATAGTGCAATCTGCCTCAAAATGCCGAATGTGCAATGAGCGAATGTAAATGTGCATTCGCTCATTGCACATTTGATTCTTTTTCCAATCGGTGTTTGCAAACTGCCTTTCAGACAATTGTTGTTCACTCTTGTGCAATACACACAAGTGAAGGTAAACCATTTTGACTTTGTGGTCCTATCTGTGAGCCAGTTTGCCACGCATCTGACAAGATAGGGATTAACACAGAGTTGTATTAGCTTTTTGATGATGCCCAAGTGGGGAATTGTGTCGAAGGCCTTGGCCAGGTCAAGGTAAGCTGTATGTACCGACTTTCCTTCATCCAGGACCTTGGTGGCAGTCTCAAAGAAGTCAACTAGGTTCAGTAGTCAAGATCTGTCCCTGATGAATCTGAATTGGGTGTGGGTGAGTGTTTGGAGATTGGCTATGTCCTTGTTTATGAGATCCATATTAATAAGCTCCATGGCTTTACAGATCAGACTTGTCAAGTTAATGGGGTGATAGTTTCCCAGGTCAGTAGTGGCACCACCTTTCTGCAACGGGATGACAACAGTGGTTCTCCACTCTGCTGGAATGAAGCCTGTAATTAGGCTGTGGCTGAAAAGGACATTTTATCTTCCACCATCCAGACAACTGTCCAGCACTCAAGAGCTTAGTGCAGCCCTACTCAAACAGCAGGCCACTAAGATCCTCCAACAAACTACAACCAAAGTAACTAAATCTAATAATTCTTACAGTAACTGTTATTTCTCCCACGACATATCTGAGTCCTGGAATTCCATGCCTCAGACAATACTAAATTCTAGCAACACATCTAAATTTAAACTACTTTAGACAGGAGCTGTGAATAATTACTTCTCTATACTGTGAGTATCCCAAAGGGTGCAGCAGAAGATGGCAGAGTCAGGCAGGGAGGTCTGTGTGATGGTCAGGGTTGCACTGGTATCATCTGTGGTTGAAGAAAACATCTGCTTCGCAAACTGTGGTGTCATTATAAGGGTCATAAGACCGGGCTTCTCTATATATAATGTACTGAGGTGTTCAGTTCCAATACATACGGTACCAGTAAAGGTATATGCTGTCTCTGCTGCTCTAGTAGGTACAGCTCAGTGTTACACTAGCTCCTTTGTGTGAAACTTGTTTTTCTCTTTGCTGAACTGAGTTGCACAGAAATAAATCTTTAAAAAAGAATTTTCAGTAACAATTTTAATATCAAGTGTTTAGACAAAAGGCATCTGGCTAATACTATTTTTTCTGTTGGACCTACCTAGTAGCAGAATAAGCGTAGTAATACTAAATGCCTCACAAATCATGTTGCAGGTTGCTGTGTGGAGCACAGCATCAATACCATTTATCTGAAATGCATGGACCCTTTAAGGGCCAAACTGTTTTTCTCATCTGAGTGTAAAACAGTATTTTTCCTGAAGATGTCTCCAATAGAAGTAAATCACCCTAAACATAAATGGCACAGCATTATTGAGAATCTCAAAGATCTCTGCAGTTTACAAAATGCATTTTATCCTTCCAGATGCAATGATCCTAGAGCTGATTATATACTGAGCAGCAGCAGCTGGGGTACAGAAAAGTGAGCATTCATAGAAAGTTCATGGGAGCCCGATCAGACAAATTAAACTTAAAAGCTTCAGTCTATGTCTTACAGCTTCATGTGACATAGGGATAAGATGCGCCTAATGTTTACAGTTAGAATGATATATTTCCTGTACTGGAAACAACACAAGAGCTTAGGGACTGGAAAGGGTGAAGAACTGCTCTAGAACAACAGTGTATCATGAGTGGATGCACAAGCCCTGCCCCACTACAAATACCTAATAACTCATGTAGCAACACCATTTTGGTTGGTTTCCTTATTGGCATAGTATATACAAAAGAAATGAAAACAATTATTTTCTCAGAAAAGGTGTCACGACTTCCTAAATGCAGTTTATTTGGCCTCTACCTGACTGAGGGCCATGAAACTGACATACATTTACATTCAAATATTAGCAAAGTAGAACTGAAAGCATCTGAATATTTGTTTTATTTAATTTATTAGCTGATGTACTAGGCTAGCTGGCCTTATGGGACATTTTAAGCTTAACACATTTTCATTTTTGAGCTGGATTTAACCTATCCCATTTAGTAAGAGATTGGCCTTATCCATTTTATGGTCTATAATTATATATTACCCCCAATGACAATAACTGGGATCATGCCATAGATAATTTGTGGAGACACATGCATGGGATAAAGCATTTAGGAACTGCATCTGACCATTAGTAGTATAGGAGGCAGTCTTGGGGTAAATATTTTGCTTCCCATCTATAGATCCAAGTTGCACTGAAATATGGACAGGAATTAACTTTGTTTTACATAGATAGGAGTCTGTTACAGAGCATTAGTATCCTCAGCAAGAAATACCTGAACTTCCAAATAATTCCGTTAATGTTGCAGAAGAGGTTTAAATCCCTAGACCAAGTATTTTTGATGTAATTTAACTTTCTGATTTACAGTAAATCCATCAGTATTGAGTCTGAGGATACCTTGCATGCCAGACACAGGTCACATCTTAGCTGTCTGTAGGATATAGAGTATAGTGGCAGGGCTTTGAGTTTATCCATGTAGGACATATTGTTTAGGCCTTGTGTTCTTTTAGTAAGATATCTCTGTGGGTGTTCCAGTTGCTGCATGAGTCTGGAGAGATACATTCCAAAGAAGGCATTATATTCAATGACTGGACTAATGAGGGATGAGTATAGGGAGACAATGTCATCCCTAGATCTAGACACACTCCCTTTGTTTATAAGCTGTACAATAAAGAAGGACTTTCTTACATCAATGGACACATGTTGGTCAATAGTTAGGTCACTGTCCACCTAAGTTCTCAAATCCCAAACAACTGTGCTAACACTTAGAGGTGTACTGTTAGTGTGATAGTCCATGGATAAATGGCTTCCCAAAGGATGGAATATTGCATTTTTTAATCAGGGAAGTGAACTGGTCTACTGACCATTAGCAGCCACAACCTGGGTACAAAATACACTTAACCACGGGGGCTGAGAAGACATATAATATCACTCACATTATTAAAATTTTTAGGTAGATTGTAATGTTGATAGAATAAACATCTTAAACAATATTTACAATATGGACACGTATGAGAATTCTATTCACATTTGCAGTAACTATATTCTTGCAGGTACAATATAGCAGTATACAGTCTAAGACTTAGAATTAACTACTGTCAAAGGAAATGCATTTAGCTTCATTCATCAGATGGCTGCTTGAGATTTATTTTGAATAACTTAAGAGAATATTGTTTTTTAATTTCAGGAGATAATTTATTCAATGTTGCAGGCGATATCCTAGAGAAAGCTTTTTTCTCCAACAGTGAGCTTACATCTTGATCCTACAAGTGTGAAGTTACCTAACTAGCTATTCCTCAGGAAGTAGCTTTTTTCTGTTATTTGAAGTTTTCTTTTTTCCTTTTCTTTCTTTTTTTTTTTTGGTGGGGGGGTCGTAACCTACTGTTATAATTTTATATATGAGCGTGTCTAGAAAAAGAGTGGCTCTGTATGTAATGGGGAGCCAGTTAACTTTTTCTAGAAGATCGTTTGGATCTGCTAACAAAGCAAATCTAATTTTGTATTTTCTGCTACTTAGAGTTATTTGTGTACTATCTGTGTTATGTGCATTACTGACCTACCCAAGTATAAATTAATTAGTGGTAGTGCCCATCCATCTTAGATATTAGGATATTTTTGAATATTGCCAAGTGCTGCAGGACATATAACATGGGCAATCCAGTGACACAATTATAGTTGCTTCAATACTTTAGTTATAATATTGTCAGTATGGAAATTTAGTAGACGGTCAAGAGTTATGCATAGATATTCTTTCTTATTGACATTATGAATACTGTTTTGTTTAACGTTTGTTATTGTTGGTGACTGGATCAGAGGGAGTTTTTTGTTAGTTGAGAACATCATGGTCTTTGTTTTGATAGAGTCAATCAAAAGTTTGCTTGAGTGTAGTTGCTTGCATAATGGCAAGAATTTAGATTTTTTACTTAAATTGCAAAGTTTGAGTTTTGCCAGCATCCAATAAAAGTAAATCATCAGCATACATACTTATTTTATGGTTGGGTAGGTCATGTGCGATATCATTAATAAATAATAAGAAAAGAAGACCTAGTACTGAACCTTGAGGGGCTCCAGTGTTTAGAATGCCTTTTGTAGAACAATATTATTGGAGCAGATTTGAAAGGGTTTATTCTGTAGGTAGTTTTGAACCAAAAAACAGTATTATTTCCAAATTTGTTTCCAATTTGTTAAGGATATTGTTCTGATTAAAGGTACCTATTCAATCAATAAATACACCTGCTGAAATAAGGCTGCCATTAATGTTATTGTAGATTGTATCTGTGGCAGACAGCTAGGCTGTTAACACTCCAAAATAATTTTCTGAATGCATGTTGTTGTTTGCGCAACAGTCAATAATCATTAAACACACACACACACACACACACACACACACACACAGATAAAGATATGTAGATATATCAAATGTTTAATTTATAGGACAGAGATTGGAGATTGGCCGATAATCCTTGAAGTCAGAAGGGGGTTGTACAGTTGGTAATGGAATTATGGATGAATGCTTTAATGCTGAAGAAACAATGCCTGTAGTAAAGGAAATATTAAAGATACATGTAAAGAGTTTAGTTATTTTTGCCAGCAGACAGTTTAAGAAAAAAACAAAGATGTAACTTGTTGAATTTTGTTCCAGAATGCCTAAGTTTTGTTAGTAGGGCTTTGGATTGTTTACTGTTAATAGCTGTAAAGTAGAAAGTGGCTGCAGATGCTGTTGGTGGATAGAATTCAGTCAACTTTACATCTATATCTTGTATAAATCTTGAGAATGTAGAGGTAATGTCTTTTATGGATGTTAATATGTAGTTCATATACATACGGGGAGAGGAAATTTCAACTTATTCTTTGGAGTCAGTAATGATTCCAGAGAGCTGTTTTATTTCTTTCTAGAATAATTTGGATTTAAAGACAGACTTCTTAGCCTTTTTCTTAAGTATATTGCTTTTGCACTATTAGCTTCAATTCTGGAGGACTTTCATAATATTGATAGATAGATTGATTAGTGAGGTCCTATTTCCAGTCCTTTTAGGCCTTGTCTCAGTTTTTTAGTTTTGTTTAATGCCATTTGTTAGCAAATTACATGCTTGTCCTCTAACTCTAAGACATCTATGTGTGATGGGAAATTTTGGTTTCTTGGATTTTTGACAGGGTAGAGATAAAATAAGAGAGTGCAGGGAAGGGGTCAATTGGAGAGAATATGGGGCTCTACTCCATAAGTTTGCTGAGATGCCAAGTGAATGCCAGGAGAATCAATGAGCACATAAGTTAGTGAACCATTACTGTAGGGGAATGCTAGGGCACACACACACACACACACACACACACACACACACACACACACACACACACACACACACACACACACACACAAACAAGCACACACGCGCGCACACACTTGCGTGCACAGGGATACAACATTATTGTCATTATTTATTGTATAATTCCGCACTCTTTCTTCCTGGATTGCCAGTTTTACAGGGGATAAGGACAGGCAGAAGAAACTTTTGAGGCAAGTTCAAGGGCATCCCTGAAAATCAGGGATTAATGAGATGTATGGCAAAACCTGTTATGTTAACTTTTAAGCAATATTTAACAATTTCCCTGATTTGAGGCCATTTACCCTCTCAGTCTGTGTGTGTGTGTGTGTGTGTGTGTGTGTGTGTGTGTGTGTGTGTGTTTACTGTAATATATTATATACAGATTTTATATGAGAGATCCAGAGTACATTTATGGTATGTAGGGGAGGGTCAAAGGCTTTTTGTGTGGTTGGGAAAGCTCACTCAATAATAGTCTGATAACTATGAGTTTTACGGATAGTGCAGTGGTGTAGTGGTTTGCATGGTCACTTCACACCAAGAGGTTTTCTGGTTTGATTCTCGGCTGGGGTACCCCATGTCAGGGGTATAGCCAGAAATGTAAATTTTGTACTCAAATCTCATTATGCTGCTCTCAACATCCTTATATCATTTTAAAAAATGTACTCAGCCCTCAATATGCTGACCTTATACACTGCAGAAAATGATACACTATTTTTAATTGCTGCTAATGATAACTATAAAAAGCTAGTTTTAGAAGGACATTCTTATTATGTAAGCATTATTTGTATAGTACTATATAGCAGACACTACTATACCCAGTTCTAAACTTTCTGTGCTGCTTGATCTGCAGGGTTTCTAAGATATGCTCAGAAGAAATGTACACTGAGTATGCCTAGCTACACCCTTGCCTTCTCTGTGGAGTCTGCATGTCCTCCCTGCATTTGTGTGGTTTTCCTCTGGGTGCTCTGTTTTCCTCCCATGTTACAAAGACATGTCTGGTGCATTTCTCCCTGGGCCTCCACTGAAAATTGACTCATTCCAAGTCAGAATTCCTGGTAACCAAATGTGAAAGACATAAAAGAAATTTTAAGCAGCAGCATGCAGTCGGAAGGTTAAATCAAGACACAGCCTAGGCAGACTGACCCCCGGATTCACTAATCCTCTGTGTAAGACTTAATAAGTCTTACTCGGAGGCTGCAGTTGAACGGTTTGATGTCAGCATGCCATGAATATGCATGAGGGCACGCTGACTCAACCGTAAGTCTTACACGGACCGTGTAAGAAAGCAGGGGGCGTGTCCGACTGCCGAGCAGTCTAAATGTCCATGCCCCTGCAAGTGTTTTAAAATGAAACAAAGCACACACACAAGAGCGAGTCTGCTCAAATGTCCCTGCACCCGACACCACACTCCCTGATATTGTAAAGCCCTATCATGGTTCTAAAACGCAAAATATTAAATATATTTTTTTAAATCCCCAAAATAGCTGCCCGTATTTGCGTGTGTGCACGGGTGTGCCCATTGCTTAGCTAGAGTTAGCAATTCTGACATGGAAGAGCATAAGAAAGAATGTTAATGCAACTCACACCAAATAGCAATAGCGTAATGGTAGAGCGTTCGCACAAAAAAAGAGGCATTCACGGTTCGAGTCCCACCACTCCCCTTCGTATTTATTTTTGAAATCAGTATATGAAATAATACCTGACAAATATGTTTAAACATTATCAAAAAGCAGTGAAATGGCCAATGTATCAGTGAACAAAATAAATATTTTAAAGGATCCTGATATAAAATTGCCTTCAGTTAAGCACCGCTTCACCCAGCGCAATAGAGTTGCCCGTAATTGAATAGCGCTTTACCTAGTGCAATAGAATTGCCCATTGTTTCATGGCACTTTACCCAACGCAATAGAGTTGCCCATAGTTCAATGGTGCTTTACCCAGCGCAATCTGTTTGTGCAGACGTGTGCACCAGGTCAACCAGGGCACTGTAGGGCACCGAGGAGCAACGTAGAGCAAAGTTGCTTAAATGCAGCCACACCCCCTAGCCTGTCTGGATAGTATGAAAATAAAATGAATGACAAGATTCGAACCCAGGACTCTGTGCATCAGAAGCAAAGTACAGGACCACTAAGCCATGACAACATAGGGGAAGCAGCCACTATTAACAGTCATATACGTACGAATGGTAGTTTAACCATTACTAAGCAGGTCTGCAGTCAGCCAAGAATTTTACAAAACAGCCAATCACAAAAAAGTGCGGGAAATGAGGCATATTTAAGCCCCACAGGTGGGAATACATGCCATAACTGATTGTAGCTCACATCTGCAGTTAGAATGTCTGGTGTCGGAGAGGGAACACACTTCCAAGTGCAACGTTGGGGCATCGAGGAGTCCAAATACATGTTTGGCTCCTTGTCCACCGTCACGAGTCAAGACTCCTATAGGGCCAGTTCCAAGGGATGGAGTACAAGGCAGAGGCTTGGAACCAGTTAGCTCGTGACCTCACCAGTGCCACAGGTGTTCCTCAGACTGGTGAGCAGGTCCGTCACCACCATGCAGACCTAAAGAGATGAAAGGGACTGCCTGAACCAATGGATACAGGAGGCCCGTGGGATGCGGGATGCCTCACAACTGAATATGTAGCCATGGAATGCAGCATGTAAGAATTGATAATGGAGTATGTATACTGGATAGGTATGTCTCAATATTCCTTCATTTTCTTTACAGCTGCAGGTGTCCATGCTATGAATCAGCAAGCCTGTGCTGATAGGCTGCTAAGGCTGCGCCACCAGGCAGGTTAGTGATTATTCTGCATGTATTGTTATATAAAATATGGGAGAGAGTATGAAAGAAAGTGTTGTAGTCCAATAATACAGCCATAAAATTGCCTGAATAAGTCCACTGCATGTACTGTCAGATAAAATCATCACAGAGGCAGAAAAAGAGTTAGAACCCCATTAAGAAAGGTAACATATGTCTGGAATAATATCTCTGCAGGCACTGTTATATAAAATAAGTGAGTGAGCCTGAAAAAATATTGTTCTAACCTTTTAATAAAGGTATTATATGTCTTGAACATGTCTGCCATATACACCGTTAAAACAAATAAAGGAGTGAGCCTGTGGAAAAGTGTGTAATGTCATTAATAAAGGTCTAAAACCCAGAGTGTGTCCGTGTCACAGAGTCTGAAATGTTGTTGTACCCTTGCAGTATACAAACAGTACTGTTTGAAAAGTTGCTGGCAACCCAGAGTTGTGCAGTTCCATATAAAGTGGGTGATGGAAGTACTAGTAGCTGTGAAACATGTATACAGTCCACAACAGGCAGTTACTGGCTGGCATGAATATGTAAACCTGGCACACGTGTAGCATGTTATTTTCTCCCCAGAAATGTGAGTGCGTGTCAAGAAATGCAGGGTTCTGTACAAATCGAAGTGAAAATGTCATGTGAAAACATCCCAGATATGTAGATAAAGAAATATAAATGTAATCAAGAAATATGTAGCAGTAACATCTGCATCCTGGACAGTTAGTATGTCAGATATAGGTCAGGCATATATTGAACTAGCCAAACCCAGTACACAACCTAATGTATGGTGGCAAGTGTAATAATACAGGTAGGGGATATACACTTGCAGTCACTAGGAATGTAGTGTAGACTAAAAGGTTATTATAAGATGTTAACCAAGGTTTTTTTATGCACCCTACTGTATGTGCATAAACCATGCAATTCCACACCTCAATGGGTATGTGTAATCTTAAATATTTGTTGGGACATATGTCCTATTATTCTATAAATATTTGCATTCACGTTGATGCATGTGCCCTGTTTAAACACCACAATCATGGTGGCCTGTTGCTACCAAACATCCCTGCATGCTGTTGGAATAACCACTGTGGTTCAATATATGCATGTGTTATGCTTGCTGTTCAGCTGTTGTACCCTTGGTGTGTTGGGTTAATGGGAATATTATCGCATGCTGTTACAACTAATCTGGAATGCCGTTTTGCTGATGTTGTAATTAAACACACCTAATCACAGAACATATGGGAAGGCCGGTCCCAGAGGACCCACCTGTCCCTCCTCAGCCGGCGAGTGCACCTGGCACTAGCAGGTCCGGTGCCCAGCCCAAGCTCCCCTCCTTCGTTGGTCGTGTGCCACCTTTGGGTGGAAGCGCTGCAGGGGATGGGGTTCATCCCCCCTGTGCAAGCGTGGGAGGAGAGGGGCCACCTGTCACCCTTCGAAGGGTCCGGGCTGTGGTGTGTAGGGAGATCCAGCGTTCAGTCACTGATCCCCTACACCAGATAGAGGCGAGAGTGGCGCATCTCACGGGTGAGCCTGCCCATCCTACGCAGCCCCCAGCACAGCCACCCTCGAGGCTGTGAAGGTTCAGTGGTGACTGCCCATGGGTGGGGATCTCAGTTCCACTGTTACCATCTGTGGGCTCATGGGCTTGCGATTTCCAAACATCCGACCCCGTCAATTGTGTTCACTCACCCCATGTGTCATACACCACCCCTGTATGCCTCTTGTCTGTCTTGTCTGTTTACCTTCCCAATCTACCTCCCAGGTCATACCTACTTCCTCTACCTCACTTCCCATTCTCACCTGAAAAAAAAAGGGCAATCTGTACCCACAAAAAAATTATGCTCCATACATAGCTTCCCATTTTGCACACATGTCCATCGGACAAACATGTAAGCTGATAATTATAATTGGCAGTACAACATACTTTGTTGTCCTCACCCCTCTCCCAGGGGTGGAAGGTTTCAAATTTCACTCCAAAGTCATTGCATATGCACAGTTGTTGCTGTTAAAAAAATGGGCAGCTATGGACCTTCCCTACACCCGTCCTGCACATCCCGAGCTTGTTTACCTACTGTGTGTCCCTCTTTGTGCCCCCTTATTCACCACTTTCCTATCTCCCTATTTTCTTTTCTTTAAAAGAAATTAGCATGGAGGTTAGCGGGATTAAGCACTTTTAAGCAGTGGTTAGTGGGTTTGCACCAGTGTTTGCATGTGTGCGCTTAGCTAAGCATCATGCAAACCCGCGTAAACCTGCTTACAACTGCTTAAAATTGCCTTAGTCACTCTATGGCAGGGCCCTTGTACTGCTCATCAGCAAAATAAAATACCCCTGTCACTCTCGAACCCCAGACCTTGGACTCACAAGACTGCAGGAAGTACCACTAAGCCACAGCAGATATACAATAATGTGGTGCTGAAAGAAATATATCATGCATTACAATGAGTGAATGTAAAGGGTGAATAGGAATGGCATAACACAAATCTTGTTCTGTGGCCCTTAATTAGCAAGTGTTGTGGAATTGCATGACATGACTGTGAAAAGAGAACCAGCCATGCTAGTAGGGAATAATGTTACAGTAGCACCTTACAAACCCCACACAGTATCAGAACAGGATAAACACTAGCATATTTGAGTAGGTCAGAGGCCAGACCTCCCAACTGTGACTGGTTTAAAGGGATGTCCCTGATTTGCAAACAAATGTTAGCTGTGCCCCTCAGACTCCCTGTGAAATGTACTAACAGTAGGCAGAAAGGAGGGGAATCTCACTTAATGAAAAATGTCAATAAGTGAGAGTAGACACTGCTTGCATGTCAGAAAAGGTGTAGTAATACATATGCTCCGAATCCCCCAAAGTCTCAACAGCAAAATATCTGAAATATATCACCGGTGTATCCCACTTATATGTACCTCCCCCTGAGGCTGTTCAAATATTTACCTGAGAGTATGTGAGGTCTGGAAGTGTCAGAAACACACAGGCATATCAGCTTGTCTGCTGTTACACACTCAGCAAATAGCTGCAGAATGAATTCCACAAGCATGCCCGTATGTAGGAGTACACCACAGAAATATCAAAGGATGTAGCCATGTACTGCTAGCAACCACCTGTGACAATGCCATTGTTCAGGTGCTGAAAAGACTGGTGTGGTGCACAGTCAAAGGATACTAGGCTAATCTCTGTCTACCATCTGGATATGTACACAGGTAGGAGCTACTGAGACAGACTACTAGCCTTCATAGACTAACAGGTACACATCAACTCTGCATGTTCAGCAAGATAAACAGCACACGATAATAAATATTGCTCTCCGCAGTTCTGCACCCCTACCTAAAAGTACCATATACCTGTGTAGTCAGGCACACCCACAGGTGTAGGTAGGCATACACAGTACTGAAATATGTCCAGTTGTCCTGAGCAGACTGTGCTAATGTCAACACAAACAAACCACAAACTGTTCAGACGTGAGTAACGTATTAATGACAGTATAGCAGTTCACAAACAGTGCATGTGCCTGATATTCATAATTGGTAGTACAACATACTTAGTTGTCCTCACCCCTCTTTCAGGGGTGGAAGGTTTCAAATTTCACTCCTAATGTATTGCATATGCACAGCTGTTGCTGGTAAAGAAACGGGCAGATATGGTCCTTCCCCACACCCATCCTGTACATCCCAAGCTGGTTTCCCTACTGTGTTCCCCTCTTTGTGCACCCTTTATCACCACATTCCTATCTCCCCATTTACTTTTCTGTGAAAGAAATGAGCATGGGGGTTAGCGAGAGTAAGCACTTGTAAACAGTAGTAAGCGGGTTTGCACCAGTGTGAGCATGTGTGCACTTAGCTAAGTGTCACGCAAACCCATGCAAACCCGCTTACAACTGCTTAAAATTGCCTTAGCCACTGTGTATGACAGGGCCCTTGTACTGCTCAGCAGCAAAATAAAATACCCTTGTCAGTCTCGAACCCCACACCTTGGACTCACCAGTCTGCATGAAGTACCACTAAGCCACAGCAGATATACAATACCTTGGTGCTGTAAGAAATATATCATGCATTAAAATGACTGAATGTAAAGGGAAAATAGGAAAGCCATAGGAACACATTGCAATAACTACTGTTGTATGCCAGTTAATTCTCTAATTCGAAAAGAAAGTACATACTCCCATGTATCCAGTGTTAGCATTAGGAGGTGTGAGTAAACCTACACACTGAGAAGAGTGCACTGGAAGAAGCAACAGTCAGGTTTCAGTACAACATTCATATCAGTGGCTACAACCATAGCTTCAGATATGAGACATATACCAATGTTCTGAATGAGACAACAGTGTCCACAGCAAACAAGCATGGGCCCCATCTTGCACAACTGAAAGGGCTATGCCTACCTAACCTAGCATTTTATAGCAGTGTCCTGCAATCACAGTGAGTACTGCAATTACCACACAGCAGGCTGCATGCAATTACTAAATGGTAGGCACCAACTGGTGCAGAGGCCATCACATGCACATGTGCAGATACCTAGAAAAGCAGCATGTACTTGCTGTTCACACATGCAATAATATCATTGCACCGAGAGAGAGAGAGAGAGAGACAGGCAGACAGACAGAGACAGACAGACAGATGGAGACAAACAGGCTGTAAGAGACAGACACTGAAAAGAAAGACCAACACACAGAGGAAACCAAAACCAAAAAAAAAAAAAAAGCAACAGCTACAACAGATGGAGGTGAGGAATACAAAGGTAAGGTATGTCCAGATGTATTTGCAGGCATCCGAATGATGTGTCTGAAGGGTACTCTACATACTGTGAATCGTCCATATGTGGCAGCAGTCCGTATCTATATCTATATGTATATGCACATGTGCATAGGGCAAGGGACATACTGCAACTGTTAGTGATGGCTGGACATATATATATGTCGTTGAAGGTTGATATGTGCACAAATGTATGTAGGTTGTAGTGTGTGGCATTGCAGACAGCAAGCAGTGCCGGTATATGTCATGTGGTGGTTAAACTCTGCGGGACTGAGCTACAGGCAGTGAGGCCTGCAACAGCTATATGGTCTGAGGACAGCAAAATGCATTCTGCACAACACTGTGCAATATTATTACATAACCGTATGTCTTACAACTGTTGCATAATTGACATCCCCACCATGAAAGGTGGGCAGTGTATGTGCCTATATGTGCATCTAAATGTACAGCAATGGATGTATATATGTATGTGTATATATATATATATATATATATATATATATATATATATATATATATATATATATATATGGGTCCCTATGAGTTGATCGACAACTCAAAACAGCGACAGTGACTTCACCGACAAGTCACATCGCCGACATCACAAAACACGGAGGTTTACCGAGTAACGGATGCAAATCCGGTACTCATGCCTACCATGGTTGCATGACACTGCCACACTTAACAAACCATGGTAGGCATGAGTAGCGAATTTGCATCCGTTACTCGCAAACCTCCGTGTTTTTGCATTGCGCATGCGTGACTTGTCGGTCGGGTAACTGTCGCTGTTTTGAGTTGTCGATCAACTCATAGGGATATATATATATATATATATATATATATATATATATATATATATATATATATATATATCTATATATACATATATATATATATATATATATAGCTATGTATAGATATGTATATATGTGTGTATGTATATATATATATATATATATATATATCTATATATATCTATATATATATATATATATATATATATATATATAGAGAGAGAGAGAGAGGGAGACACAGGGTCATACGTACTGCAACAGGTGCCTGTTGACCAAGGCATGGACTGAACACCAGTGTTGGTACTGCAGTGCCATACCCCATTCCAAAACACTTTACCCAGTAACTTCCACATAGGTGGTAGCCTGCCTAACACTGAAGGTGTCAGAAGGGAACATGGGACACAGGTGGACAGTAGCCTCCCCTTTGATAATCACAGTGCCACACTAGTCTTGTAATCTGTCTACATGGTATGTGTCATCACAAAAGGTGTGTCATCTACGGAAATATAGGCAGTATTCCCCTTTACTCATCACAATGCCACATGTGGTATGTTCCTCATATGACAACTACAGCAAGTGGAAAGGCCACAGGCATACCTCACAAAGAGTAATACTGCCCTCAAACACATGCCCTATGCAGACTGACTCACAAAACCACAGCTAGAGTGCGTTGCATACCGCCCACCCAGAGGTTACCTCTGCCAGACATACAGAGGTATGTCACACCCATAGAAGTCGGCCAACCATCATGGCAACACCTCACAATCCCTCCGGGCTACATGACCTAGGGCCCTAATCCTCGCCACCTCACTAAACAGCACATGCTGGAGGAACAGGCTCCTATTCACAAATATGCCATACTCTGGACTAAACCACCCAGCATTAACAAACAAGGCTCCTCATTAGCAGATGTCATACATACCCCTGATGATTGTTTGGGAGATAGGTAATATGCTCTGAGAGTCACCTCTGTGTATCCGGTTGACAGGAGCATGTGAAATGACATTACATGCGTGTCAAAGGCCAGGGTAGCATATGGCTAGGCTGCTCTAGGCCCTAGGGCCAATAGCATATTACTTACCTATGACACAATGCACACACCCATGTACTCACTGCAATACCTGCTATGTGAGGTGGAATGAGTGTGACAGTGAATGTGTGCAAGGTCTGTAAAGGTGTGATAGCTTAGTGTGAGGTTGTTTCTGTCATGGTAGTTTGTGTCCTAGGTGTGAGGCCAGAGAAAGATGTGTCAGTTATTGGGATGCAGACATAGTAGGATGGCATATGTTGTGACGTAGTTCCTTGTATACGACTGTGGTGTCCCATTGTAGGCTGAAGCAATGCATGTATGCTCAGTAATTGGTACTGATGGTGAATATAGCTCACATATGAACTGTTGTACTACCTGAAGCTGTAGGACTAAACAGCACAGTATGGTGTATGTTCACATTCCCTGGTAACACTGTCTTGTGTGTTTCCTGTAGTCTGCACAGATTACATACCTCAGGCATAGGTATCTGTACGTAGGGGCACACAGGACTGTAAGGTACACAGGTAATGCTTATCTGTGTCGGCATACATTTGTGTGTTGTATGTATGTCTGATGTGTGCGTAATGATGCATGTACCATGCCCGCAATCACATGTGTGTTACAGCGTATGTGTGTGTATACCTAGCAACATGTATACTCTGTTACGCCAGTATGCCAGCTATATTAACAACCATGCACATATGTTAGGTAGGGGTATGGCATCAACGACTAGAGTGGTTTACTGGTAATACTGTAAATGTACTTTACATTCATTGCATTGGATGACATATTTCTTCATGCATTAGCTTGATATATACCCCTGTGGTGAGGTTGTGCATTGTATCCCAAACTGTGCCAAGTACTGGTGTATACTGGTTTGTTATATGGAGTGTGGCAGGCACTGTCAGCCAGTTGTCGGCTGAGCACTGATATGTGGTATTGAACGTGTGTATCCTCTGACAAAGAGATGCTATATATGGCAGTTAAGTGATATCTGTACTTAATAATGTTAAGTGTGCCACATGACTTGCTCACACATATTTTGTTTAATTGTCTTCCAGGGCTATTGCTCATCAACACAATTCGCCCTATACAGCTGTGGAGGAACAGGAAATACATAACAGCCTGGTGCAGCACTATACACTGCTGTTTTCCAGGGCCAGCCAGCACCAGCATGAGCGAGCTGCACTGTGACAAGATCTTGTTCGTCGGGTAAATGACATAGGCATGCACAACCAGATATATGAGCAGGTACACCATCACTGCAGTGATTTAATTAGACGTGTCCGGCGGCGTGCATCTGATATCCATAGACAACAGCTTGCCACAGGTGGTGGGGCGGCCATACATCCCCCCCTCACCAGAGTGGAGGAGCTGCTCCTAAGTGTGGTGGCTCCTGGCCTACAGCAGCAACAGCATCACACAAGTGTCATCATGGAGGCCGGAGCCACCCAGCATGATGACATGGAGATTGCAGGTAATATGCCCTAGCTGTAGACTACTGTTACCTGTATTGTTAGGATATGCATATGTGAGATGTGTACTGTGTGTTCAGCAGTTGTGCTGCCTATTGTGTGCAATACTGATATTTGGAATAGTATCTGTACACCTGTGACTGTTGACTGTTGTTCTACTGTAGTTTAGCACACTCACAGTAGCAATGCCACAGTTGTGGCCACTGACAGACTGTGTCATATTCTTGTAGGTCCCTCTGGTGTGACGGCAGGGCAGACGACACATGCTGGTGAGTGTGTTAACACTTTAATATTGGTAATGACATGTGCATGTCATAGGTGAGGTGTAGGCCATGTACACATAACACACCTACACATAATGCATGCTGTGCATGTTTGCTGTGAGACATTAAATATCTCAGCAAAGTCAGTAGCTGCCTCAATCACATGCAATGCACAGAGCAGCAGACACATTTGTGGCAACACTGTACTGCACATTGGATATGCATAGTTGCTACAGCTGTACACAACAGAACACATTTATCATACGCAGGACATGAAAACATGCTACATTTGGCATTACCACACACCCGCTGTAAGGTCACACTTCAGTATCCCACATGTCATGCACACACACATGATGTACCTCAGGGGTAGAGGCCTATCATGGGGCTGTGCAACACTCTTCAACACATAACACAGTCATGTTAGGCAATGCTCACTATCGGGCACCTCACACACCCATGTACAAAGTGACTGTGTAATTGTGAATGTAGCCACGGCACTGCAGTTCAGGTACAGCATGCTAGGCATTGGTCTTGCACACATTAGTAGCTGTGAGTGACCACAAGATGCATGATGATGATGGCACAGGGTACTACACCCCATCCAGTTACAGTGACCACAGTAGTACTCATAGCAGTCATTGCTGTGCACCTCAATGTTGTGTGTGTGCAAACATATGCACCTATACACAATATGCATAGCATGTTGTGTGTGTGCTTACATATGCCAGTATACACAATATGCACAGCAGTCACCATCTGAACAAAGTATCGCATATATGTCCTGGAATGCTACTGGGTGTATAGGTCACATGACACACATTGGGCATGTGTGATGTTTAATGTTGCAGTCGTATAACATGCCATGCCATGGCTGGCACTGACATATCTGCAATATGTCCCACACTCACCATAACCACTGTACACTGGCCATGTCGAGCATTGGGATTCCTTCATGTCAACATGCACCACTCATCCCGTGTGTGTACATAGCATGCATGTGCTACACCTGTGCCCACTAT
This sequence comes from Protopterus annectens, assembly GCF_019279795.1. Lineage (NCBI taxonomy): Eukaryota > Metazoa > Chordata > Ceratodontiformes > Protopteridae > Protopterus > Protopterus annectens. Next base: position 221,486,702 of record NC_056750.1, read on the forward strand.
TATCTGCTATGGACACAGACACTGTACTCAGATATGGAAATCTATGTGTCACACAGATAACACATGCAGCCATGGCATGTATACCTGTGAGTGATGGTGCACAGGGCATTGCAGAGTTGATAATACTTGCACAGCAATGTTGTGTCCAGGTACACATTGTGTTCCAGGGTGTAGCCAATCACTGAACAACTACACAGTTGCATCAAAGTCATGTACACTGCCATGAAATAGGGGCGCCTACACTTGCACTGCATGGTCTTGTGCAACACATATTCTGCATGCTGACACGTGTGTGGTGACTGTTTGCCTTGTGATACTGGCACCCACCTTCACCCACTATAGAGTATGTGTTGGATTGCTGGTGTGTGTGTGTGTATGTGCTGTAGTGAGGAGTGTATATGTGTGCATGTGTTCATGTGTAGATGTATGCATGAGTGCATGTGATCATGTGTTCATGTGTTCATGTGTGCATGTGTTCATGTGTGCATGTGTGCATGTGTTCATGTGTGCATGTGTGCATGTGTTCATATGTGCATGTGTGCATGTGTGCATGCATCATGTGCTGACTGTAAAGTGCGTTTCCTATCTTCGTCTCACAGGTGCTGAGTTAGGGGTGGCTGAAAGCAGCAGGGAACCTGAAGCTGCTGCCACGAATAGTGGTGATGATGAGACATGCATTCTGGCACAGGAAGGTTTGACAGGGTCTGTCATTGGTCCGCCAATCGACAGTGCACAGCGTTCAACCCCATCTATGTGCACACTCATACTGCCAATACATCCCTCATCACCAATGGCCATAGGTGAGGGATAGCATACAGTTGCCATTGACCAGGAGAGTGTGGTACCCATGGCACTTGCATCCCCTCACAGCAGCCATAGCTGGATTCCTGGAATGGTACCACATAGGCGGAGGTCCAGGGGTTCTCGGGGGAGCACCGCTGGTTGTGTTGCCCCTGGCAGATGTGCCCTCACAGGTCTTACAACATCCAGTATGTTCCGGGCTGTAATGCAGGCTCAGGCACGTATGGAACGGTACACCAGACAGGGACATAGGGTGCAGAGGGCCCATTACACCGCTATCAATGACAGCATCCGTGACCTTGCTGGTGCCATCCAGAATTACACCAAGGTCATTGATAGACATTGGGGGGAGACAGTAGATGCCCTCCACAATATGTCTTCCATGAGCCAGGACCATGCTGGATGGTTGCAATGTCGACGCGGATGCAGGCCAGCAACAGCTGGCAGTGGTTGCGGACAGCCCACAGTTTACAGCTGCTCCCATAGTGGCAGTTCCAGCCCCAGGCATGCTGGGGCTGGCCTGTCTATTGACCGTCCCAGTAGACCATGTGCACGTGGCTCTGGCTAGTCCCAGCAGGGATGTGGGTTCAGTCATCATTCCTCTGCCTCTGATGACAGTACCCAGTCGGGGTTGGTACCCAATACTGTCTGTAGCACCCCTGCCAGGCACAAGTACTGTGTCCGTGGCCAAAGACTGTGATCTGTACAACCTAGCAGGTACAGTCTGTGGCTGTCCCACAAACTACCGTATATGGCAGCCACATGGTGGAGCTGTGTGCATGCAGACACACACACATTAACCAAACAACTAGGGCTCACACATACACACACACATTACATCAACATTAGCCCATGCTGTACTGTTGTCCCTCACACACACACACACACACACACACACACAGACATGTCGACTGGATGGGTCAATGTCAGGCTCTGGCAAAGAACAACACACCCTGTGCATATGATGATACCTGTGTCGCCTCCTGTCATTTGTAACATTGATGCAGGAACAGGCTAACATGGTGCTGATGCACAGGGTGAGCAGTGTAGCAATATTAGCAAGTTGTCAACATGAAAGTGTAATCAGGTATTATGCATCAAAGCGCTGATTGTCAATGTAGCATTGTTTACACCACTGTTAGGTCTGAGTATGTATTGTCCACCCATGTGCCACTTGGCTGAAGTGTAATGTGTTGCCAGCATGTGTTAGTGAGTGGACAGTATGTGTGTGATGCGTGCAGTACAGATTAGCAAGTGTACATCTGTGAACATGGTGGGTGCACACTGTCTGCATGTACGTGCATGGTGGACACATGGGATGTGTGGCATACCCTGTTGTACACATTGTTAACATCTCATAGTAACTTTCAATGGCCAGTATGCATTCTACTACAGTTATGTACTAACATGGGTCCACATGTGTGTATGTCATGGGTTGAAACTATGCTGTGGGTGATACTGCTAATATCTGTCAATGATTTGCAGTCTGGTAGTATACACAACCTCAACAGCATGACTATAAGCAATTACTGGATGATGTCCTGACAAATGACACACAGTTGTAGGGAACTCAGTAACAGTTGGATCCTTCCGGTAATATACTCTAACACTAGCCAGTGGTATTGACCGCCACCCATTCCTGGGACCACACCTGTTTGGCATATAGCCCCCTTAGGTATATGCAAACACACTAGGGATTTGTCCATCCACATCTGGAAATGCATGCATTGGCCTACAATGCATTCCCTGGATGGGACGCATATCCTACACAAGGGTATCATACAGACAGACACCTGTTGTCTGATACATGCTGTATAGCAGTAAGCCGGCTATGGCATAGTCATCCACATTTACTATACATACTATCCCGTCAGTACCACATCGATGGTAGACCTCAACATGTATGTTGGGTATCAATGTGTACATTCTGCCTCGTGTTATGTCATGTGTCCCTTGGTATCCACATATCCATAGGTATTGTGGAGTCCCTCGGTGTATCACATAAGACATTAGAGGCCTGAATGCATATCCACAAGGCAGTTGTACACCTATACAGACTGTCCATTATTGCCAGTCGTTGTTGTGTATGAACATGTCTGACATATACCCCAGGCATATACCCTCACTCACACTACTCTTTAGTAACTGTCATGGGTGTGTGTGGCACATATGACCTTGGCCACAGATCACAACAGTGGACGGCCTTGTCGCATACATACATATGTGAACTACGATCTGAGAAGCAGCGGCATAACCTGTCAATGGAAACAGATGTATTCATGTAGTATGCAGGCTTCACACCTATGTACTGATTGAGGGGACATGTACACATATATATTTGCCATGCAGATACCTGATGTGTGCAATGCACTTACTGTTTTAATCATAACATGTCCTACCATAGTAAAATCAAAACCCACACCGCATTGACAAACACACTGTCAATGTTTGCAGGATTCAAACCCCTACCTAACTATGTTATGATACTAATAAGAAACGCAATAACACGGCACGCTATTTACTTTACTGGGTGGTTTCCCTTCTCCGTCTGTATTTGTAGGATGGTGACATCATCAGACTTTCCAAAGAGGAATGTACCTCTTTTAGTGAGTTTTACCAGTCTCCAAAAAGGGCACTTCTGTCAAAGAAAATTGCACACATACATAGTCAGTGTTTGCAGGATTCAAACCCCTACCTAACTATGTTATGATACTAGAGAGAGACAGATTAACATGGCACGCTACTTGCTTTACTGGCTGGTTTCCCTTCTCCATCTGTATTGGTAGGATGGTGACATCATCAGACTTTCCAAAGAGGAATGCACCTCTTTTAGTGAGTCTTCCCAGTCTCCAAAAAGGGCACTCCTCTCAAAGGAAACTGCACACATACACACAGTCAGTATTTGCAGGATTCAAACCCCTACCTAACTATGTTATAGTACTAGAGAGAAATGCAGTAACATGGCGTGCTATTTGCTTTACTGGCTGGCTTCTCTTCTCCTGCTGTATGTATAGGAAGGTGACATCATCAGACTGGACATGGTGATGTGTGTACACTTTGTTTTATGCCATTCCAGGAATGGTCCATGTGGGTCAGCAGGTGTCAACAGCTTGAACAGGACCTCATAATCCTTACCTTGTGTGATCTATCTGTGGATACATTGACATTCCTTCATATGTCAACACATATTTATGCACGGCTTGTTGGTTTTGTGGATACTACATGTGTCTGGGATGTTGATAAAAGGCTATTCAAAGTCTATGTGAGACATGTGTAGCTGTGTTCAATGATGTATATCCTGGATGGCTGCCTTGCAAACAGTCTAGCATGTTTGGGAACCATGATCCGCACATTAACATACCACAGTTGGTAGGGATGTGTGTATGTCAGCTTCCAATAGCTCTGTTTATGACTTCAACCATGATGGACTCCATGACCTTGCAGATCAGACTTCATAGGCGTACTGGACTGTACTTCCCATTGTGTGCTGTGCACCAACACATGTGGGGAGTGCTATATGTTGCTGTAGCACATTCAACGGTTCCACATCCTGTGTAGGGGGTGAGGCTCAGCTGACTGTTCAGGTGCAGGATCTGTTTGTTCTGTAGTTTATGTATGACACATATTTGGAATCAATGTATTCCACTTGCTGCCATGCTTTTGGCATTGGGGGTAGCTGCTCATCCATTCTACATGTGATATCTCTTGGTATGATGATATGGACTATCGTCAGTGGGAGGTGGCTATGTATATATGGGCCTGTCTGTCAGGATGTCGGCACTGTCAGTCAGGTACAGTTGGCCCTGACTCAGGTCATATGTGGGTGTACATTGCTATTTATGACATAGCTGAAGGTGGTGTTATGATTCAGTCTAGACTCCTTCTCAGCTACTCTTTACAAAACACCAACGAACCTGAGCACTAATCCCTGTTATACTCTTTTACACACTTAACACCCTACTGATCATTTGTGATCAGGCTACAGAGTATGTCATCATAATATCCTGGCATGTCCAGGGGTTGGTTTCGTGTGTACTCTCCAGTCCAGCTGGTGAATATTGTGATGTTGACACAATGTCACATCTGCCTCATGTACACAGACAACCCTCTCCTCCTCCGGACAAACTCAGATATATGTGTGAGATGCACCTATATAGACATACAGGGTGCTGAACTCTCTCAACCCATGACTGGCACAGTCTATCAGGTGGTGAAGGTAACCACACACACCAAATATCAGTCTCACATATCCTCTAGCGACAGCACTCAAACCCACATTATCACACATAGACATACTTGGATGCTGTAAATGAACTCTGCCTAAGCAGCAGAGACCTCCAAAGCAGACACACACACAACTGCTACTCCACTACAATAATCACATAGTTTACAATGTCAGTGTGCCACACAGTCACTGCCCTTCAAGCTATACAACACACCTATTACACTTGTAATAGGTGACACTTATTGTCAGACACACTGACGTACCACTCACCAGCCCAAACAAGGGAATAGTCACTTTGGGCTGTCTGTTGGGTGCCAGGCTCTGCCACATAACACATGCAGTCAGGTCACTCCAAAGCAAGTACAGGACTGGCACCAACATTGTCCATGCTGGTGTGTAAAACCTCAGATGTTACTCCCTGGACCACATGACATGATACATGGAGGAACACTCTGATCATGTAGCCCAGGCCAGTATGACCCTGACCTTGTCTAGCATCTTACACCCACCAATTATGATGTCACAGTATACAGACAAACATATCACATTTAACAGTTCGCTAACAAATTGGTGTCATTCATAGGGGATACAGTGTCTGTCAGCCTGAGGTGACATGCTCGACATGCCACGTAGCTTCACTATGGAAAGCTTGCACCTGTCACCCTTGGACTTTTGAATGCTGGCTAAGGCTCTTGCTACCACCATAGTGCCTTTCTTAAGCATGGCTCAAAAGACAAACCCACCTCCATAGACATTACAGGTTAAATGAAACTAAGGGTAATGCTGCTCAACACCAGATGTGTTACCCTCATATTGCGGACACTCAGGACTCTCCTCAGTATGGAGGATAGCGATATCTGTGCACTAACAGACGCCTGGTTCGGGCTCACTTATGCACAACAGTACTACCAGGTTATGTGTCATACCATGCTTTCTGACCACAAGACTTGGAACAGACAACACAACTAGGGGGAGTATCCATATACATCACAGATACACACACCTCTGGGTGAGTAGCACTGCACAAAGCATCACAGACCATACATATACAACTACCATTGTGCAAAACTGCCTTTCAGTTTGTTGCCTGCTATAGACCACCCTCCAAACTCAGGAACCACACACGACTTTCATGGGAACTATGGAGAATATGAAAGTCTCCACAAACACCATTATATTGGGTGACTTCAAATACACAAATATTGACTGGGGATACTACTCAAGCCCCAACACCCTCGCCCAACAGTCGCTACAATTTGTAGACTCATATGCTATGGCACAACCAGTCAGCACAGCCACAAGGGGGAATACATATTGGACCTGATCATCACCAACATGGGGATTCTATGTTCCACACCAGTGATATACCCCTCATTGGTAAGGTCAGAACATACATGTATCTCACTGGACATACATATACCCTCCACACACCCATCCTTGGTAATCTTGGTGAGCTTCTCATGAGCCAACGTCTCACTTCACCAAAGCAAGGTGGTATCCTTCAGAGACCCTGAGACAGTGGAAAATATGGCTCAGACTTCTGAATCCTTTACATACACATTCTATGGACACCTAGTGGACTGCATGGATTGTGCTATCCCAAATAACAACAGGACTCACTCCTCCAATGGCAGGGGACCTGTCTGGTAGACCCCAGCCATTAATAAGCTGTACAACATCAGGAGGAAGCTACTACATGACAGAGCACAATCCCAGACGGGGAAGGCATCTGTGATCTGTACTAGCAGACAGCTACGATCACTCATGAACTCTTCTAAGGGCCGCTTCTACCAGACAATTACACCAGACACATAGGACTATCACATGGCCTTCTTCAGTTATGTCAGGAACCTGGGTGGACACTCACTGATATGCTGTGAGTTACTGCATACTGACTAAACTTACCCTGTACCCACTGGCATTGCCAACATCCTGGCAAACAGGTGCAGTGCAGATGTCTCCCCCCCATCCCCCTAAGGAGCAACTATCCATCCCAACAGAGTGTAACCTCCCTGACATCACACAGTAATGGGTGAGTGCTGCCCTCCCCAAAGCGTACATCACAGCATCAATGGGACCAGACGGTGTCCTGGCTTGCATCTTACACAAGCTTCATGACAGACATAACCCTTACATTACAGCACTGTTCAGTATCGGAGTTACTACAGGATATGTACCCAAAGAATGGCGTACAGTGACAGTGGTCCCACTCCACAGAGTTGGTGCCACAACGGACCACAGACAATATTGCCCTATAAGCCTAACTAGCCTGTTCTGCAAAGCTATGGAGCGTATTGTCATAGGACTCATACACATAGACATCAGGGACCTACAGGCACTGTGTCCTACACACTTCAGCATTGTTGTGGGCAGATCTTGCCTCATGAACCTCTCTGCATTCTTTAAACGGTTAACAGGTCCATCGACATAGGGACAGTTGTCCACACAGCCTACCTGAACCTTGCAAAACCCTTCTACACAATAACCCACTGGGCCATTATGCATAGGCTCACCAGCGTCGATATGGACACATATCTCGCATGATAGATTGCTACCTGGATCAGGGATAGCACCCACATGGTCAGAATTGCAGGTGCCATGTCTGACTATACACCAGTTACATGTGGCATCCCACACAGCTTGATCCCGGGACCTCTCTTGTTCAGTGTATATTTGTCTGACGTACAGGCTACTACAGGGGGACTATGGCTGACCATGTTTGCACTTGACTGCAAACTGGGTGCCATAATCAACTCTCCAGCTGCCACATGCATACTCAAACAGGGTCTCACAGAGATGGATGACTGGTGCCTGAGCCATGGCCTACAGATAAATGCCATTAGTTGCATAGTCATCCCCTTTGGGAATAACAACATGCCCATGCATTACCACAAAGGTAGTACTCCATTACATACGATAGGAGTTGTTAGGGGTTTGGGGACATGACTTGTTCGTACTGTCGCCTTTCACAATCATGTTGCCAAAGTGGTTGGACAGACCTTCTATATAGGCCACCATATCCCATATGGTTTCACATCTAGATCAAGTGAGGTCATTGTGCCCCTATACTCATCACAACCATGCTTGGTTACAATGCCACATTTGGGGTGTACCTTACCCAACACCTGCAGCAACTGTACTGGCCAAAGATGTTCCTCACCAAGCAGATCTAAGGACTCACACGGATGCTCTGCACAGTTCGGATGCAGTATCTCCAGCTCTACTCAGTCACTTACCACCTACTTGGATATGATGTGTGCCTGTTGTTTACAGATATACCCAACCCAGAATTACTGGACATGCTCCACCTCAGGATATCCGACTCCCTTGGAGCTACACACTCCAGGGACATATACCTCAGCACAGATGTTAATAGGACATGCTGGAGGGACAGATTATTATCCCAGAGGCTCCACTCACTCCGGATTGTAATCCCAGTTTCACATAGGCAGAGCCACCTACTGACCACCTACAGGAAACATCTTGACGACTGTATGGGTGATCACATGTTTACCCCTGGGATATCTTCTGTGTCCCTGCTAGACAGAGGCACACTAGCCTAAACGTACATGGGCTATCTTGTGTGACCTACTATTCACACACACAGTGTAGTAATCTGACAGGGTTGCGAATGGCAAACACACTCTGGCTAGGCTTGTACATGCCCTAGGGCAGATAGCCTATTATCGACCTCTGAACCTATGCTAATATTCGGGATGAACAATGTTTATTGCTGATACTGTTTGCAGGTCTTTATCGTCTTTGCTTTACCAGTTTCTATGAACAACTTAGGTATCTGCAGAACATATTTGATTATGACAGGGTTCCACTATATTATATATGTGTCTGTTGTCATATAACTGTGTACACAGGGTGGATTGCTGGATAGTGAGAGGTTTCTGGGTTAACACATGCAACTGCAAGATATGTGTGGCCCACTGCTGTACTCAGACATGGCCTAAGTGTGTGAGCATGCCCAGTTCAGGCTTTCCGTGTTTTGTTGCCTGACATTTGTCTCATCTATTCAAGTGTGTGAGCATGCCCAGTGTGACCTTTCAGTATGTTGCTATCTGAGGTCCACTACATTTGTTGATGTGTGTGAACATGACCAATATTAACATTTATACTGTGTGTGTTGGGTTCTGTTCTTACTGCAGGACTCACCTTTGTGTCATAACTCGACAGGGATTATGCTGTGCCTGTAGGGTTTCATGAGATACTTTGCATAGACTTATCAACATTCCTTCATACAGGCTGACCACTGCAGTACTGTCATTGTTTAGTGGTTCAGTGCGTTAAATATAGTGTGCAGTATCCTGGGTTCAAGGCCCATCACTGCTTTATATTTTCATACTGAGCAGACCAGACTGCTTAAGGGTCAGTTAAGCAAATATGGGCATGTTGGCTTTTGTTCAGCTATGCCCTACTTAGACCAGGCTTGTCCAACATTGCTCAATATTCACCAACATTACTGGACGTTGCCCAGTATTACTCAACATTGACCACAGTTGTGCTAGTTGGTGTGTGCGATTTTGTTTACATATACTACATGGTAGTAAATGCTGTTTAGCATTGCTTTATATTGCTTAACACATGGCAATCATGCCTCAGGTGGTGCTGCAGGGCTGCCTATGTCAGATGCACATACTACACTCCCTGTACGTTTGAAAGCAGGTAGTGTCAACTTAGGCATCCCTTTTACTATATGTGCAAGTCAGAGAGAGGTATAATTTCCGGAGTTCCTACTGAGCCAGTGTATGTGCTATGCGTTGCCTCTTTGCCAAGGCCAAAGCATACTGGGCACGCCTACTGGGGCAGGCTCAGGTTGTTCCTCCTCCGAGTCATGCTCTGCCTGTGATGGCCTTGGCAATGGTGGGGGGCTATTTGGCCTAGGCCCATGCTAATCCTGCTGCAGCTGTTTTCGCAGGATCATATTATGTAGCATAGCACATACCATGACAATTTGGGTACATGTAGTTGGTGAGTACTGCAAGGCTCCACCAGATGTGTCCAGGCACTGGAACCGTGACTTGAGCAGCCAATTAGGATTAACTCTGTTGCCAAAATAAAAGTTCATTCTTAATAGAATATGAGCCGCATCTTTTGTTTCATACCATTTTAAGGTATTTCAGACATTTTAAGCAGCTACTGGAGGGAATTTAAGGACTACTCAAGTCCTCAAGTCTCAGGAGGCTGACTATTTTTGTGTTTTTTTTTTGCAGGACACAACTGCAGCCCAAATACAGATTGCCTGTGTAAAAAGGGACAGATGGTAACCCTATAAGTAAATGGTCAGTTCCAATAATACTTATTCACTAGCTATAGCAACATTTGTTTAGAAACCTGGTACCAAACTAATGGACAGTTACACTAAACAGAACATAAGACCCATTGCTTATTTCAGTATGAAGCATAGTGTTTCCTGTACTGCATGAGGCAGGGTAAGCAGGTTGACCACCACCCGCATAACATTTAGTTATCAGTCAGAAGCTGCTCAGGGACTTTTCCCCAAAATAGATTTCTTCATATTATGCTTCCAGGATCCAGATAATATGGTTGTACATCCTGAACAGAAACCGTAATTACTGTCCTGCAGCTAAGAATGTGCAGAGTCTGAAATGAATAAACTCTGCATTTCCAACATTTTGAATCCATGTGCCTATATTTCTAAATAAAGAAATATTTTTTTTAACTAGATTAATGGAGGGAGTATCCTTGTACTGAGGAGGATATCTGATAAAGTTCCTAATAAGGAAAGCAAGTTTGTGTGTCTGGGGAAATGACTATTGTCTATGATTTGTTTGACACCTGTTTATTAGTTATTAACTGCAAGGTGTTCAATGACTCTTCAGGACAACCAGGAAGGAACAGGCTTCATTTGATTGTGAGTTCTGTTACTGAGGACAAAATAAGCAGTTATGCTTATGTCTCTGGTTATTGGAGTGGACTGCAAACATGAATTTCAAATAGCGATGCATCACCTTATTTGCCTGGTAAACATTTTGCCTGAGATATCAAAGGTTCAATCCTGACCCCAGTATCTTATCTGTGTGTTTTCAGATTTCCACATCTTTCCATGCCCACTTGAGTTTCCTCCACAACTCTCAACCATACCTCTCAATGTCCCACAAAATGTGGAGCTCTGCCTCCCACAATGTGGAACAGTGGACAAAATATGACACACTTGCAAATGGCTTTAACTTGGAAGTTTACAGTATGGTCATTAACGGCTTTGTCACAGAAAATTATTTTGATGAGTCACTACGATTCAATATTGTTTACTGTTATTTATCCTTAAGGTGTGCCACTCTCCTTCATTGTGGAGCAGTGTGAAATACAGAACTGTTAAAACTAAGAATTAGACAGTTAAGAGGTATGCTCTCAACTTCGCCTAATTTTGATTAAAATATTTTTTCTTCATCCCTCATCAATTTGGTAAAAAGTGTAAGAAAGTCTTAGCCAAGTTACAGACTTCACACCTCACAACTATCCAGATTTTTACAGGATGTCTAAACTTTTGCCTCCTTCTTTTTGGTCTTTTTCTCATACAATTTGAGTTTTTTCTGAAAAATCCTTTGCAATTTAAGTCACTAAATAATGACATATCTTGAGTTTCATGTGTTGTATCCTTTAGGAAAAAAATACATGGCAATGCAAAGCATGTTATTCTAGCCTCTTTCTAAGTTTATAAAAGCAATATATAAAATCTGTCCCTGATTTGGGGCCTTTGCATACAACCCCCACCCCCCACACATACTTTTTTTTTGGCTTTGGTCAGATTTCTTGTGCTTAGAGGTGGAGTGGTATGAACGTCTTCACTATGTAGTATTTTAAACCTCCTGTAGAGAATGCCCATGCCATGTATGTAAATGACCCCTTAAGGACATACTAATGTTCCAGCTTTTCATAGTAAAGGATCATTGCTGCAGTTAGCAAGGCAGACTAAAGGTATGAGTTATTAATGAACTGCTTAGTCTGGTCTAGGGTATGATTTCTGCTACTTCCATTTGCTTGGGTAATGGTAATCAGAAAATTGTTAACTCATATCCTCTTTTTCTATCAACTTTCCAAATTAATAACAGTAGTGTCCTTAGTTTGGGGTCTTTTCCTAATTATTTTGCTTTGCAATGATTTCTGGAGGTAAAAGTTTGAAAGCTATGGTTTCTTCCCATCTCAGAGTGATATGATAAGTGAATGGCTGTGCAGAAACATGCACACAGACATGTAGGTGTGCATGACTGTGTGTGTGTGTGTGTGTGTGTGTGTGTGTGTGTGTATGAGAGTGTGAGCATGTGTATGTTTACACACACACACACACACACACACACACACACACACACGCACACATATATATATATTTTTTTTTTTTTTTTTTTTTTTGAAACATACTCAAAAATGTCTTTCGCCTTTTCCCGGTTAGGGGTTGCCACAGCAGAACTCCGGTCCACTAATGACTGGCACTGAGTTTTTACAGTGTCAAGTTGCCAGCTCAGCGCCCAGCCTTCAAGGAAGGAAAATGGCTTTGCTTTTGTATTTGTTGCCATTATGTTATATATTTTGGTGTGTGGGTATAGATGCATCTGTGTTTGTATGTGTTTATGGTATTTCTTGTTTTGATAAGAACAGTCCTTTTTTTCTGTTTCGATAATGCTTTTTCATACCAGTGGTTACATATTTTTTTCAAGTACAGCATTACTTATTTGAACCATTTCTTTAAGTATAACTTTGTTCAGTGCACAAAGTAACACAGCAGGCAAATGGAAGTGGAGGGACTCAAACCCTTTACCATGGACTACAGGCATTGAAAGCTGAGAGTCTAAATTCTCTGCACTAACTGTTTGCAGTAACTTACTTCATTGATATAACATGTGTTTATCCATTTTATATAGTTGCGTTATTCTTTAACCAGGTAAAACCATTAGTTACAAATTTCCTTTCAGATGTAACACATGATCGATCATTCATGTGTTAAGAAATGTTCTCAGTTACATACTAGGAAAATCGAGGAATAAAGAATCAAACCCTGAAGTATGAAATGAAGCTTGTCAGCTAAATCTTTTGCATTCTAGGTTCACAGGTAGTTAGTAGGTATGCAGACCAGGAGACCATTAATAAGCCTAGCACAAATTCTCACTTGTCACAAAGCACTGGTTGGTTAAGTGACTTGTTCAAGATGATGCAGTAGAAAAATGCAGATGGAAAAATAAAAACCCTGTATCCTTGATTGACAAATCATAGCTTTAGCCCTCTGTGCTAACCACCAGAGGACTAACCGATATCAGGCTTTTATCTTTGTGTTGGAGTATGTATGGAAAATGAATGTATTTCTTTATTTATTTAGTTTACCTTCTGGCATATATTGTGTCCTTGTTTTAAATGTGGGAAACTTATCTATACAGAACAAATAAGGCAAAACAATTGTTTTACTTGTTTAACTTAATTTGTTTCTCACATTTACAATTGCTGTGGCTCATTATTACAAACAGTTGTTCTCTAGGATGGCAGTAACAAGGAATGTGACACCTTATGATGTGGCTTCAGTACTAGCTGATATACTGCTTTAAAAACATCTACATAGCTTTTTGAGTAGCACAGGCTGCAAAATGTTCACAGCAGCAATTCATTTGGGGTTATCTCCACGACCTGAAAAATGCATATGTAGAAAGCAATGCTCTCCCATTACTTTCTTAAGCTAATTTTGACTGAGGGTGGTATTAATGTAGTGTTTTATGTAGTGTGAATTTAAATGTATATCTTCAGTTAATGTTCCTGACTCTATTTTGTATTGCTTTGTGGACTATATTGTCTCTGCATCTATACTTTATTCATCTCCTGTTTCTTTCAGAAGTTTACCCATTCACTTTAATCATGAGGCTATTTTTTTACCTTTCCAGATATCCTTTGTTGTTCCTGCTTATATAAATGTAGCTGAATTTACATCTACAGTGTTTTATTGTTGTAAAGTAGATTTAATTTATGCTACAACCCTGATTTTGTTAAATACAGATGTAGTACTTTATATGAGTTGCAGAGAGTACATCTGATATATTTAGTACTGCATTTTACTGTTTAATCTTTAGGGAGGGTGCAATTCAGTGTTTTCTGGTTTCTCTCTTCTAAATGACTTTTCAAGATGGTTGCCATTTGGTCTGTAAACGTTCCTTGAGAATAACTCAATGGCACTTACTGTATATTGAAGAATCTTGTTTTTAGAACACTTAAAAATAGCAGCACCACTCGACTGTTGTTTTGGTTTGTCCACTGTAGCTTGAAGATCTATTTTAGCCATCTCTCTCCTTCTCTCTCTGCCTCCCCCTCCCTCTCTCTCTCTCTATATATATATAAATATATATATTTATATATATATATATATATATATATATATATATATATATATACATACGTTTACATACATTTGTGCGAACGACATTCTATCGGCTGCAGTGTGCTGAAAATCAGAATGTGGAACGCACAAACATTTGTGAACCAGATAGTCGACTCCACGTATGTGAATGCACTACTGCATTCGCATAAGTGTAAGTCGACTATCTGCACAGAGATCGTGGTACAGTGGGGCGTGGAAATTCATCCGCATCCCCACTGTAGTGCGATCTCGGATTTAGAATATATAAGTAGGGGGGGTGTGGGGGGAGCAGGGGGGATTGCCCCCCCCCCCTGCAAAGCCATGATTTGTCGTATAGGAGTCTGATTTACATCAGCTCCTATACAACTATCATGTGGTGGTTTCGACAACAATGTCGAGTCAAATGCGTCACGCATTTGGTTCGACATTGTCAATGTTAGTTGTTTTTAGTTTTGGTATTACTATTCGTGTTTTTGAACGAAAAATTTTTTCTGTTCGAAGAAACAATAGTAAACCATATATATATATATATATATATATATATATATATATATATATATATATATATATATATATATATATATATATATATATATATATATATATATATATATATATATATATATATATATATATATATATATATATATAGGTCCTGGACAGTTTGCCGAATGGCTGTTTCTCCGAAACTGAAACTGCCGGGCATTCTTGTTCGAAAGTGCAAGTATGCAAAAAGGTAAGGGAAATCGTGGGGGAGTGGCTGTTGCTGAGATCATAGTACAGTGGGGATAAGGGAATATTCCCTTTTCCCCACTGTAGTGCGATCTCGGAGTGAGAATATAAAAGTGGGGGGGTTGGGGGGCACAGGGGGGCTTGCCCCCTGCGTAAACATGAGTTTTGTGTTTGTATGTGTTTGTTTTTTTTTTTAATATTTTTTGGGAACTTTAGCGAAAGTGCTTTTTTGGCAAAAAGCACTTTCGCTAAAGTGGATTCGGTGATTTGGTTTCGGACAATTGAACTTTTGTTCAATTGTCCTGGACCCATATATATATAAATATATATCTATATATATCTATATATATATATCTATATATATATATCTATATATATCTATATATATATATATATATATATATATATATATATATATATTTCTTCATCATTCTCTCTCTATCTGTACTTATATTTTGTATGTGTGTGTATATCTGTGTCTTTGCAAATATTATGCATATATTATGTTTGTGTGTGTGTGTACATGTATATGTGTGTGCATGTTTGCTCTCTCTCCCTCATTCTTTATATATTTAAATGGGTTCACTTTGCAATGTTGAATTGTCAGTTTTGCAAAAAAGTAAAGTGCTTGGGAAATTAGATGTTAAAAGTAGGAAGACTGAGTGAGTGTAAGTTAGGTAAGTCCAAGTTTTTTTTTTTTTTTTTTGCTGAAACTTTCATCTATACCAAAAGTTTTGAAATTAGGGAGTGGGAGTGCATTTGCAACTGTTTGCTGCTTCAGGTTTGAGTAAGGACTAGGCAAGGAGATATATTTAACGTTGTGCTGTGAGCTGGTGTATAAGATGTGTGTCTGAGTGTTTTGTGTGGTGTTGGTTTAATAAAGGGTTTTTTGAAAGTAACGTGCTTGGAGATACAGGGAGGGAGAGGAGTAGGATTAGTATGCATTAGTAAGATGATGTGGCGGGCAGGGTTAGGGTTAGTATAAATTAGTAAGGTGGTGTGGGGGGCAGGGGTAGGGTTAGTATACATTAGTAAGGTGGTGTGAGGGCAGGGTTAGGGTTAGTATATATTAGTAAGGTGGTGGTGCGCATGTGTAGGATTAATATACATTAGTAAGGTTGTGTGGAGGATAGGGATAGGGTTAGTGTACATTAGTAAGGTGGTATGGGGGGCATGGTTAGGGTTAGTATACATTACCATTGCGGTGTGCAGGCAGGGTTATTGTTAGTATACATTATCATTGTGGTGTGGGGGCAGGATTAGGATTAGTATATATCAGTAAGGTGGTGTGGGGGCAGGGATAGGGTTATTATACATTAGTAAAGTTGTGTGGGAGTAGGGTTAGTATACATTGTGGGTGGTAGGGGTATGGTTAGTATACATTACTAAGGTGGTGTGGGGGCAGGAGTATGGTTAGAATACATTAGTAAGGGGGTGTGGGGGGCAGGGTTAGGGTTAATATACATTAGTAAGATGGTGTGGGGGGCAGGGTAGGGTTAGTATACATTAGAAAGGTTGTGTGGGGGGTAGATTTAGTATACATTGTGGGGAGGTTATGGTTAGTTTACGTTAGTAAGGTGGTGTGGGGTGCAGGGGTAGGGTTAGGATACATTTTTTAAGATGGTGTGGCAAAGCAGGGTTAGCGTTAGTATACATTAGTAAGGTGGTGTGGCAGAGGGTTAGGATTAGTATAAATTAGTATGCTGATGTAGGAGGAGGGTTAGGGTTAGTATACATTAGTAAGGTGGTGTAGAGGGCAGGATTAGGGTTAGTATGCATCTGTGAGGTGGTGGGGGGCAGGGTTATGGTTAGTATACTTTAGTAAAGTTGTGTGGGCGGCAGTGTTAGGGTTATTATACACTAGTAAGGTGGTGCGGGGGGCAGTGTTAGGGTTAGTTTACATTAGTAAGGTGGTGTTGGATTGGTAGGGTTAGGGTTATTATATATTAGTAAGGTAGAGTGGGGGATAGGGTTAAGGTTAGTATACATTAGTGAGGTGGTGTGTGGGGCTGGGTTATGGTTGGTATACACTAGTAGGGTGGTATGTGTGGACAGGGGTAGGGTTAGTTTACATTAGTAAGGTGGTGTGGGGAGGCAGGGATAGGGTTAGTGTAGTTAGAGTTGGTGTAGTATAAATTAGTAAGGTGGTGTAGTGTGCAGGTTTAGGTTTATTATAAATTAGTAAGTTGGTGTGGAGAGACACGGTTAGCATTAGTATACATTAGAAGATGGTGTGGGGGCAGGTTTAGGGTGAGTATACATTAGTAAGGTGGTGTGGGGGCGGAGTTAGGGTCAGTATACATTAATAAGGTGGCGTGGGGACAGGTTTAGGGCTAGTGTACATTAGTATGGTGGTGTGGTGGGCAGGGTTAAGGTTAGTATACATTAGTGAGGTGATGTGGGGGCTGGGTTAGGGTTAGTATACACTAGTAGGTTGGTGAGTGTGGGCAGTGGTAGGGTTAGTATACATTAGTAAGGTGGCGTGGGGACAGGTTTAGGGCTAGTGTACATTAGTATGGTGGTGTGGTGGGCAGGGTTAAGGTTAGTATACATTAGTGAGGTGATGTGGGGGCTGGGTTAGGGTTAGTATACACTAGTAGGGTGGTGAGTGTGGGCAGTGGTAGGGTTAGTATACATTAGTAAGGTCATGTGGGGGGCAGGGTTAGGGTTAGTATAGTTAGAGTTGATGTAGTATACATTAGTAAGGTGGTGTAGGGGGCAGGGTTAGGTTTATTATATAGTAGTAAGGTGGTGTGGAGGGTCAGGGTTATGGTTATTATACATTAGTAATATGGTGTGGGGGGCAGGTTTAGGGCTAGTATACATTAGTATGGTGGTGTGGTGGGCAGGGTTAAGGTTAGTATACATTAGTGAGGTGGTGTGGGGGTGCACGATGGCAACCATTCCTTGCTTGACTTTTTGAGTAACCTGCTTCTGACTGGGTCATATATAAAAATACAAAGGCAGAAGAGATTTAATTTCTCATAATTAGTACTGTACTTGACATTTTTGGTCTTAACTATAATAATAAGTTTATTTCTAAAAGTTGAAAAAAATCCAAAGAAGTCAGAAGGAGAAACTTGTAAAATGAACTTTAATTTTTCTAACTCATTTTGGATTAGTAACTAACACTGTCTCATGTTGGTAGCATCCCTTATATCCCTTGCATACGTATGTATTTTAATGTAAACTGAGTAACATATGCAGACATCTCTACTGTGCAAAGCGGAGGCCTTGAGACAGAACAACTTCTGTAGCTCTAACCCTTGCATAACTATTCCCAAAATTGTCAATTTTTATTTCTCTGTAACCTATAATCACTAGTTGTTTCATTTTCTGAGAAACATGAAAAAATACTTGGGGAAGATGTTTAGACATATTTCCTCCTTAGCTATAAAAGTACTTCACTTTTATGCTACAGTAGTACTATAGAGATGAAAATTGATTCAGAGATGTGCAAGAGTTCCATCTAGATAACTTTCACGAGTGATTGATATGTAACACACACAGGCACACACACACATACACACAGATACACACACACACACAAGTGCGTGTGCGCACACACATGCACACACACACACACACACACACACACACACACACACACACACACACACACACACACACACACACACACACACACACACACCAGCACAGACATTTACTGGATCCCATGCCTGCTAGCCTTCAGATCCTCCTCTATGCCCCGCCATCAGCATGGCTATCATCCAGGCAACCATCAGGGTAGGTTTAAATTTAGGCATCAGCTTGTTCCATTGTGCATGCTTTATGAGCACTAAGTGGGTGGGCACTCAAACTATACACTGTGGGGAAGTCACTAAAAAGGTGATGTGACCCACAGGCAGACTTGTCCCCATGCAAGCAGAAGTCTCTTGCTACGTCTGC
This sequence comes from Protopterus annectens, assembly GCF_019279795.1. Lineage (NCBI taxonomy): Eukaryota > Metazoa > Chordata > Ceratodontiformes > Protopteridae > Protopterus > Protopterus annectens. The sequence goes on from NC_056750.1 coordinate 221,505,733, forward strand.
AGTGTTCTCATGGGATCCTTGATTAGATATGTTATCCAGAGACTCACATCTTTCATCATCTCCTTAAGGACAGGAAAGTGGGAATTCCTCATCATTTCGCCATCCCCAACAGCTCTCACATCGTGCATCAGAGTTATCTATTAATCCCAGGCTGGCTGGCTCTGTATGCCATGGAGCATGTAAAGATCTGTTTTCTACATTTACCTGTGGTCCTATCCATTTCCATTACCGTCTTTACCTTACTGTGTCCCTTTACATCCTCCTACCACTATGTATCGATCATCTCTATCTCACCCACCCTTCCACACTGTGCTGTATATGCCTGACATGGATCATTTGCCACGTTTGTATTACATTTGCCTTATAGACTTTCTCCCATTCTGTAAGTACTTTGCTCCACACTACACTTATATCTACATTCCCATCCCATATTCAGGTAATCCACAGTTTCATTCTGACACCCTCAGGCACTCATTCCCAGCCCTTCTTGTGTTTCATTAGATGGTATCAGCTCTGCAGTAACCATATCTACTTTTCAATAACTGTCCCTTTAGACCCCTGCATACTGCCCAAGATGCCTTGCACATCCCTTCGCTTTCCATATGTTCCATTCTTACTACTCCCTACTGTTCCTGTATGTTATTCAATAAACCAGTTACTCTGCTGTAACCAACTTCCTAACAAAATCTTGATCCTCTCTTTTCCTCATTCATTTTGCTTCCTTTCTTTGACTTTGCTCATCAATATCTTTGCCACCATCTCACACCATAAATGGTCCCTCATCCCTAGACCATAGTGTTGCTTCATTTCATTGAATGATTTAAACACTATAAACTGATTGTCCACAAACACACTCTCTGCTTTCTCTACCCGTCTCCTTATTTTCTTTAGATTCTAATTTAATCTTTGCTAACTACTTTCTTACCACATTCACCATTATTCTAATATGTCATATCTATTGATATCCACAGGCATTCCATTCCCCTTCTGCATTCCTTTCTCATATTTTCTTTCCACTATATGTGTGAATTTGATTGTCATCTTCCCTCATATTCTACAGGCAATGTTTCCCCTTCCATGCTGCATGCAGTGTTTGCTGTCACAGTATTTTATATAAAATCTGACATTCTCTCATCCTTCTCTCTCACACCCAGTTTTTCTCCTTTCACATCCTGTCCTCACTTCTTTACCTTTCCACACAAACATGCTTTACATTTTCAACCACTTCCTTACATTGTCATCACTCAGGTGGTATCAGAATGTGCCCAGGTAAGTAGGGTACCAGTGACACCCCTGTCATCACTATTACTTCTATTCACTATGTGACTGCTCTCATCGGTCTGACATTATCCACATACTTTTCAGTCCCTCTGATGTGTTTTTTTCTTCTTGAATTTCAAAGTACTAAGGGACTAACTTCGCTCAGATGAGATCAGGATTTAGGGATAAGATAACAGGGTACAGCAATGGCTTTTGTTGGTGATATCATTCTTTCTAAGGAGACTCGGTGTGTCCCCAGAAGTGGGTAGCAGAGTTTTGCTCCAGTCTACTTTATGAGTGATAACATTGTTTTCCTGCCGAACTACTGAACATTCTGAATAGGAATTCTGCCCCTAACCTAGTACCTTCTTTAGAAAAAGTAAAACTAAGTAGTATTCACATTTAATAACTAAACAGTTAAAAAAGATAAGGTTGGCTCCCATTAATGCCAGAAATCTAAAAAAAAATTACATAATCCTAAGATTTTTCTGACCCCTGGAGGATGTAGGGATTTGAGCCATCACGAGAACATGTATCAAAAATATATGCGGCATTCCTCATACACGTATGTATTGAACTTTACATTCATTCAAATCCTTTGGAATTGGTGTGGAGATTCCATTTTTCATAAATAAAAAAAGAAATGATGTTCTTACCATAACGTTCCATCTGTGTTGTTGATCTCTATTCATTCATTACTGATGGGTGTCGGTTCCATCTTCAGAACCAAGTCAGCCTTGTAACAAGCTTGTGCCAGCCAAAAAACTCTCAAGCTAAGCTTTTACCCACAATGCCCTTCCCCTTGTTACCTCAGATTGAGTTTGCCTAAAATAAATAAAGCAAAGGCTGTCTCTGGGCCGAAAAACCATAGAAACAGGTCCAGGACCCTGTACGATCCCCCAGGAGCCTTAAGAGGGGGAAGGAGGGTGGGACGTAATGAATGAATAAAGATCAACAACACAGATGGAATGTTATGGTAATAACATAACATCTTTGTCTGATGTTGTTAATCTTCATTCATTCCTTACTGATGGGACAGAGTCCCTAGGTACCTTTAGTCCTGGGAGGCCCTTATGGAAGAATGTTCAAGAGTACCATTGAACCGAAGGATGCTCTGCCCCTGGAGGCCAAATCCAATTTGTAATGGGTGATAAAGGTATGAGGGTTAGCCCAGGTTGTGGCTGCACCAATGTCAATCAAAGAAGCTCTTGCATCGAAAGCAACAGAAGTTACTACTGACCTGGTAGAATGTGCTCTGAATTTGCAAGGCAGAGGAATCTTATTTTTTGGTGAATCAAGGTTATATAGTTTCTCAACCATTTGGCCAAAGTTACTTTTGAGACAAGATTTCTCATTTTTGGTCCCGAGAAGGCCACAAGTAATTGGTCTGATTTATGTATTGACTTAGTTCTGTCCAGGTTTGTCTATGTACGTCAAGTAGGTGAAGAAAATAGTCTTCTTTGTTTAAGTAGTTTGGAAAAAATACTGGCAGGTCAATTGTTTGGGTAATCATTAATTCAGAAATAACTTTGGGTAGAAAGGATGGATTAGTTGGAGAGATACTCTGTCTTTATGAAATACCAGGTAATGTTATCTGATACACAAAGCTTGAAGCTCTGAGACGCATCTAGCTGATGTGATAGCTATCAAAAATAATGATTTCCAGGACAGGAATTTTAGATCACAAGTAGAGGCAGGTTCAAAGGGAGATTATGTTAGAGATTGTAACACTAATGTTAAATTCCGAGGATCAACTGGTTCCCTGAAAGAGGTCTGATATGTAGAACACCCTTTAAGAACATTCTGCAGAGGTGGTGGGATATAAAGGAAGAATCTTGAAAACCATTTTGGAAATTTGAGATAGCAGCTAAGTGTATCCGAATGGTTGAGACTGCTGCTCCTGAATCAAGAAGATTTGATAAATAGTCTGAAACTACAGCAACTGGAGGATCTAGTTGTCTTTTGTGAGAACAAATGAAGAACTTCTTCCATTTGCTGAGATAGGTTTCCTGGTGGATGGTTTATGTGAAGCCAAAAGTATATTATACACTGGTGAGATGAGGTTGTCCTACCTGACAATTACTGGAACTGGAGGAACCAAGCTGTCAGCTTGAGACTGGAGATGTTCTGGTGAGTCAAGCCTTGTGGGTGCGAGATCAGTTCTAGAGAGGGATCCAGAATCCATGGGTGATCTAGTAGATGAAGCCAAAGGAAGGGAAACCAAACTTGTCATGGCCAATAAGGAACAATGAGGATTAGTCTGCTTCTCAGATGTAGGGCTTCCATGGGCCAATCATGGATCAGAGCATATCTTGGGAAATCCTCCTGTGGGGGTATTAGGGCAAAATAGCTGCTGCATTTGTGGTTTGCTGGACAGGAAAATAGGTTGCAGCAAGGTTGTCCCCAGTCACTGAAGATCTTCGCCACAATAATAGGATTGAGGGTCCACTAGTGAGGCAGTAGGATGCATCTGCTCAGCTTGTCTGTAGTCACGTTGGAACTCATGGGAATATGCATTGCTATCAGAAAGTAGTTAGAAGCTATCGCCCGTTGCCAAATTCTCATGGCTTCTCGACATAGAGGATAAGATTTGGTTCCCCCTTGTTTGTTGATGTACCAGACCACTGACATGTTGTCTGATGGAACAATTGTCCCTGATGGAAAGATGGGATAAAATGATTGCAATGCTAGAAGCACTGACTTTAGTTCTAGGACATTGATATGCAAGTGGGCCTCTGTATCTGACCAAGTATCTTGGACCATCTTCCCCTGGTAAAGCCCCCCCACACCCTATCAGGGAAGCATCCATGATCACTGTGGCTCTGCGCTGTTGGGGACAAAAGGGGAGACTCCAGTGTTGTCCATCTGGCTTCATCCACCACATTAAATCTTGTTTGCATCTTTGGGTTATTCGAATTTGGAAAGGCAAGGGGTGTTGTAAAGGATGCCATTGAGATTGAGTTAGAAGGAGCCATTTTAGAATTATCATGTGTTGTCTTGCCAAGGGCACTATTGTAATTGATGCTGCCATAGAACCTAGGAGTTGAGTACTGTTTGGGCTGGGACTAGGTTTTGACAGAGTATCACCCGAATTTGCCATCTTATCCTGTGTAGTCTGTGATCAGGGAGACATACTAGGCAAACAGTTGTATTGAAGATTGATCCAATAAATTCTAGGGATTGAGAAGGGATTTGGTTGCACTGTCCCCAGTTTATTGAGATTCCAAGATATTCTGCAAGTCTGAGAGTGTACAGTAATGCTGTCTCCAGTAGACGCTTGGTGGGGGTGGTGAGTAGCCAATCACCTAGATATGGAAACACTCGGGATCCTTGTAGTCTCATGTGAGCTGTTACTACTGCCATGCACTAGGTGAACACTCTGGAGGCTGTAGAGAGTCCAAAGGGCAGTACGCAGAATTAAAAGTGATTGGCTCTTAGCCAGAAGCAAAAAAATCTTCTGGAGCATTTGTCCATTTTTATATGGTAATACACATCCTGAAGATCTATTGAGCACATCCAATCTTCTTTCTCCAATAACAGAAGAAAAGACTGAACTGCGACCATCCAGAATTTTTCTTGCTTGATAAATTTGTTTCGGATGCTGAGATCCAGGACTGGTCTTCAGTCCTGTCTTTTTTGGCACTAAAAAGAATCTCGAATAAAATCTGGATCCTATCTTGTCTGGTAGGACTGTTTGGATGCCTCTTTTTTGAAGCAGATTTTGAATTTATAATGCTGCTGTTTCCCTTTGACTGGGTAGAATATCAGGAATTCGATTTGGTGATGTTGGGTAAAGATTGAATGGGATGCGGTATCCTCTGGTAATGATCCGTTGCACCCATAAATCTGTTGTTATTGTTTGTCAGGCGGAATGGTGCAAGAAAAAACTTCCCCGACTGCTTCCAGAGGAAATCAATTGGGCCACTCCTGAGGAGCACTGATAGGGTTGTCCAGAGAAGGAGTCTCTGGAACTCTGGTTACATGAACCCCCTCTGCCCTTATAGGGGCATCTTCCAGTTGAGTTACCCTCTCTGCCCTGGGGAGTATACTCGCCATGTGTGTCATGAAAAGGACACTGTGATTTCTTATGCCACATCTTTCCACTCCTCTGGTTCCCAGAATATGGATGCTGAGGGGTTGAAAAATGTACACCCATGGCAGAAAGGGTCTTTTCATCCTTTTGACAACTGGTTAGTGTGTCTTTCACTTTTGGGCCAAAAAGGGAAGAGGCTTCCACTGGAGCATTCAGGAAGGAAGACTTAAAGGGGTCTGCAAAGTCACAAAGGTGCATCCAGGCATGGCGTTCATGACAATGCCTGAACCCACCTCCCTGTCAGCTCCTTCCATGGTCGAAGAAATTAGATGCATGGTGGAAATGGATGCCAGGGTAGCTAGCTGCAAGGTAACTCTGTCACAGACCTCATCAGACACAGCTCCTACTAAGGTTTTGGAGAGTTCAGTCACTAAGTCTCTCAGAAGCCTGGTGAAATGTGCCAGGAAATTCAAAAACATAACAGCAAAGGTTGACGATGCAAAGACTTGCTTCCCTAGTCTGTCTACCACCCGAGACTCCTTGTTTGAGGGGTGGACAGTCTGGCTCTCCTTGGCCAGTTCCTTTTCTGTGGCAGCCACCACCATCATCGCGGCTACTGGAAGTCCCTTGGACCAGTGAGGACGCTGTTCAGCGGGAGATAAGATTTTGTCTGGCCTCCATGGGATCGGTTCAATGGTATCAGGACTTTTCCATGCATGCTGCATGATGAATTGAACTAGCTCATCTGCAGTTGGGATCACCCAGGAAGTACAGGGGCAAGCACAAAAAGCCTGCAGGAACATGGACTCCTTGGAGGAAGGGTTGGAGGGCTTCCAGTCACCCCTCTGTTTCAATATTTCCAGGATGTCTCCAAAGGAGACATCATCAGGGGGTGACTGTGGGGACCCTTCCCCTTCATCATAGTCAGTGTCTTCGGTAAGGGACTCCTCAGGTGAGTCCACATGCTTCCTCTTGCACATCTTCTTTCGCAAGACCTCCTCAGTGGGAGTTTCAGATGAGGACTCCAAAGAAAGTGCACCCTGTGGCAGGGTATCCTGAGACTCTTGTGCTCGTTGTCCTAAAGTAGTGGTTTGTGTCAGCTATGGCTCATAGGGAGGACATAGTGAAGGTTCTGATGCCAGAGGCTTGCCTACTGAGGCAAGACCCTCTCCATTGTCTGGAAAGCTGGCCCACCTGAAGAGGGATGGGAGCCCAGAACCGAGAACGACAACCTCAGACCAGGGTCATACCCTGCTCTAATGAACCAGTTCAAGAGGACTAGGTACCAAAAGGACTCCCAGAACCATGGATAGCGCCATAGAAAAAAATCGTGCCATACCATGAACCCCGATGCCTATGGACCAGCCACAATCCTGAGAAAGGCTTGGTTCCAAATGAACCGGGAGCCAAAGGGATGGCTCTGGCCCCATGGTGAGGTCCACCAGTGGAACCAAAGCAGTGGGAGCCAATGAGGGTGTTGGTTCCAGGGGCTTTGATACCTCACAGAAATCGAAGGAGGAGAGTAAACTGCAGTCTGTAGAGAAGGACTCCCAACTCCAACAGG
>NC_056750.1:221513089-221545679 GCF_019279795.1 Protopterus annectens
AAGATAGGTGACATCATGAAGGGGTATGTATGAAAGAAGTGAAGTTCATTGGAGCAGAGTGGCATGTGTCAGCTGTCATTTATACATCATGGAAAGAGGTGTGTCAACAGGTAGGCTAGGGAAAGCCAAGAAATGGAAGGTGTATGCCGTGGATAACACCAAAGTTTCTTGCTGAATGGGAATGCGTGCGTCTGCGCGCGTGTAAACCCGAGTAAGACAGAGTGCGCACGTGTAAGCGTGAGTGCGCGCGTTTAAGCCGGAGTAAGCATGTATAAGGCTGTTTAAAGAGTTGTAAGCGCGTTTGCACTGGTGTGCGCGCGTTTTAACCCGAATAAGCAAGTTTTAGTCCATGTAAGCATGTGTGCGCGCGTTTTAGCTGCTGTGCATGTGTTTGCTCTTGTGTGCGTGGCGCTACCCCCCGAGGAAACAGAAAGGAAAAAGGAAGCACAACAAATAGTAGGAAGCTACCAGGGAGTACTAGCAGAGCTAGCAGGTAAAAACAATCAGAATCAGGCAATTACACAGGCAGTACACTAGCCCAGCCTAGCACTTAAAACTCTGCAAACAGCAGTCCAGTATGTTTCTCACAACAGTCACTGCAGTAAGCTAATAGAAGTGAAAACTGAAAAAGCTTTACAGAGACAAAGAAATGTTAGGGGCTGCCATTGCTGTTATAAGGCGACATATGCAACATGCTGATGGTGGTGACAATGGAAATGCTGCTGGACAACCCACAGTGAGGAGACGGAGAAGAGTGTACAGGTCCAGGGTAACCTACCAGGGGCTACATGAGCTAGAGATAGTGGAGTGCTATAGAGTGGACAGAGACCTCCTGCAGCAAATTATTGAGCTGTGCAGGCCACTCCTCACACACAGAACCAACAGAGGGGAACCCATGCCAGTGGAAACCAAGGTATGTGTTGGCCTAAGAATATTAGCAACAGGTACCTTCCAGAGACCAACTGGTGATATGATGGGGATATCACAGGCATCAGCATCCAGGGTACTACACCAGTTCCTGGATGCCATGTCAGCACATGTCAGTGATCATGTACATTTCCCCAATTCCCATGAGGTATTGGCCAGCAATATGTGTCTCTTCCAGCAAATAGCGGAATACCCTGAGTTAGTGAGTGCAATAGACTGCACGCACATACACATCAAAGCACCAGCCGGCGAGCGGGGTAGGGTCTACTTCAACCGCAAGGGCTTCCCCTCCATCAACTGCCAGGTCATGTGTGATGCCCAGGGCATAATACTGAATGTGTGTGCAGGCTGCCCTGGAAGCTACCATGATTCCCATATCTGGCATCTGATGCAGCTTTACCAGACATTTGCCAATGGGGACATCCAACATGGTCACCTAGTGGGGGATGCTGGCTATGCACTGGAGCCATGGCTGATGACACCCATCAGAAATGCACACACACCTGAACAGGAATGCCATAATGAGGCAAACGCACAAACACATAATGTAATAGAGCATGTGTTTGGGCTGCTCAAGTCACGGTTCCAGTGCCTGGACACATCTGGTGGAGCCTTGCAGTACTCACCAACTACATGTGCCCAAATTGTCATGGTATGTGCTATGCTACATAATATGATCCTGCGAAAACAGCTGCAGCAGGACCAGCATAGGCCTGGGCCAAACAGCCCCCCACCATTGCCAAGGCCATCACAGGCAGAGCGTGACTCGGAGGAACAACCTGAGCCTGCCCCAGTAGGCAGAAGGAGGCATGCCCAGTATGCTTTGGCCTTGGCAAAGAGGCAATGCATAGCACATACACTGGCTCAGTAGGAACTCTGGAAATGATACCCTCTCCGACTAGCACATATAGTAAAAGGGATGCCTAAGTTGACACTACCTGCTTTCAAACATGTACAGGGAGTGTAGTATGTGCATCCGACATAGGCAGCCCTGCAGCACCACCTAAGGCATGATTGCCATGTGTTAAGCAATATAAAGCAGTGCTAAACAGCATTTACCACCATGTAGTATATGCAAACAAAATCACACACACCAACTAGCACAACTGTGGTCAATGTTCAGTAATATTGGGCAACGTCCAGCAATGTTGGTGAATATTGAGCAATGTTGGACAAGCCTGGTCTAAGTAGGGCATAGCTGAACAAAAGCCAACATGCTCATATTTGCTTAACCGGCCCTTAAGCAGTCTGGTCTGCTCAGTATGAAAATATAAAGCAGTGATGGGACTCGAACCCAGGATACTGTGCACTTTAGCCAATGTACTGAACCACTAAACCATGACAGTATTGCAGTGGTCAGCCTGTATGAAGGAATGTTGATAAGTCTATGCAAAGTATTTCATGGAAACCCTGCAGGCACAGCATAATCCTTGTCGAGTTATGACACAAAGGTGAGTCCTGCAGTGAGAACAGAACCTGACTTCCAACACACACAGTATAAATGTTAATATCGGTCATGTTCGCACACATCAACCAATGTAGTGGACTTCAGATAGCAACATACTGAAAGCTCACACTGGGCATGCTCACACACTTGAATAAATGAGACAAATGTCAGGCAACAAAACACGGAATGGCAGAACTGGGCATGCTCACACACTTAGGCCATGTCTGAGTACAGCAGTGGGCCACGCATATCTGGTAGTTGCATGTGTTAACCCAGGAACCTGTCACTATACAGCAATTCACCCTGTGCACACAGTCATATGACAACAGACACATCTATAATATAGTGGAACCCTGTCATAATCAAATATGTTCTGCAGATACCAAAGTTGTTCATAGAAACTGGTAAAGCAAAGATGATAAAGACCTGCAAACAGTATCAGCAATAAACATTGTGCATCTTGAACATTAGCATAGGTTCAGAGGTTGATACTATGCTATCTGCCCTAGGGCATGTACAAGCCTAGCCAGAGTGTGTTTGGCATTCACAACCCTGTCAGATTACTACACTGTGTGTGTGAATAGTAGATCACACAAGATAGCCATTGTACATTTAGGCTAGTGTTCCTCTGTCTAGTAGGGACACAGAAGATATCCCAGGGGTAAACATACGATCACCCATACAGTCGTCAAGATGTTTCCTGTAGGTGGTCAGTGTGTGGCTCTGCCTATGTGAAACTGGGATTACATTCTGGAGTGAGTGGAGCCTCTGGGATATGAATCTGTCCATCCACAATGTCCTATTAACATCTGTGCTGAGGTATACGTCCCAGGAGTGTGTAGCTCCAAGGGAGTCAGATATCCTGAGGTGGAGCATGTCCAGTAATTCTGGGTTGGGTATATCTGTAAACAACAGGCACACATCATATCCAAGTAGGTGGTAAGCAACCGAGTAGAGCTGGAGTTACTGCATCTGAACTGTGCAGGGCATATGTGTGAGTCCCTAGATCTGCTTGGTGAGGAACTTCCGTGGCCAGTACAGTTGCTGCAGGTGTCGGGTAAGGTACACCCCAAATGTGGCATTGTAACCAAGCATGGATGTGATGAGTATAGGGGCACAATGACCTCACTCGATCTAGATGTGAAACCATATGGGATAAGGTGGCCCACATAGAAGGTGTGTCCAACCACTTTGGCAATGTGAATGTCAAAAGCGACAGTACGAACAAGTCATGTCCCCAAACCCCTAACAACTCCTACCGTATGTAATGGAGTACTACCTATGTGGTAATGTGTAGGCATGTTGTTAATCCCAAAGGGGATGACTATGCAACTAATTGCATTTAGCTGTAGGCCATGGCTCAGGCACCAGTCATCCATCTCTGTGAGACCCTGTTTGAGTATGCATATGGCAGCTGGAGAGTTGATCATGGCACCCAGTTTGCAGTCAAGTGCAAACATGTTCAGCCATATTTCCCCTGTGGTAGCCTGTACGTCAGACAAATATATACTGAACAAGAGAGGTCTCAGGATCGAGCCGTGTGGGATGCCACATGTAACTGGTGTATAGTCAGACATGGCACCTGCAATTCTGACCATGTGGGTGCTCTCCCTGATCCAGGTATCAATCCATCGTGTGAGATATGTGCCCATATCGACGCTGGTGAGCCTATGCATAATGGTCCAGTGGGTAATTGTGTTGAAGGGTTTTGCAGGGTTCAGGTAGGCTGTGTGGACAGCCGTCCCTATGTCGATGGACCTGTTAGCCATTTAAAAAATACAAACAGGTTCAAGAGGCAAGATCTGCCCACAACAACGCTAAAATGTGTACGACACAGTGTTTGTAGGTTCCCAATGTCTATGTGTATGAGTCCCATGACAATACGCTCCATAGCTTTGCAGAACAGGCTACATAGGCTTATAGGGCAATATTGTCTGTGGTCCATTGTGGCACCAACTCTGTGGAGCAGGACCACTGTCGCTGTACGCCATTCCTTCGGTACATATCTTGTGGTAACTCTGATATTGAACAGTGATATAATGTGAGGGTTGCGTCTGTCATGATGCTCGTGTAAGATGCAGGCTGGGACACCATCTGGTCACATTGATACTGTGATGTACGCTTTGGGGAGGGCAGCACTCACCTGTTACGGTGTGATATCAGGGAGGTTATACTCTCTTGGGATGGATAGTTGCTCCTTAGGGGGGATGGGTGGGAGACACCTGCACTGAACCTGTTTGCCAGGATGTTGGCAATGCCAGTGGATTCAGGGTAGGTTTAGTCAGTATGCAGTAACTCACAGCATATCAGTGAGTGTCCACCCAGGTTCCTGACATAACTGAAGAAGGCCGTGTGATAGTCCTACGTGTCTGTTGCAATTGTCTGGTAGAAGCAGCCCTTAGAAAAGTTCATGAGTGATTGTAGCTGTCTGCTAGTACAGATCACAGATGCCTTCCCAGTCTGGGATTGTGCTCTATCATGTAGTAGCTTCCTCCTGACATTGTACAGCTTATTAATGGCTGGGGTCTACCACACAGGTCCCCTGCCATTAGAGTAGTGAGTCCTGTTGTTATTTGGGCTAGCACAATCCATGCAGTCCATTAGGTGTCCATAGAATGTGTATGTAAAGGATGCAGCAGTGTGAGCCGTATTTGCCACTGTCTCAGGGTCTCTGAAGGATACCACCTTGCTTCAGTGAAGTGAGACATTGGCTCATGAGAAGTTCACCAAGATTACCCAGGATGGGTGTGTGGAGGGTATATGTATGTCCAGTGAGATACATGTATGTTCTGACCTTACCAATGAGGGGTATATCGCTGGTGTGGAACACAGAGTCCCCATGTTGGTGATGATCAGGTCCAGTATGTATTCCCCCTTGTGGCTGTGCTGACTGGTTGTGCCATAGCATATGAGTCTACAAATTTTAGCGACTGTTGGGTGAGGGTGTCGGGGACTGAGTAGTATTTCCAGTCAATATTTGTGTATATGAAGTCACACAATATAATGGTGTTTGTGGAGACCTTCATATTCTCCATAGTTCCCACGAAAGCCGAGTGTGGTTCCTGAGTTTGGGAGTGTGTTCTGTAGCAGGCAACAAACTGAAAGGCAGTATTGCACAATGGTAGTTGTATATGTATGGTCTGTGATGCTTTGTGCAGTGCTACTAACCCAGAGGTGTGTATATCTGTGATGTATATGGATACTCCCCCTAGTTGTGTTGTCTGTTCCAAGTCTTGTTGTCAGACAGCATGGTATGAAACATAACCTGGTAGTGCTGGTCTGCATAAGCGAGCCTGAACCAGGCATCTGTCAGTGCACAGATATCGCTATCCTCCATACTGAGGAGAGTCCTGAGTGGCTGCAATATGAGGGTAACACAACTGTTGTTCAGCAGCATTACCCTTAGTTTCATTTAACCTGTAATATCTATGGAGGTGTGTTTGTCTTCTGAGCCCTGCTTAAAAAAGGCACTATGGTGGTAGCAAGAGCCTTAGCTAGCATTCCAAAGTCCAAGGGTGACAGGTGCAAGCTGTCCATAGTGAAGCTACGTGGCATGTTGAGCATGTCACCATAGGCTGACAGACACTGTATCCCCTATGAATTAAACAAATTTGTAGGCAACTGTTAAATGTGATATGTGTGTCCGTATACTGTGATATCATAATTGGTGGGTGTAAGATGCTAGACAAGATCAGGGTCATACTGGCCTGGGCTACATGATCAGAGTGTTCCTCCATGTATCATGTCATGTGGTCCAGGGAGTAGCATCTGCGGTTATACACACCAGCATGGACAATGATGGTGCCAGTCCTGTACTTGCTTTGGAGTGACCTGACTGCCTGTGTTATGTGGCAGATCCTGGCACCCAACAGACAGCCCAAAGTGACTATTCCCTTGTTAGGGCTGGTGAGTGGTACATCAGTGTGTCTGACAATAAGTGTCGCATATTACAAGTGTATTAGGTGTGTTGGTTAGCCCGAAGGGCAGTGACTGTATGGCACACTGACATTGTGAACTATGTGATATGTGGGTATTGTAGTGGGGTAGCAGGTGTGTGTGTGTCTGCTTTGGAGGTCTCTGCTGCTTAGGTAGAGTACATTTACAGCATCCAAGTATGTCTATGTGTGATAATGTGGTTTGAGTGCTGTCGCCAGAGGATATCTGAGACTGATATGTGGTGTGTGTGGTTACCTTCACCACCTGATAGACTGTGCCAGTCATGGGTCGAGAGAGTTCAGCACCCTGTATGTCTATATAGGTGCATCTCACACATATATCTGAGTTTGTTGGGAGGAGGAGAGGGTTGTCTGTGTACATGAGGCAGATGTGACATTGTGTCAATATCACAATATCCACCAGCTGGACTGAAGCGTACACACGAAACCGACCCCTGGACATGCCAGGATATTATCATGACATACTCTGTAGCCCGATCACAAAGGATCAGAAGGGTGTTAAGCGTGTAAAAGAGTATGACAGGGATTAGTGCTCATGTTCGTTGGTGTTTTGTAAAGAGTAGCTGAGAAGGAGTCCAGACTGAATCATGACACCTCCTTCAGCTATGTCATAAATAGCAATGTACACCCATATATGTCATGAGTGAGGGCCAACTGTACCTGAGTGACAATGCCGACATCATGACAGACAGGCCCATATGTACATACCCATCTCCCACTGACAATAGTCCACATCATCATACCAGGAGATATCACATGTAGAATGGATGAGCAGCTACTCCCCCTGCCAAAAGCATGGCAGCAAGTGGAATACATTGATTCCCAATATGTGTCATGCACAAACCACAGACCAAACAGATCATGCACCTGAACAGTCAGCTGAGCCTCACCCCCTACACAGGATGTGGAACCATTGAATATGTCACAGCTACATATGGCACTCCCCACAAGTGTTGGTGCACAACACACCATGGGAAGTCAAGTCCAGTACACCTATGAAGTCTGATCTGCAAGGTCATGGAGTCCATCATGGTTGCAGTTATAAACAGAGCTATTGGAAGCTGACATACACACAACCCTACCAACCGTGGTATGTTCATATGCGGATCATGGTTCCCAAACATGCTAGACTGTTTGCAAGGCAGCCACCCAGGACATACATCAATGAACACATCTACACATGTGTCACATAGACTTTGAATAGCCCTTTATCAACATCCCAGACACATGTAGTATCCACAAAACCAACAAGCTGTGCATAAATATGTGTTGACATATGACGGAATGTCAATGTGTCCACAGATAGATCACACAAAGTAAGGATTCTGAGGTCTTGTTCAAGCTGTTGACACCTGCTGACCCACATGGACCATTCCTGGAATTGCATAAAACAAAGTGTACACACATCACCATGTCCAGTCTGATGATGTCACCATCCTATAAATACAGCAGGAAAAGGGAAACCAGCCAGTAAAGCAAATAGTGCACCATGTTAATGCGTCTCTCTCTAGTATCATAACATAGTTAGGTAGGGGTTTGAATCCTGCAAACAGTGTGTGTGTGGGGGGTGTGTATATGTGTGCAGTTTTCTTTGAGAGGAGTGCACATTTTGGAGGCTGGGAAAACACACTAACAAAGGTACATTCCTCTTTGGAAAGTCTAATGATGTCACCATCCTACAAATACAGCAGGAGAAGGGAAACCAGCCAGTAAAGCAAATAGCGCACCATGCTAATGCTAGTATCATAACACAGGTAGGGATTTGAATCCTGCAAATGCTGACTGTGTGTGTGTGTCACTGTTGGTCAATGAGGTGTGGGTTTTGCTTTTACTATGGTATGACATAATATGATTACAACAGTAAGTGCATTGCACACATCAGGTATCTGCGTGGCAAATATATATGTGTACATGTCCCCTCAATCAGTACATAGGTGTGAAGCCTGCATACTACATGAATACATTTGTTTCCATTGACAGGTTGTGCCACTGCTTCTCAGATTGTAGGTCACATGTGTATGTATGTGACACAGCCATCCACTGTCGTGTTCTGTGGCCAAGGTTATCATTGGCACACACACCCATGACAGTTACTTAAGAGTAGTGTGAGTGAGGGTATATGCCTGGGGTATATGTCAGACATGGTCATACACAACAAAGACTGCCAAGAATGGACAGTCTTTATAGTTGTACGACTGCCTTGTGGATATGCATTCAGGCCTCTAATGTCTTATGTGATATACCTTGGGACTCCACAATACCTATGAATATGTGGATACCAAGGGACACATGACATAACATGAGGCTGTATGTACACATTGGTACCCAACATACATGTTGAGGGCTACCACCTGTGTGGTACTGATGGGATAGTATGTATAGTACATGAGGATGACTATGCCATAGTCGGCTTACTGTTATACAGCATGTATCAGACAACAGGTATCTGTCTGTATAATATCCTTGTGTAGGATATGCATCCCATCCAGGGAATGCATTGTAGGCCAATCCATGCATTTCCAGATTTGGATGGACACATCCCTAGTGTGTCTGCATGTACCTAAAGGGGCTATATGCCAAACAGGTGTGGTCACAGGAATGGGTGGCGGTCATTACCACTGCTTAGTGTTATAGTGTAGCACCAGAAGGATCCAATTGTTACTGGCTTCCCTACTACTTTGTGTCATTTGTCAGGACATCATCCAATGATTGCTTATAATCATGCTGTTGAGGTTGTGTATACTACCAGACTGCAAATCATTGACAGATATTAACGGTATCACCCACAGCATAGTGCCCACCCATGTCATACACATGTCTACCCAATGTTAGTACATAACTGTAGTAGAATAGATACTGGCAATTGAAAGATGCTATGAGATGTTAACAATGTGTACGACAGGGTATGCCACACGTCCCATGTGTCCACTATGCACATACATCCAGACAGTGCGCACCCACCATGTTCACAGATGTACACTTGCTAATCTGTAATGCACACATCACACACGTACTCTCCACTCACTAACACATGCTGGCAACACATTACACTTCAGCCAAGTGGCACATGGGTGGACAATACATACTCAGACCTAACAGTGGTGTAAACAATGCTACATTGACAATCAGAGCGTTGATGCATAATGTCTGCTCAGATATACTTACAAGGATGTAGTTACACTTCCTTGTTGACAACTTGCTATTATTGCTACACTGCTATAGTGTTACCCTGTGCATCAGCATCATGTTAGCCTGTCCCTCCATCAATGATGCAGATGACAGGAGGCAACACAGGTATCATCATATGCACAGGGCATTTTGTTGTTTGCCAGAGCCTGACACTGACCCATCCAATCGACATGTCTGTGTGTGTGTGTGTGTGTGTGTGTGTGTGTGTGTGTGTGTGTGTGTGTGTGTGTGTGTGTGTGTGTGTGTGAGGGACAACAGTAGAGCATGGGCCAATGTTGATGTAATGTGTGTGTGTATGTGTGAACCCTAGTTGTTTGGTTAATGTGTGTGTGTCTGCATGCACACAGCTCCACCATGTGGCTGCCATATACGGTGGTTTGTGGGACAGCCACAGACTGTACCTGCTAGACTGTACAGATCACTGTCTGTGGCCACGGACACAGTACCTGTGCCTGGCAGGAATGCTACGGACAGTATCGGGTACCAACTCTGACTGGGTACTGTCATCAGAGGCAGAGGTATGATGACTGGACCCATGTCCCTGTTGGGACTGGCCAGAGCCACGTGCACATGGTCTACTGGGACGGTCAATGGCTGGGGCTGGTACTGAAACTACGGGAGCGGCTGTAAACTGTGGGCCGTCTGCGACCACTGCCAGTTGTTGCTGTTGCTGGCATGTGTCCGCGTCGACATCGCAACCCTCCTGCATGGTCCTGGTGCATGGAAGACATGTTGTGGAAGGCATCTAATGTCTCCCCCTAACATCTATCAATGACCTCGGTGTAAGTCCGGATGGCACCGGCAAGGTCACGGATGCTGTCATTGATAGCGGTGTAATCTGCCCTCTGCGCCCTAAGTCCCTGTCTGGTGTACCGTTCCATACGTGCCTGAGCCTGCATTACAGCCCGGAACATACGTGTTTTCGTAAGACCTGTGAGGGCATGCCTGCCAGGGGCAATAGGACCAGTGGTGCTCCCCGGAGAACCCCTGGACCTCTGCCTATGTGGTACTGTTTCGGGTCTATGGCTATGGCTGCTGTGAGGGGATGCAAGTGCCATGGGTACCACACTCTCCTGGTCAATGCCTACTGTATGCTGTCCCTCGCCTATGGCCATTGGTGGTGAGGGATGTATTGACAGTATGAGTGTGCGCATAGATGGGGTTGAACGCTGTGTACTGTCGATTGGCGGACCAACGACAGACCCTGTCAAATCTTCCTGTGCCATAATACATGTGTCATCATCACCACTATTCGTGGCAGTGGCTTCAGGTTGCCTGCTGCTTTCACCAACCCCTAACTCAGCACCTGTGAGAGGAAGACAGGAAACACACTTTACGGTCTGCACATGCACACATGCACACATGGACACATGGACACATGCACACACGGACACATGCACACATGCACACATGAACACATGCGCACATGCACACAGGAACACATGCACACATGCACACATGAACACATGCACATATGCACACAGGAACACATGCACACTTCTCACTACAGCAGATACACACACACAACAGCAATCCAAAACATACTCAATAGTGGTTGAAGTTGGGTGACAGTATCACAAGGCAAACAGTCACGTTACACGTGTCAGCATGCAGAATAAGTGTTGTTCAAGTCCATGCAGTGTGAGTGTAGACAGCCATAGTTAATGACAGTGTACATGGCTGTGGTGCATGCGTGTACATGTTCAGTGATTGCCTACACCCTGGAACACAATGTGTACAAGGACACAACATTTATGTGCAAGTATTATAAGCTTTGCAATGTCCTGTGCACCATCACTCACAGGTATACATACCATGGCTGCATGTGTTATCTGTGTGTCACATGGATTTCCATGTCTGATTGCAGTGTCTGTGTCTGTAGCAGATAATTGTGGACACAGGTGTAGCACATGCATGTTGTGTACACACACTGGATGAGTGGTGCATGTATACGTGATGGAATACCAATCCTGGACATGGCTATTGTACAGTGGTTATGGTGAGTGTGGGTCATATTCCAGATATGCCAGTGCCAGCCATGACATTGCATGGCACATGACTGCAACATTAAACATCACATATACCCAATGTGTGTCATGTGACCTATATACCCAATAGCATTTCAGGACAAATATGTGTCAGTTTGTACAGAATATGACTGCTATGCATATTGTGTATAGTTGCATATGTTTGCACACACACAACATGGTATGCATAATGTGTATAGGTGCATAGGTGCTCACACTCACAACATGGAGGTGCAAAGCAATGATAGCTATGTGTAGTACTGTGGTCACTGTAACTGTATGGGGTGTAGTGCCATTAGCCATAATCATCATGCATCATGTGGTCACTCAAGGCCACTAAAGTGTGCTAGACCACCGCCTAGCATGCTGTATCTGAACCGCAGTGCCGTGGCTAAGTTCACAATTACACAGCCACGTTGCACAAGGGTGTGTGAGGTGCCCAATAAGGAGCATTGCCTAACATGACTGTGTTATGTGTTGAAGAGTGTTGCACAGCCCCATGCTAGGCCCCTACCCCTCAGGTATATTATGTGTGGTGTGTGGATGACATGTGGGATAATGAAGTGTGACCTGGCAGCGGGTGTCCGGTTACACTATGTGTAGCATGTTGAGGTGTACTGCGTATGACAAATGTGTTATGTTGTGTACATGTGTGTCAACTATGCCTATCCAATGTGCAGTACAGTGTTGCCACATTTGTGTCTGATGCTCTGGGCATTGCATGTGATTGAGGCAGCTACTGACTTTACTGAGATGTTTAACGTCTCACAGCAAAAATGCACAGCATGCATTATGCGTAGGTGTGTTATGTGTACATGGCCTACACCTCACCTGTGACATGCACATTTCAATACCAATTTTAAAGTGTTAACACACTCACCAGCATGTATCGTCTGCCCTGCTGTCACACCAGAAGGACCTACAAGAATATGAAACAGTTTGTCAGTGGCCACAACTGTGGCATTGCTACTGTGAGTGTGCTAAACTACAGTAGAACAACAGGCATAGGTGTACAGATACTATTCAAAATATCAGTATTGCACACAATAGGCAGCACAACTGCTAAACACAGTACACATCTCACATATGCATAATCTAACAATACAGGTAACAGTAGTCTACAGCGAGGGCATGTTACCTGCATGCTCCATGTCACCATGCTGGGTGGCTCCAGCCTCCATGATGACACATGTGTGATGTTGTTGCTGCTGTAGGCCAGGAGCCACCACACTTAGGAGCAGTTCCTCCACTCTGGTGAGGGGGAGATGTATGGCCACCCCACCACCTGTGGCAAGCTGTTGTCTATGGATATCAGATGCACGCCACCGAACATGTCTAATTAAATCACTGCAGTGATGGCGTACCTGCTCATATGTCCTGTTATTCATGCCTATGTCATTTACCCGACGAACAAGATCTTGTCACAGTGCAGTACGCTCATGCTGGTGTTGGCTGGCCCTGGAAAACAGCAGGGTATAGTGCTGAACCAGGCTGTGGTGGATTTCCTGTTCCTCTATGACTGTGTAGGAGGGATTCCTTTGATGAGCCATAAGCATGGAAGACAAGTAAACGATATGTGTGAGCAAGTCATGCGGCACACTTAACATTATACAGTACAGATATCAGTTAACTGCCATATATAGCATCTGTTCGTCTGTCAGAGGATACACACATTCAATACCACATATCAGTGCTCAGCCCACAACTGGCTGACAGTGCCTGCCACACTCCATATAACAAACCAGTATACACCAGTACTCGGCACACTGTTTGGGATCCAATGCACAGCCTCGCCACGGGGGTACATATCAAGCTAATGCATGAAGAAATATGTCATCCATTGCAATGAATGTGAAGCACAGTTACAGTATAACCAGTAACCCACCCTAGTCATTGATGCCATACCCCTACCTAACATATGTGCACAGTTGTTAATATAGCTGGCATACTGCTGTAACAGAGTATACATGTTGCTAGGTACACATGCAAACCCTGCAACACACATGTGATTGTGGACATGGTACAGGCATCATTACACACACATCAAACATTCACACAACACACAAATGTATGCTGACACATATGAGCATTTCCTGTGTACCTTACAGTACTGTGTGCCCCTACTTACAGATACCTATGCCTGAGGTATGTAATCTGTGCAGACTACAGGAAACACACAAGAAGGTGTTACCAGGGAATGTGAACATACACCATACTGTGCTGTTTAGGCCTACAGCTGCAGGTAGTACAACAGTTCAAATGTCAGCTGGATTCACCAGCAGTACCACTTACTGAGCATACATGTATTGCTTCAGCCTACGATGGGACAGCACAGTCGTACACAAGGAACTACATCACAACATATGCCATCCTACTATGTCTGCATCCCAATAACTGACACATCTTTCTCTGGCCTCACACCTAGGACACAAACGACCATGACAGAAACAACCTCACACTAAGTTATCACACCTTTACAAACCTTGCACACATTCACTGTCACAGTCATTCCACCTCACATAGCAGGTATTGCACTGAGTACATGTGTGTGTGCATTGTGTCATAGGTAGGTAATATGCTATTGGCCCTAGGGCCTACAGCAGACTATCCATATACTACCCTGGCCTTTGACACACATGTAATTTGATTTCACTTGCTCCTGTCAACCGGATACACAGAGGTGATTCCCAGGGCATGTTACCTATCCCCCAGACAAGTATCAGGTTTATGTATGACATCTTCTACTGAGGAGCCTTGTTTGTTAATGCTGGGTGGTATACTCCAGAGTATGGCATATTTGCCAGTAGGAGCCTATCCCTCCAGCATGTGCTGTTTAGTGAGATGGCGGGGATTAGGGACCTAGGCTGTGTAGCCCAGTGGGATTGTGAGGTATTGATATGGTGGTTGTCTGACTGCTATGGGTGTGACATACCTCTGTATGTTCGGCAGAGGTAACCTCTGGGTGGCCGGTATGCAACGCACTGTAGCTGTGGTTATGTGAGTCAGTCTGCATAGGGTATGTGTTTGAGGGCAGTATTACTCTTTGTGAGGTATGTCTGTGGCCTTTCCACTTGCTGTAGTTGTCATGTGAGGCACATACCACATGGGGCATTGTGATGATTACAGGGGAACACTGACCTATATTTCCGTACATGACGCAACGTTTGTGATGACACGTACCACGTAGACAGATTACAAGACTAGTGTGGCACTGTGAATATCAAAGGGGAGGCTACTGCCCACCTGTGTCCCTTGTTCCCTTCTGACACCTTCAGTGTTAGGCAGGCAACCACCTATCTGGTAGTTAGTGGGTAAAGTGTTTTGGAATGGGGTACGGCACTGCAGTATCAACACTGGTGTTCAGTCCATGCCTTGGTCACCAAGCACCTGTTGCAATACGTCTGACCCTGTGTCTCCCTCTCTCACTATATATATATATATATATATATATATATATATATATATATATATATATATATATATATATATATAAATATTTATATCTATATATCTATCTATATATATATATATATATATATATATAAATATATCTATATATCTATCTATATATATATATATATATATATATATATATATATATATACATATCTATATATATCCATATATATCTGTATATATCTATATATCTCTATATATGTCTGTATATGTATATATGTATATATCTATATATGTATATATCTATATATCTACATATCTATATATCTATATATATATCTCTCTCTCTATATATCTCTCTATATATATATATATATATATATATATATATATATACATACACATACTTGTAAACATCCATTGCTGTACATATACATGCACATATAGGCACATATACTGCCCACCTTTCGTGGTGGGAATATCAATTATGAAACAGTTGTGAGACATACAATTATGTAATAATATTGCACAGTGTTGTGCAGAATGCATTTCGCTGTCCTCAGGCCATATAGCTGTAGCAGACCTCACTGGCTGTAACTCAGTCCCACAGCATTTAACCACCACATGACATATACCTGCACTGCTTGCTGTTTTCAATGCCACATACTACAACCTACATAGATATGTGCACATAGCAACCTTCAACTACATATATATGTCCAGCCTTCACTAACAGTTGCAGTATGTCCCTTGCCCTATGCACATCTGCATATACATATAGATACAGACTGCTACCACATATGGAGGGTTCAAAGTATGTAGAGTACCCTTCAGACACATCATTTGGATGCCAGCAAATACATCTCTGTTACATACCTTACCTTTGTATTTCTCACCTCTGTCTGTTGTACCTGTTGATGTGTTTTTTTTTTTTTTTTTTGGTGTCTCCAACTGCCTCTGTTTGTTTGTCTATCTGTCTGTCTCTGTCTGTCTCTCTGTCTGTCTCTCTCACTCTCTCTCTCCAGTTGCTGCAATGATATTATTGCATGTGTGGACAGCAAGTACAGGCTGCTTTTGTAGGTATCTGCACATGTGCATGTGATGGCCTCTGCACCAATTGGTGCCCACCATTTAGTAATTGCATGCAGCCTGCTGTGTGGTAATTGCAGTTCTCACTGTGATTTCAGGACACTGCTATAAAATAATAGGTTAGGTAGGCATAGGCCTTTCAATTTTGCAAGGTGGGGACCATGCTTGTTTGCTGTGGACACTGTTGTGTCAGTCACAAGGTTGGTATATGTCTCATATCTGAAGCTGGGTTGTAGCCAGTGAAATGTATGTTGTACTGAAACCTGACTGTTGCTTCTTCCAGTACACTCTTCTCAGTGTGTAAGTTTACTCACACCTTCTCATGCTAACACTGGATACATGGGAGTATGTACTTTCTTTTGGAATTAGGGAATTAACTGGCATACAACAGTAGTTATTGCAATATATTCCTATGGCTTTCCTATTTTCCCTTTACATTCACTCCTTGTAATGCATGTTATATTTCTTTCAGCACCAAGTTGTTGTATATCTGCTGTGGCTTAGTGGTACATCATGCAGACTGGTGAGTCCAAGGTGTGGGGTTTGAGACTGACAAGGGTATTTTATTTTGCTGCTGAGCAGTACAAGGGCCTTGTCATACAGAGTGACTAAGGCACTTTTAAGCAGTTGTAAGTGGGTTTGCACGACGCTTAGCGATGCTAAGCTAAGCTTAGCTTAGATTATTTTATGTTAGCAATACTAAGCTAAGCTTGGCGTAGCTTATCATATCTTAGCAATGCTAAGCTAAGTGCACATATGTGCACACTGGTGCAAACACGCCTACTACTGTTTACATGTGCTCACTTCCACTAACCCCCATGCTCATTTCTTTGACAGAAAAGTAATTGGGGAGATAGGAATGTGGTGATAAAGGGTGCATAAAGAGGGGAAGACAGTAGGGAAACCAGCTTGGGATGTACACGATGGGTGTGGAGAAGGTCCATAGCTGCCCATTTCTTTACCAGCAACAGCTGTGCATATGCAATACATTAGGTGGGATATTTGAAACCTTCCACCCCTGAAAGAGGGGTGAGGACAACTAAGTATGTTGTACTACCAATTATGAATATCAGGCACATGCACTGTTTGTGAACTGCTATACTGTCATTAGTACGTTACTCACTTCTGAACAGTTTGTGGTTTGTGTTGACATTAGCACAGTCTGCTCAGGACAACTGGACATATTTCTGTACTGTGTATGCCTACCTGCACCCTTGGTTGTGCCTGACTACACGGGTATATACTACCTTTGGGTAGGGGTGCAGAACTGCAGAGTGCATTATTTATTATCGTGTGATGTTTATCTTACTGAACATGCAGTGTTGCTGTGTACCTGTAAGTCTATGAAGGCTTGTAGTCTGTCTGAGTAGCTCCCACCTGTGGACATATCCAGATGGTAGACAGAGGTCAGCCTAGTATTCTTTGACTGTGCACCACAGCAGTCTTTTCAGCACCTGAACAATGGCATTGTCACAGATGGTTGCTAGCAGTACATGGCTACATCCTTTGATATTTCTGTGTTGTACTTCTACATAAGGGCATGCTTGTGTGATTCATTCTACAACTATTTGCAGAGTGTGTAACAGCAGACAAGCTGATATGCCTGTGTGTTTCTGACTCGTCCAGGCCTCAGATACCCTCACGTATATATTTGAACAGCCTCAGGGAAAGGTACATATAACTGGGATACACCTGTGATATAGTTCAGACATTTTGCAGTTCAGAATTTGGGGGATTCAGAGCATATGTATTACTACACCTTTTCTGACGTGCAAGCGGTGTCTACTCTCGCTTATTGACATTTGTCATTAAGTGAGATTCAACACCTTTCTGCCTACTGTTAGTACATTTCACAGGGAGTCAGAGGGGCACAGCTAACATTTGTTTACAAATCAGGGTCATCACTGTAGAGCAGTCACTGTTGGGAGGTCTGGCCTGTGACCTATGCAAATATGTCAGTGTTTATCCTGCTCTGATACTGTGTGGGGTTTGTAAGCTGCTACTGTATCCTTATTCCCTACTAGCATGGCTGATTCTCTTTTCACAGTCATGTCATGCAATTCCACAACACCTGCTGGTTAAGGCCCACAGAACAAGATTTGTGTTATGCCATTCCTATTTTCCCTTTACATTCACTCATAGTAATGCATGATATATTGCTTTCAGCACTAACTTATTGTATATGTGCTGTGGTGTAGTGGTACTTCATGCAGACTGGTGAGTCCAAGGTCCTGGGCTCGAGACTGACAAGAGTATTTTATTTTGCTGCTGAGCAGTACAAGGGCCTTGTCATACAGAGTGACTAAGGCACTTTTAAGCAGTTGTAAGTGGGTTTGCGTGGGTTTGTGCGACACTTAGCAATGCTTAGCTAAGCGCACACAAGCTCACACTCGCGCACCCCCACTAACTACTGCTTAAAAGTGCTTTCTCCCGCTAACCCCCACACTAATTTCTTTGAAAGAAAAGAAAATGGGGAGATAGGAAAGTGGTGAAAAAGGGGGCACAAAGAGGGAAAGACAGTAGGCAAACCAGCTCAGGATGTGCAGGATGGGTGTAGGGAAGGTCCATAGCTGCCCATTTCTTTACCAGCAACAGCTGTGCATATGTATGAAATTTGGTGTGAAATTTGAAACCTTCCACCCCTGAGAGAGGGGTGAGGACAACAAAATATGTTGTACTGCCAATTAGAATGATCAGTTTACATGTCCAGCGAACATGTGTGCGAATTGGGCAGCTATGTATGGGGCGTAATTTTTTTGTGGGAACAGATTGCCCTTTTTCTTATTTTTTTTCAGGTAAGAGTGGAATGTGAGGTAGAGGATGTAGGTATATTTGGGGAGGTAGGTTGGGGAGGTAAACAGACAAGACAAACAAGACGCATACAGGGGCGGAGTTTGACACATGGGGTGGGTGAACACAATTGACGGGGAAAGTTGTTTGGAAATCGCAAGCCCATGAGTCCACAGATGGTAACAGTGGAACTGAGATCCCCACCCATAGGCAGTCACCACTGCACCTTCACAGCCCCGAGGGTGGCTGTGCTGGGGGCTGAGTAGGACGGGCAGGCTCACCCAAGAGATCTGTCACTCTTGCCTCAAGCTGGCATAGGGGATCAGCGACTGAATGCTGGATCTCCCTACGCACCACAGCCTGGACATTTCGAAAGGTGACAGGTGGCCCTTCTCCACCCACTCTTGCACTGGGGGGATGAGCCCTATCCCCTACAGCACTTCCACCTGAAGGTGGCACAGGACCAATGGAGGAGGGGAGCCCAGGCTGGGCACCGGAGCTGCTGGTGCCAGGTGCACTCGCCAACTGAGGAGGGACAGGTGGGTCCGCTGGGACCAGCCTTCCCATACATTCTATGATTAGGTGTGTTTAATTACAACATAAACAACAGCATTCAGGTTAGTTGTAACAGCATGCAGTAATATTCCCATTAATCCAACACACCAAGGTTCCAACTGTTGAACAGTAAGCATAACACATGCATATATTGAACGACAGTGTATATTCCAACAGCATGCAGCAATGTTTGGTAGCAACAGGCCACCATGAACGTGGTGTTTCAACAAGGCACATGCATCAACATCAATGCAAATATTTATAAAACAATAGGACATATGTCCCAACAAATATTTAAGGTTACACATACCCACTGAGGTGTGGAATTGCATGGTTTATGCACATACGGTAGGGTGTAGAAAAAACCTTGGTTAACATCTTATAATGACCTTTTAGTCTACACTACATTCCCAGTGACTGCAAGTGTATATCTCCTACCTGTATTATTACACTTGCCACCATACATTAGGTTGTGTCATGGATTTGGCTAGTTCAATATATGCCTGACCTATATCTGACATACTAACTGTCCAGGATGCAGGTGTTACTGCTACATATTTCTTGTTTGCATTTATATTTCTTTATCTACATATCTGGGATGTTTTCACATGACATTTTCACTTCGATTTGTACAGAACCCTGCATTTCTTAACACACACTCACATTTCTGGTGAATAATTACATGCTACATGTGTGCCAGGTTTACTTATTCATGCCAGCCAGTAACTGACTATTGTGGACTGTATATATGTTTCACAGCTACTAGCACTTCCATCACCCACTTTATATGGGACTGCATAACTCTGGGTTGCCAGCACATTTTCAAACAGTACTGTTTGTATAATGCAAGGGTACAACAACATTTCAGACTCTGTGACACAGACACACTCTGGGTTTTAGACCTTTATTAGTGATATTGCACACTTTTCCACCGGCTCACTCTTTTATTTGTTTTAACGGTGTTTATGGAAGACATGCTCAAGACATATTATACCTTTATTAATAGGTTAGAACAATCTTTTTTCAGGCTCACTCACTTATGTTATATGACAGTGCCTGCAGAAATATTATTCCAGACATATGTTACCTTTCTTAATGGGTTACTACACTCTTTTTCTGCCTCTCTGACATTTTTATCTGGCAGTACATGCAGAGGTCTTATTCAGGCAATTCTATGGCTGTTTTATTGGACTACAACACTTTCTGTCATGCTCTCTCCCATATTTTATATAGCAATACATGCAGAATAATCACTAACCTGCCTGGTGGTGCAGCCTTAGCACCCTATCAGCATAGGCTTGCTGATTCGTAGCAGGGTCACCTGCAGCTGTAAAGTAAATGAAGGGATATTGAGACATACCTATCTGTTATACATACTCCATTATCAATTCTTACATACTGCATTCCATGGCTACATACTCAGTTGTGGGGCATTCTGCATCCCACGGGCCTCCTGTATCCACTGGTTCAGGCGGTCCTGCTTTCATCTCTTCAGGTCTGCATGGTGGTGACAGACATGCTCACCAGTCCGGGGAATGCCTGTGGCACTGGTGATGTCACGAGCTAACCAGTTCCAAGCCTTCCAAGGAACAATGTTTAAAGCAACACATCTTGACAAATAAGCATTGTCCAACTTAATGGATTTGATATTAAACAACTTTTTTCCAAACTCAAGAATCATGTTTTTAATGCCTCCTTTTTCACCCCCAATAATGTCCGCTTGAGTCCTTCTATCTTTATTTTCTCCAAAATCAAAATTAATGTCCAAAAAGTTATCCAGGGTGTCTAATTTCCCTGTAATACCACCACACACAGTACCATTACGTGTTACTTTATTTTTAGTGACAGGTCCGTCAAGAGGAGAAGAATTAAAGTCATGTAGTCCCAAAGATTTATTAATACTTTTAGGAACAGTTTGCTTTCTGGTTTGACACATACCTGAATAGTTTTACCAACCATGGGGCGTTTAGAGCGAGCCCCCAGTCTATCGCACTCGTCTCTAGCCTGAAAGAGACTGGTGGGAGAATCAACACCTATTTCCTTGTAAATATTTTTCTTACATCTCCTTTTATAGTAGATACCTTGATGATTTATTTATTTTATGGAATGGGCCTGAGAATGAGATTCCTAATTTTTTGGAATATATAAATAGTACCACCAAATTTTTGCGTTTTACTTGTCAACACAATACTAATGGAATAGCTTACTTGGATACTTACATCAGTCATTCCCCTAATGGTTTTAACTCCGGGATCTATCGAAAGGAAACTTTTTCAAATAATTATTTGCATTTTTCTAGTAACCACCCTAGGTACACTTTTAAAAATATTTTTAAAGGGCAATGCATTAGGGCTGCCCGGATGTCTTCTAGAGAAGACATATTTTTAAAGGAACTCGATTTGATTAGATCCATGTTTTTGGATAGGGGATACCCAAACAGCATGTTAAGTGATGTCACGTTATATGTTAAACAGGAATGGGGTAAGAAATATTCCCCTATTTTAGGGAAAGGAGATTCTTTTAGGAAAAACTTCTCCGCATTATCTATTCACAAATCTAAGGTTTGTGTGTTGACTTTTTCCCCATACGTACAATATATTAAAAATATTATTTTTGAATGTTGGAGATTATTTAAAACTGATAATGACTGTGTTACTATTTTGGGTAGTCAACCGGATTTTGTTTTTAGAACTGGTCCAAACATTAAGGACCTTTTAGAGTTTAGAAGAAAACCTAGACATATTTTTGGTATGACTAAGAAATGTGGCCATTGTGGGCAATGTTCTTCCATATTAGAAACTAATGGTATTAGATTAGATGATTCCAATTAAATTTTTAAGAGTCAAGGTGGGAACTGTCAAACTTCCCGTGTGATATATATGGCTTTATGTTCTAAATGTTCTGTGTTTTATATCGGGAAGACCGAGCGGACTTTCCGAAAACTTATTTATGAACATTTATACAAAATAAGAACAGGAGATCTTAAAAATGCCTTAGCTAGACATATTTCTTCTAATGACAATTCCCATCTTTTTAAGTTTTTTTATTATTGATAGGGTAGATATCAGTCCTAATGGTGGGAATTGGAAAATTAATTTGGCTAAAAAAGAAGCCATTTGGCAGATTAAAACAAATGCTACCTGTTTTCCAGGTATTAATGATTTTATTAGTATTAAACCTTTTCTTTATACTTAAATCTCTTGGTTTATATACTATGTACTGATTTTTTATTAACACATATGTTTTTATGTAACATTTTTCATGCAACATTTATATTCGTATAGTACATGTACAAAGATGTTAGGTTTTATCTAGCATTTTAGTATTGTTCAAGGTTTTTTGATAATATCTCTTTAAATAGTTTTTGGCGCCAAATGTTTTAATTAGACTATATAAGTGTTTAATTATTTTTAATTCAGGGTTCTGAGGAAGTCTGTTTTCAGATGAAAGCGCTTAACCCTTATTCGTGTATCTGTTTGTTGGAATAAATCTGGTATTATCTCTGACAAGTGGTGTTTGATCGTGGATTTTTATTCAACGTAGACTACTTTTGTTGCTGTTGGTATCTTGCCTGGAGCTAGCTTCATTTGTTTATTTTATGAATGGTCAACACATTACTTGGCTGATAGACAAAACATCCACCAAAATGTGAAACATTCTCTGGATCAAAAAAAGGACAGTCAGTGCATCTAAATGGAAACAAATATACTTTTCCAATGCACTACCCATAATCTGACCACATTCAGCTCAAATGTATCTGAATGGTGGCAATGCTATGGGAAGGGCTTTTTTAAGTTAAAATGCACATTAGGGTTAGGGACAGAATTAATGTTAGGATCAGCACACATTACTGAGGTGGACAGAGGGATGATGTTGATGATGACGTTGACGGGCTTTCTGT
The DNA here is from genome assembly GCF_019279795.1 of Protopterus annectens. Classification (NCBI taxonomy): domain Eukaryota; kingdom Metazoa; phylum Chordata; order Ceratodontiformes; family Protopteridae; genus Protopterus; species Protopterus annectens. The sequence continues at coordinate 221,536,367 of NC_056750.1, forward strand.
AGGTGTTGGAGCTGAAGGAAGAGCATTCGGACAACCCCAGATTTACAGCAATGGGAGCTTAATGTAATGAAAAGAATGGAAGATAAAGTGGGTAGAAGGGCAGCAGATGTTTGGAGGAAAGGAGTGAGATATTAAATCAATGCCCCATCTGCTTGAGTTGGTGGACTCAAGTGGATGCAAAAAGATCTCACTGCACCTATTGAAAAGATGAATGGATGTTTTCCAATGCCCTGGCCAAATTTCTCTTACTAGCGTAAATGCAACTTCAGGTCTCCCATTTCAATAAAGGATAAATAAAAAAATAAGTCAAATAAAAATCCATGGGTGAAACTTGTTGCAGAGTTTAGCATAGGGTAAAGTAAATGGCTAAAATTCTGTGAAGCTTCAGCAATAATAATGATGTTTTGCTGGGAACTTGAGGACTCCAAGGGAGTTGAGAAAAGTGGTTCTAAAGGAGTCATAACTTAAGAAAAGTAAAGAAAAGTGGAGAGCTGTATGTTGACCTGGGGGTTCGAATGTGACTGAAAGGGTAGAGACCTTTGATAAATAATTGGCAAATGGATTATCCAGATTGGGGAGCTGGGACAAATGAAGGGAAGATATGAGGGCATGAGTCAGTGCAAACAGTAAAGATGTTATATGATTTACAGATAAGGCTGATTCATGGGTGGTATAAGATTATACCAAAATTGATGGGGGAGGTGTGTCTGTGTCTGCCATTTAATAATAGCTGGAGGTGTATAACATAGCAGGTCACATTTACATCTACAAGGAAACTGAGGGATATAGAGATGAAAGTGAGAAGAAGAAATATAGGACAAAGCTAGATCTGACCTAGCAGATGGGGTTGTTAGGGCTTAGATGGTCAGGGCTACTTGTGAACAATAATCAGGTGGAGGTGTTAATACAGATGGCAAGGTAGGTTAAAGAACAATCAGCCAGATGGCAGGACAAGGGGAACAAAAAAGTGGATTAAAAATTATGCAAAAATATGAAGAGCAGGTGGTTTGAGAAGGATGACAGAGTCTGGGTATTTAGGAAGGACAAGTGTGGGAGTTATAAGTAAGTTTATATACAAAACCTATGCCTTATGGTGAAATATTAGCATGTGGAAAACAAAGAAAAAGAAAAGTATAGCTGAAACATGGATTGTCGGTAAATAATAAAACTAATAGTGTAAATATATGATTGGATGAATAATGTCACATAACTGAAGACATATCTTATTCAAATGAGGAGTGTGTGTGTTATTGCCGTCTTATTAAGTTATTGGGTTATGCTGGTAGAAAGAAAGCGCTTACAGTTATTTCCAGCAAAGAGTGCTTTAGCCATGCTTTTCATTTTCTTTTTGTTACACTTGCATGCTTAGCGTATATTTTTTAGTGTTAATATGTGGAAAATATGTGGAGTGTAAAATACATTTGTTACTTCCAGGCTTCAGGTGGTACTCATACTGAAAAACACGTTTAATTAAAAAATACCCCCCATTGTACATACCCAAACATAAGCAGCCTTTAAAGCCATGTAAGCCTGCTAATTAGCTAAAGCTATCAAGTTTTACTCCATTTCACTCCCAAAACACATTCCCAGGCAACACAACTCTACTCTCACACACAACCAACCAGGAATCCTAGTTGTACTTCTCACTCAAAGTAGTATCATGTTACCCACACTCACATCCCTATCACTAGCTCTACTATCGCTAACCTTCCTAACTTCCTTACAAACAGATCTACCATTGCACAACTGCTATCACACTACCCACACTAGCCCACCCTCTCAAACTCACTCAGACTTCTACATCTGCCCTACAATCATAAATCTTACAACTACATATTACTCACTAACAAAAATTACACCATCTCATCACACTAAGAAAAACTCTCATAGACCAAGCTCAAACAATTAATATTAAAAACACATACTGACACTCCTACAAATTCTGCTAACCTCTGGTGACATTCACCCAAATCCAGGTCCCTCTCGGCTAGACAAACATCTGACCTGCTAATCCTAAATCTCAACATAAGAAGTATTACCAATAAGCTAACAGACCTACATGCATTCATAGCCCACTACAACCCTGATATACTCGCCATTACAGAAACCTGGCTTACACCCAGTATCCAAGATGAAGTCTTTCTTCCCCCAGGGTATAATACACTTAGATCTGATAGAACAAACAGGAAAGGAGGAGGAGTAGCCATTCTCTTTAAAACACCCTTAACCTCCAGCTCCTGCACACCACACCACCCACTTTTCAAACTGCTGAAGTCCTGTTTTCTGTCCTATCCATAAGAAACACCAAGAATATTAATATAATATGCTGCTATATACCTCCAGGCAACAACTCACTCATAATAGAAGACATCCTACACTGGACAAAGGACAATCTACCTCAGGAAACGATCCTACTAGGAGACCTTAACACTGACTGGGCAACCTGTAACTCCAGAAGCCCCTCTACACATATCAATCTATATGGGTTCTCTCAACTAATTAAAGAACCAACTAGAATAGATGAGAAAACAAAGAGAGAATCCATACTGGACTGGACACTAACCAACTATCCCAAACAAAACTATACAGTAGGCTGCCTCCCAGATGACTTAAGTGATCATCTCCCCACCTTCCTACTCCAGAAACACTCCAATCACCCCAAACCAGTAGTCTACAAATTTGTACGAGATGACCGTAACCTTACTCCACGATACCTAAATACTGTCCTAAGCCACTGCAACTGGGAACCACTACGGACACTCGGGTTAGACCAAGCAGTAGACTACTTCAATACAACCTTCTCTAACATCCTTAATAGTCTAGCTCCCAGCAGAAAGATCAGAGTTAAAGCCAACTACGCACCCTGGCTAAATAGAGACACCAGAGCCTTACTAAAAGCTAGAGATAAAGCCTGGAAAATCTGGAAAACTGACAAAACCCCTAGCTCCAGACAATACTATCAGCAGCTTAGAAACAAGGCCAAGGCTGAATCCAAAATAAATAAACAAAACTATTTTCTTAGCGCCCAAAGGAAATATTCAAATAGTCCACAAAAATTCTGGCATGCCATTAACTCCCTACTAAAGCCAGGCAAAACCACAACCCCAGCACCCATCTCTACTAACAATACCCTAGACACAGCTTCTCAATTTAATAACCATTTTACTAAATCCATCCTGGCCCTGTCCAGTCAAATAACCAAAAACATTCTACCTCAGTCACAACATAACCTATTCCACACCACCCCCTCTTTCAGCCTATCACCAGTGCCCACCTCAACTATCAAAAAACTCCTCCTAAAACTAAAGCCAACCACACTAGCAGCTGATAACATACCTGCTGCATACCTAAAATGGCTAGTGACTCCTTATCATATCCTGTCTCCATCCTTATCAACCGCTCCATACTAGAATCCTACATACCCAAACTCTGGAAAGTATCTGCATCATTCCTCTCCATAAAGGAGGTAATTCTTATGAATTCTCCAACTACCGACCTATTGCCATCCTTTGCCCCTTATCCAAAATTCTTGAGAAATGCATCCACTTGCAAGTGATGACATTTCTTAACACACACAATCTATTATCTACCACACAACACGGTTTCCGTCCACATCACAGCACTACCACAGCCCTTTTATCTTTCACTAATTATATAAACCTTCACAGGAATGATAACAAATATGTATCAGCCATTTTCCTAGACCTCTCAAAAGCATTTGATATGGCCTCACACTCCATTCTACTAGACTCACTAACATCATTATCCTTCACCTCCTCTACTATGGCCAGGTTCAAAAGCTACTTGTCTGACAGGCAACAATCAGTCCAGTGGAAAGGAACTCTGTCTACACAACTTCCAGCCACCATAGGTGTCCCACAGGGCTCTATACTGGGCCCGCTGTTGTTCTCTATTTTCACAAATAACCTCAAATGCTCTACACAACATGCCACACTCATACAATATGCAGATGATTCAACTCTGATCTGCTCCGCCTCATCTCCCACCACCCTACGTACACTCACTCAAGATACCTTTATCTCAGTAGAAAAATGGATATCTGGGATCCAACTAATTCTAAATCCCAAAAAGACAAAACTGCTACTATTTACCCCTAATAGATCAAAAAAAACCCTCTCCTTTACCATAACCTCTAATGACGGCACCACCATCTCCCCTTCTAACCACACCAAACTTCTGGGCATTGAAATAGACAATAATCTCCACTTTGATGTTCACATCTCACATACCATAAAACTAGTACACAAAAAACTAGGCTCCCTATACAGGCATAAGTCCTTTCTCTCACAAAAAGCAAGAGTCACTCTTGCACAAAGCCACCTCCTCTCAACTCTATTATATGCAGCACCAATCTTTACCCAAATCAGACAATGTGACCTAGACAAACTAGAATCATGCTACAATAAAATAGCCAAGTTTGCTACTAACTCAGCCTATAGAACCCATCACTGTACTGCACTAAAAGAACTAAAATGGCTTGAGCTACCACAGCTACTTAACTATCACCAGCTGGGCACAGCCTACAATATTCTTAAATATCCTGAAAAAAACCCCTCATTATCCAACCTACTTACTATCTATACTACAAACCGATGCCTAAGATCCAGTGAAAAATCTCTCCTCTCCATCACCAAGGCTAACAATAATGCAGGGAAAGCGCTCTACTCCCACACCGTTGCCAGAAATTGGAACTCTCTTCCCCTATCTGTGTCCACTGCCCCTCCACATCCATATTCAAAACTCCCTCAAATCGCACCTTCTTAGTACATGGTTATGCCCTTGTATCACATAACCCTACCCATACTACTATTAATTCCCCAAATTCCTCTCTGATCACATGCTGGAGCTCTGATCCCCTGTAGGCTTGGTCATCTGAAAGGGTACTTAACTGTAGAATCTTACTTGATATATTTTCTTTTCTTACCAAAGTATGACTGACATTGTCTTTTACCCATGTTCTATATCTTTTACCTGGAGTGTTTTTATTAATTCTTGTTATAGTACTATGCTCAGCATACATGATGTAACCTGTTTTGTGTATTATGCTGGATGTACTGTATTTGTATAACTTGATGTTGGAGCTTTTCTCCCCGGGCCTCCGCTGAAAATGGACCTGGTCCAGTCGGAATTTCCCGGTTAACAAATGTAAAATAAAATAAAATAAATAAGTTTTGGAGTTGTAGAAGGATGAGCTTCAATATCGTGGTGTTAGAGTGCCCTTTGGCCCAACAAATGTGATTAGTTGTTACTGCCATAGTCGCTAAAATTCCTGGTATACCTCTCCACCTCTTAGTGCAAGAAATCTGGATAAAAGTCTAAAATAGTGTGTGTGTGTGTGTGTGTGTGGGGGGGGGGGGGGCAAAGGCCCAAAAATACAGACAGATTTTAAATATTGCTCTAATAAACGTAGAACGTTGTAGGAATAACGGGATTTGTGTTAACATTCAGTTTCTGAAGGATATGAAGTATGAATCTCAAATGTACGTCATTATTTAGCGAGTTCATTTCTTAGTGATCTGCCAGAAAAACGACAATTCTATGAGGAACAAACAAAAAATATGAGAAAAAAATCTGGACATTCTGCAAAAAATCTAGACATTTGAGAGCTATACACCCCGTCCCCGTCACTATCACACGAAGACACCTATATGTTTCGTTTATAATGTTATTTCAACAACTCTACCCGGTGAGATTTACAATGGATTAATTTTCAATTAGCAATATTCCGAGGTTGCATTTTTTCCTAAATAATTTCTTTTAACTGCGTGCGTTATGCATTTATGTATGCCTTTGTTAACCCGGTAACCATACTGGGTCAAAGAGCCTTTTCGGATACAACCCGGTGCAAAAGGCAATACAGTTATGGTTGCCACCCGTCCCGTTGTCAGCGGGACACTCACGGTTTGAGTGCTCTCATCCCGCTTCCCGGGCTCACCAAGCGTGGGACTTTAAAAGTCCCGTTTTTTCCCCTTTGCGCTTGCAGCGCAGATTTTAAAATTGCCGTGGAAAAGCCGAAAATACTTCCGTTTTTTCCACGGCAATGCGGCTACGTCACCACCCGGACCTGCAGTTAGAGGGATTCTCTGCTAGGTCCGGGTGGTAATGCAGCACAGTAATTGGCTGCAGCCATCGTAGGGGGCGGGAACTTCTTCTGAAGAGCCCCATAAAGGTCGCGGCTGTAGAGCACCAAGCTCTATAGCAGCTGCGAGTCCCGACAAAAGATCTGATTTTTTTTTTTCACCATTGAAGCCAGCCTAGCCAGCCAGCCAAGCCAAGCCAGCAAGGGAGCCAGCCCAGCCAGCCAGCCAGCCAGCCAGCCAGCCAGCCAGCCAGCCAAGCCAGCAAGGGAGCCAGCCAAGCCAGCAAGGGAGCCAGCCTAGCCAGCCAGCCAAGCCAGCAAGGGAGCCAGCCTAGCCAGCCAGCCAAGCCAGCAAGGGAGCCAGCCTAGCCAGCCAGCCAAGCCAGCAAGGGAGCCAGCCAAGCCAGCCAAGCCAGCAAGGGAGCCAGCCAAGCCAGCCAAGCCAGCAAGGGAGCCAGCCTAGCCAGCCAGCCAAGCCAGCAAGGGAGCCAGCCTAGCCAGCCAGCCAAGCCAGCAAGGGAGCCAGCCTAGCCAGCCAGCCAAGCCAGCAAGGAGCCAGGCTAGCCAGCCAGCCAAGCCAGCAAGGGAGCCAGCCTAGCCAGCCAGCCAAGCCAGCAAGGAGCCAGCCTAGCCAGCCAGCCAAGCCAGCAAGGGAGCCAGCCTAGCCAGCCAGCCAAGCCAGCAAGGGAGCCAGCCTAGCCAGCCAGCCAAGCCAGCAAGGGAGCCAGCCTAGCCAGCCAAGCCAGCAAGGGAGCCAGCCCAGCCCAGCCAGCAAGGTAGCCAGCCCAGCCAGGAAAGAAGCCAGCAGGAGCCAGCCAGCCCAGCAATAACTGTGAGTGGTAAGTAGATAATTGCATTTTGTGGCTTTAGTTATTTAAAATGGGAATAGTGTGCTTTATTTAAGTTTTTAATGTTTAGTGGTAGATGGGGATGTAGTATTTAAATCTGTGCAGTGGTTATTTTGAGACTTTTGTACTAGTTTAAAATGGGAATATATTGTGGTTTAATTTTTAATGTTTAAAGGCAGATGGTGGGTGCAGTGCAATATTTAAATCTGTAGTAGTTAGTTTGATATTTTTGAGTAGTAGTTTTAAAGATATAAAACCTGAATGTATATGTAATTGTTATTATGCTTGGGGGTATGATTTGGAAGCATTACTTTTAAAAGGCTGAACTGTGTATAGAAGTTGTTTGTTTCTGTTGGGGGGCAGTGAAATATAAACTTAGTGTGATGCATTTCTATTGTCGTAGCTTTTTCTGGGTATTGTCTGTATGCATATAGGAACTGTTTGAGCATAGTTTGTACTTTTTTTGTATGGAAATATGCACTATAATGTTGTTTTCAGGAAGTTGCGATATACTGTTTAGGTAATTTTTCCTGTTCCTGCAAGTCCATGTCTATGTGGTACAAGTCTACCTTTTGAGGGGGAATGTTAACAGTTAATGTAATTCATTTATTATTCTAGTAGGTACACGTTGCCAATTTGCCAAAGCTGTTTCAAGATTGTTTTCATTTATACTTGTAAATGTGTGCATTTAATTTATTATGCATTTTAATAAGGTTAAAATGTACTGTTTTGCTTGTAATGTGAATATGGGTGTGTTACTTTTACTTGGGCCTGTTTATTGCATTGCTGTGCTGGATTAATTGCTATGTTTTGAAGTAAAAGGAGCCCATGGAGTCTGCTGTACATTGTAGTTTTAAAGTTAAAATGTTTGGACTTTTTCCCATTTATTTTTTTTTTTTTTGTGGATGGATGCTCTGAAGTTAATGCAATGTATTTGAGATTGTGCTAAACCATGTTACAGGGTAGTTTGCATCTAAGTAGCAAAGTTTTTATTTTGTGTTTTAGTGATGTCTTCAACATACTTATTTACTGTTTTCATTATAATCAGATTATGAACAGTGCTGCTGTTGGGCATGTTTATTAATAGATCATTGCTGTGTAAATTAGTGCCATACATTTCTTAACTGCTGTGGTCAAAAGCTAAATTAGGTCTATGGTATCCACTGTGCATTCTCATTCATTTTACTGTTTTTTGGTTCAGTGAATATGGTTAACTTTTTTGTCTTGTGGGGTGTGGTGGGCATGTTCAGTGGTAAAAATAATGCATTTCATTTTCTACAAGCTGTGTTAATGTTAGTCTTCAATGGCCAAAATGCCCCCTACATTACCTCATTTACTATTTGACCTTTTTCAAACTGTAAACTCTTTTTTGCTCCATTCCTCTATAATACTGCATCTCCTTTAACAACTCTGGTGATGTCGTGGTGGGGTGTGGCCAGTGTCATGCTGGCCACACCCCTATCCTGTTGACCACACCCCCATGTCCCACTTTGCCCTTGTTAAAAGGTGGCAACCCTGAATACAGTGGTTATGAAAATTATGATACAATCAGTTAATGAGGTACAAAGCAAATGGTACACTATATGGGCGATTGGTTTAAACAGTATTTATCTAAAACTGATATCAGCAGTTTAGATGAACGTAGTTTCTAAAAATAAAATTCAGCATTTCCACAGTATTTCTGTAAATAAGCTTATTCACGGTCTTAAAATCTCCTAGTGGAATCTTTAGACTTCCGTGAGAAAATATATGACTATGATAGATGTGCTCAGACAGAGGTCTCCGGTTTTTGTACGGGTCACTCATTACATTCCCACACTGTGGGTGTCCCAAAGGGCGCAGTAATAGATGGCAGAGTCAGACAGAGAGGTCTGTCTGATGGTCAGGGTTGTGCTGGTTCTGTCTGTGGTTGAAGAAAACCTCTGCTTAGCAAACTCTGCGGTGTTACTAACCCAGTTAGCGGACTTTGCTCCTTTGTACAGAATATACTGAGGTGCTCGGTTCTGATAGATACGGTACCAGTAAAGAATTGGGTAACTGCTACTGGTTTCGTAGGTACATTGGAGTGTTACTTCAGCTCCTTCTTTGTAATTCATTTCCTCTTTGCTTTGTTGAATGGAATCAACTAGAATTGAATCTAATACAAAGTACAATAACAAAAATAATAAATGTCACTTATTTTCAATGTATTAATGACAATCGTTAAGAAATACTGGCGTTAAAGAGTCTCTTCAGCTGCTGAACTTACCAGGTAAGGCAATAAGGAGAAGTAATATCGAACACATCACAACACATTGCGCTTCGCAATGTGAAGCAAAACATTCATTCTTTTGTTTAAACTGCAGGGAAGCAGGTCTATCTAACA
>NC_056750.1:221546179-221602942 GCF_019279795.1 Protopterus annectens
ACCACATTTCTGGTGAATAATTACATGCTACATGTGTGCCAGGTTTACTTATTCATGCCAGCCAGTAACTGACTATTGTGGACTGTATATATGTTTCACAGCTACTAGCACTTCCATCACCCACTTTATATGGGACTGCATAACTCTGGGTTGCCAGCACATTTTCAAACAGTACTGTTTGTATAATGCAAGGGTACAACAACATTTCAGACTCTGTGACACAGACACACTCTGGGTTTTAGACCTTTATTAGTGACATTGCATACTTTTCCACCGGCTCACTCCTTTATTTGTTTTAACGGTGTTTATGGAAGACATGCTCAAGACATATTATACCTTTATTAATAGGTTAGAACAATTTTTTTTCAGGCTCACTCACTTATGTTATATGACAGTGCCTGCAGAGATATTATTCCAGACATATGTTACCTTTCTTAATGGGTTACTACACTCTTTTTCTGCCTCTCTGACATTTTTATCTGGCGGTACATGCAGAGCTCTTATTCAGGCAATTCTATGGCTGTTTTATTGGACTACAACACTTTCTGTCATGCTCTCTCCCATATTTTATATAACAATACATGCAGAATAATCACTAACCTGCCTGGTGGCGCAGCCTTAGCACCCTATCAGCATAGGCTTGCTGATTCATAGCACGGTCACCTGCAGCTGTAAAGTAAATGAAGGGATATTGAGACATACCTATCTATTATACATACTCCATTATCAATTCTTACATACTGCATTCCATGGCTACATACTCAGTTGTGGGGCATTCTGCATCCCACGGGCCTCCTGTATCCACTGGTTCAGGCGGTCCTGCTTTCATCTCTTCAGGTCTGCATGGTGGTGACAGACCTGCTCACTAGTCCCGGGAATGCCTGTGGCACTGGTGATGTCACGAGCTAACCGGTTCCAAGCCTCTGCCTTGTATTCCGTCCCTTGGAACTGGCCCTGCAGGAGTTTTGACTCGTGATGGTGGACAAGGAGCCAAACCATGTATTTGGACTCCTCGATGCCCCAACGTTGCACTCGGAAGCGTGAACCCTCTCCTGCACCTGTCATTCTGACTGCAAATGTGAGCTACAATCAGTTATGGTGAGTATTCCCACTTATGGGGCTTAAATATGCCACATTTCCCACACTTTTTTATGTGATTGGCCGTTTTGTAAAATTCTTGGCTGACTGCAGACCTGCTTAGTAATGGTTAAATTACCATTCATAAGTATATGAATGTTAATAGTGGCTGCTTTTCCTATGTTGTCATGGCTTAGTGGTTCTGTACTTTGATTATGATGTACAGGGTCTGAGTTCGAACCTTGTCATTGTTTTATTTTAATACTGTCTAGACAGGCTAGGGGGTGTGGCTGCATTTAAGCAACTTAGCTCTACGTTGCTCTCCGGTGCCCTACGATGCCCTGGTTGGTGCGGCACGCACGTCCGCGCAAACACATTGCACTGGGTAAAGCGCTTTTAAACTTTGAGCAACTCTATTGCCCTGGGTAAAGCACTATTAAACTATGGGCAACTCTGTTTAGCTGATAAAGTGCTATTTAACTATGGGCACCTCTGTTTAGCTGGGTAAAGCGCTATTAAACTATGGGCACCTGTATTTTGCTGGGTAAAGCATTGCTTAACAGCAGCCTATTATATATCTGGGTCCTTTAAAAATATATATTTTGTTCACTGATACATTGGCCATGTCACTGCTTTTAATAAAATTTTATTCATATATGTCTTATTATTTCAAATACTGATTTAAAACATGAATAAGAAGGGGAATGGTGGGATTCGAACTGTGAATGCCTCCTCTTTGTGCATACGCTCTACCATTATGCTATTGCTATTTGGCTTAATTTGCATAAGTAGTTCTTATATGCTCTTCAGTGTCACAATTGCTAACTGTGGTTAAGCAATGGGCACACTTGCACAAACACGTGCAAATACGGGCAGCTATATCGTGGATTTAAAAAAAATAAAATTAGCATTTTACGTTTTATAACTGTGATGGGTTTTACAGTGTCAGGGAGTGTCGTGTTGGGTGCAAGTACATTTGAGTGAACTCACTCTTGTCTGTTGACATTATGCTTTTTAAAACCTTGCAGGGGCATGGACTTTTAGACTGCTCGACTGTCGGGCATGCCCCCTGCTTTCCTACTCAGTCCATGTAAGAGTTACGGATGAGTCAGCATGCCCTCATGAATATTCATGGCACGCTGACATCATACCATTCTACTGCAGCCTCCAAGTAAGACATATTAAGTCTTACATGGAGGTTTCGTAAATCCAGGGAATTGTTGAATTTAGTTTTATGTAATGTATGTAAGCAGAAGTGTGCAGGAAAATTAAAGTTTGAATGAAAAAGTGGTGGTTATAAAGTTATACAACACTGTGTTATAGCAGTTGTTGTGAATATGCAGGTGTTTGTGGATTACGGTTAGGATAAGGGTTCGGTAAGCGTACTGAGTCAGTGTTGTGTATGTTTTGTGTTGCCTGCATTCTGTATCCTTTTGTCTTCTATTGTAGTACTGTTAGGGAATGTTTTTTTGTAACATAATGTGTAGAGATGGAGTCAGGGGCAGTGATAGGGTTACAATCATGGTTAGAATGCATGAGTAAGATGGTGCAGGGGGGCAAGATGAATACTTTCAAAGCAGTAGCCCAGACTAATACAGGAGTTCCTTCTTTTGCCAGAATACAAGTATTTGACTTGGAGAAATGTGAGCACTGTGATACAAACCAGGTGCTTTTCTCTGAACTCAGCAACAAAAGGAAATGGGAAATATTCATTTTCTTGTGCAGAAATCAATTACTTTTTTCTAGATTACATCCATCCTTCATGTGATTAAATTAAGAAGCAGGGTGAAGCTTCTGGATTACATGGGAATTTTTAACAACTATCTTTTAGCGGTCATCTGGATGCATTTTGTGCATTGAAGAAGGAACGTTTGACTGCTGTAGAAGACCTCTTGTATCAGTGTGTTGAACGGCGGTAAAAAAATATTTTTAAATAATTATTATTTATTAACCAGGGTATGAACTGATGTAGAACAATCTTTCTCAGACAGAATTTAAGACACTGATCATTTCACCATAACATGAACAAACAGCTGTGCATGTGGATTAGGGGTAGCTAGTCAGCAAACCTTTACCTTGTGAGAGGATTAAGTAGTCACAGACCACTTCCTATGACTAATAATTAAAACTGTGCTTAAAAAAACAGACTTGTGAGTGATGTACCTAATCTGCTGACACAAGCCTAGAATCACTAAATAATACTGCAAATTTTAACTGAAATGTTTCACTTCATGCAAATTATGTTTGTGTTACGAAATCCTCATATATCCAGAGAAAATGCCAAAGTTAATTTCTGTTTTAGTTTTATTTTATTTACTTATTTAATAACTGTTTATGTGACTTATCTGCTGACACTTTGCAGAAATGATCTATGTCAAAGGAAGCATAAAAAAAGCCAATCATAAGTGATACAAAAGAGTATGGAGGCATGCTGGGAGTCAGAAATTATATTTCACCAAAAGCTTCAAAACAATACATTTTAAATCATAGACATGCACACTTACAACACAAATGACTAACTCTTTCCTGAAGACAATATAAACCCAAACGTAGTGGGGGCTACACCCCCCTAATGTGGGAGGCTGTGCCCCCCACACCCCCTAACAATATATACTAACTCCAGGATTGCACTACAGTGGGGAAAAGGGTATATACATTTTACTTGTCTTACAGTACTCTACGCAGTGCTAGTACTTCACTTCAGTGAAATGAGTTTTCAGCAATTTGAGCTTTTGGCGATTTGGTCAGGGTGAACTGAAATTCAGTGAGATAAGCTTTCAATAAAACAAAGTAGACCCATATATATATATATATATATATATATATATATATATATATAATATAATGGTAACCCATATATATGTGTGTGTGTGTGTGTGTGTGTGTGTGTGTGTGTGTGTGTGTGTGTGTGTGTATATATATATATATATATATATATATATATATTATGTGTGTGTGTGTGTGTGTGTGTGTGTGTGTGTGTGTGTGTGTGTATAGATAGATATGTGTGTGTGTATGTATATATATATATATATATATATATATATATATATATATATATATATATCAAGTTATGTTATGTATGGTCAACACATTAATTGCTTAATACACAAAACATCCGCCAAAATGTGAAACATTCACTGTAACAAAAAAAAAACAATCAGTACATCTAAAAGGAGACAAATGTACTTTTCCATTGCACTATCCATAATCTGACAACATTCAGCTCAAATGTATCTGAATGGTGGTAATGTTATGGGAAGGGCTTTTTTAAGTTAAAATGTACATTAGGGTTAGGGACGGAGTTAATGTTAGGGTCAGCACACATTACTAAGGTGGGCAGGGGGATGATGTTGATGATGAAGTTGAAGGGGTTTGTGTAGGTGTTGGAGCTGAAGGAAGAGCATTCGGACAACCCCAGATTTACAGCAATGGGAGCTTAATGTCGTGAAAAGAATAAAAGATAAAGTGGGTAGAAGGGTAACGGATGTTTGGAGGAAAGGAGTGAGATATTAAATCAATGCCCCATCTGCTTGAGTTGGTGGACTCAAGTGGATGCAAAAAGATCTCACTGCACCTATTGAAAAGATGAATGGATGTTTTCCAATGCCCTGGCCAAATTTCTCTTACTAGTGTAAATGCAACTTCAGGTCTCCCATGAAAATGGGCCCCTTACCTAGAGGACTAATGCAGTCAATAAAGGATAAATAAAAAATAAGTCAAATAAAAATCCATGGGTGAAACTTGTTGCAGAGTTTAGCATAGGGTAAAGTAAATGGCTAAAATTCTGTGAAGCTTCAGCAATAATAATGATGTTTTGCTGGGAACTTGAGGACTCCAAGGGAGTTGAGAAAAGTGGTTCTAAAGGAGTCATAACTTAAGAAAAGTAAAGAAAAGTGGAGAGCTGTATGTTGACCTGGGGGTTGGAATGTGACTGAAAGGGTAGAGACCTTTGATAAATAATTGGCAAATGGATTATCCAGATTGGGGAGCTGGGACAAATGAAGGGAAGATATGAGGGCATGAGTCAGTGCAAACAGTAAAGATGTTATATGATTTACAGATAAGGCTGATTCATGAGTGGTATAAGATTATACCAAAATTGATGGGGGAGGTGTGTCTGCCATTTAATAATAGCTGGAGGTGTATAACATAGCAGATCACATTTACATCTACAAGGAAAGTGAAGGATATAGAGATGAAAGTGAGAAGAATAGATGTAGGACAAAGCTAGATGTGACCTAGCAGATGGGGTTGTTAGGGCTTGGATGGTCAGGGCTACTTGTGAACAGTAATCAGGTGGAGGTGTTAATGCAGATGGCAAGGTAGGTTAAAGAACAATCAGTCAGATGGCAGGACAAGGGGAACAAAAAAGTGGATTAAAAATTATGCAAAAATATGAAGAGCAGGTGGTTTGAGAAGGATGACAGAGTCTGGGTATTTAGGAAGGACAAGTGTGGGAGTTATAAGTAGCTTTATATACAAAACCTATGTCTTATGGTGAAATATTAGCATGTGGAAAACAAAGAAAAAGAAAAGTATAGCTGAAACATGGATTGTCGGTAAATAATAAAACTTTAATGGTGTAAATATATGATTGGATGAATAATGTCACATAACTGAAGACATATCTTATTCAAATGAGGAGTGTGTGTGTTATTGCCGTCTTATTAAGTTATTGGGTTATGCTGGTAGAATGAAAGCGCTTACAGTTATTTCCAGCAAAGAGTGCTTTATCCATGCCTTTCGTTTTCTTTGTGTTACACTTGCATGCTTAGCGTATATTTTTTAGTGTTAATATGTGGAAAATATGTGGAGTGTAAAATACATTTGTTACTTCCAGGCTTCAGGGAGTTATATACGTGGTACTCATACTGAAAAACACGTTTAATTAAAAAATACCCCCCATTGTACATGCCTAAACATAAGCAGCCTTTAAAGCCATGTAAGCCTGCTAATTAGCTAAAGCTATCAAGTTTTGGAGTTGTAGAAGGATGAGCGTCAATATCGTGGTGTTTGAGTTAGACTGCCTTTTGGCCCAACAAATGTGATTAGTTGTTACTGCCATAGTCGCTAAAATTCCTGGTATACCTCTCAACGTCTCTGTGCAAGAAATCTGGATAAAAGTCTAAAATAGTGTGTGTGTGTGTGTGGGGGGGGGGGGGGGGCAAAGGCCCAAAAATACAGACAGATTTTAAATATTGCTCTAATAAACGTAGAACGTTGCAGGAATAACGGGATTTGTGTTAACATGCAGTTTCTGAAGGATATGAAGTATGAATCTCAAATGTACGTCATTATTTAGCGAGTTCATTTCTTAGTGATCTGCCAGAAAAACGTCAATTCTATGAGGAACAAACCAAAAATATCAGAAAAAATCTGGACATTCTGCAAAAAATCTAGACATTTGAGAGCTATACACCCCCTCCCCGTCACTATCACACGAAGACACCTATATGTTTCGTTTATAATGTTATTTCAACAACTCTACCCGGTGAGATTTACAATGGATTAATTTTCAATTAGCAATATTCCGAGGTTGCATTTTTTCCTAAATAATTTATTTTAACAACTGCGTGCGTTATGCATTTATGTATGCCTTTGTTAACCGGGTAACCATATTGGGTCAAAGAGCCTTTTCGGATACAACCCGGTGCAAAAGGCAATACGGTGGTTATGAAAATTATGATACAATCAGTTAATGAGGTACAAAGCAAATGGTACACTATATGGGCGATTGGTTTAAACAGTATTTATCTAAAACTGATATCAGCAGTTTAGATGAACGTAGTTTCTAAAAATAAAATTCAGCATTTCCACAGTATTTCTGTAAGTAAGATTATTCTCTGTCTTAAAATATTCTAGTGGATACTTTAGCCTTCAGACTTCCGTGAGAAAATATCTGAATGTGATCCCTGTGCTCAGACAGAGGTCCTAGTTTTTGTGCGGGTCTCTCATTACATTCCCACACTGTGGGTGTCCCAAAGGGCGCAGTAATAGATGGCAGAGTCAGACAGGGAGGTCTGTGTGATGGTCAGGGTTGTGCTGGTATCATCTGCTGTTGAAGAAAACCTCTGCTCAGCAAACGCTGCGGTGTTACTTTCCCAGTTAGCGGACTTTGCTCCTTTGTACAGAATATACTGAGGCGCTCGGTTCTGATAGACACGGTACCAGTAAAGACGTGGGTAACTACCACTGGTTTCGTAGGTACAGTGGAGTGTTGCTTCCTCTCCTTCTTTGTAAAACATTTCCTCTTTGCTTTGTTGAATGGAATCACATAGAATTGAATCTAATACAAAGTACAATAACAAAAATAATAAATGTCACTTATTTTCAATGTATTAATGACAATCGTTAAGAAATACTGGCGTTAAAGAGTCTCTTCAGCTGCTGAACTTACCAGGTAACACAATAAGGAGAAGTAATACCGAACATATCACAAAACACATTGTACTTCGCAATGTGAAGCAAAACATTCCTTCTGTTGTTTAAACTGCAGGGAACCAGGTTCATCTAACAGAAATTACATAAGTACCGCCCCCTCCCCACGACCCCCATCATGTGCTTCCTGTCAGAAATTAGAAAAATGTTTGTGGATTTCCCCAAATTGTTTGCAATTCTGAGAATCAGATTCTGAGGAACACGATTTCGTGAAAACACACACCTTCCTTCCTTTATGTGAGTGTGGCATTTGCAACACGCAATTCATTAGGACAGATTAACAACCCTGTGTTTCAAAATGAGCGCGTTTCTCTGACAGTCTAAAGAAAACGAGGTGACAAATACAGGATGTCTCTACAAGGACCAAGTATTTGCATTTCCTCATAATAACGGCGATCTCAGAGGTGATAGGGTTGCCACCTTTTCAAATGCCCAAAGTTGGACATTTTTGGTACAAACATCAGATTTAGTAGGCCGAAACATACCCACAGCCAGTACAAAGGACAAAACTTCATTTTTTCCTAAATAAAAGCTTATTCTTGCAGCATTTTAGTTGCTTATTCTGTTTCTTATAACAATTAGGTGTTTCAGATACAGAATAACTGTTTTATGCAGCTATTACATAAAATATAGGAAATTATTTTGTCCTAAAATCTCAGGACATTTGCCATTTTTACAATTTTTTTGCAGGACACAACTGCTCAAAGAGGGACTGTCCCTCACAAAGTGGGATAAGAGGTGATGTTAAAAAAAGGGATTTGGGAACTCTGCCTTCACCCCCAAAAAGCATAAATGTTGACAACAATTTGCAGTTTTTCTGGACTTCAATAGTTTCGCTACTAAAGCTTACAATTAGTACATCCGCTCATTTGGCAACCGATATAAAAATAATAAGATTTCTAGGCTCTTTCCTTTCCCTTTCATCTTTGGTATTTGTCGTATTCTGTTCGAGGTTTTCTGCATTTGTTGTGGTAGTACTGATATTTCCACCAGGAAGCGCATTGCTGCTCATCTGTCCATATGTTTTATTTGTGCATGCACTTTCTTTCTTTAACCTTTGTTATGTATTAACTGTTTCTCCCTTCACTAGTTCTTACAGTCTCATCTCTCCGGTGCCTTTACCTGTGGTCAGTTGCTGAATTTTCACATTACCAGTTATACAGCTTCTACATCCAATGTGTGCTGTCCTGTCAGAAAGCGTCCTGCATGTGCACAGCTACCGTCACAGCCCACCTGTTTGTTAAGTGCAGATACATGGAATGCCTGTCCAATGTAAAACACACACACAGGTCCCTTCACCTTTAAAGCAAAACAAAGCCCCCTTCCAAAGATCTGAACCCGTGTTAGGTCAACGACTTCAAGACATGGCCCACAACCACTGAGCATAAGAATTGTGCAGAAAGCCAAAAAAAAATTGGAGGACAAAAGCCCAAAATCGGGGAAAAAGTTTAAATGTTGCTCTTAAGATACATAGAAAATTGCTATAATTACAGGTTTTGCATCAGCATGTATTTCCCGAGGGATATGAAGTGTGAGACTAAAGTTTCTGCCATCATTTAGCAACGTCAACCTGCAATGATGTGCTTGAAAACCAGAAGGTTTTGGGGGAGCAGACCAAAAATATGAGCCACATTTCTGGACAATAAGATAGTATCCTTCGGGGTTCTGTTAACAGGGAAACGTCTTCCTATAGTGCTGGTTTTGTTTTAAACAAAGGCGTTCAGAGTGACTTAGGGTCATTGGTGTGGCTTAGTTCTAGGGTTACCACCTGTCCAACTTTGCGAGGGACAGTCCCTCTTTGGGCAGTTGTGTCCTGACAAAAAATATTACAATTGGCAAATGTCCTGAGATGGTAGGACATAATTATGTCCTATATTTTATGTAAGAGTTGCATAAAACAGTTATTCTGTATCTAAAATACCTAATTGTTATAACAAACAGAATAAGCATCTAAAATGCTACAGGAATAAACTTTTATTTAGGCAAAAAAGTTAAGTTCTGTCCTTTGTACTGACCGTGGGTATGTGTCGGCCTGTCAAATCTGATGTTTGTCCTGAAAATGTCCCACTTTGGCCATTTGAAAAGGTGGCAACCCTGCTTAGTACACTTTTTTTTCTTCTGTTTTAAGTTGATAATTACAGTCATTCCCTCAGTTCTTCACCTAAGACTTGACCCCCCCACCCCTTTTTAAACTCAAAAGATAATTTTCGCGTCATTGTTATTCCTGCCCACTGTCGAATGTGACCGCATTGCGATCATTCTATTTTATAAACTGACAGTAATAAAAATGTTGGCAAATAAAAGAGTTTCCCATCACTGCTGGTGTTATTTTAAGCCACAAACAGTAAAGATGGTTTGTGATGTGAGGTAAACAGCATCAAATAAAACCAGACAGGCACACATAACTTTCAACTGTCAAGATTTTGGGAGACTGTACAGATTTTTTACTCATATTTTTGTTCTGGTCCTCAAAATGTGTGGATGTTCTTCGTCTCCCATTGCTGCAGTCCTGGCATAAGGGTATTCCGCTGCCCACCATCGGCCCGAATACCAAAGGGCTAGAACCGGCGTCGGTCATCGGCGCTCGAGACTGACATCAGTACTTGTCAGTACAAATGCGCATGACCGACGCCATAACCTCAGTCTTTCTTGCCGCATGGTCCCTAAGCAGAAGCAGCTTTTGCAAGTGCCGTTCGGCGTTCTGGAATTGTCGGTTTTCGAGTTTCAGACCGGAGACCAAGTTGGGCTAAGTACCCCTTTGGGGACATTTCTGTCTTTTTCTTGCCTCAGTATTGACGGATGTCAGAAAAAGTTAATAACTGTATTTCTTGTGGGAAACAGATTCCTCGTAGGGATTACCATTCACTCTGCATTCCTTGTTTAGGGCCTGAGCACGACGTTGTTGGGTGTCGCTTTTGTGCTACTTTTAACAAGCGTACTATTAAACGTCGGTTAGACTGTGCTAGGCCAGTGTTTGGTAAACGTAATTATAACATGCCATCGGATCTAAGAAACGCAAAGAAAAGTCTTTGCGGTCCAAACAGGATGAGGCGGCCGCTCCGGACGCCGGTTCTGTAGTACCACTGGCTACTTCAGCGGCTCCTTCTGAAAGTTTACCTGAGTCTCAAGGGGAGCCTTTGTTACTGCAGGAAGTGGCTTCTCCTGTGTTAGGCCAGGCTGAGAGTGCTTCTCTGATGTCAGTGGTTCCCTCCCCTCATAGGGTAGTTAGGCCTCCTCCTTCTCATAGCAAAGGCCATTCTAAGTCTGCCCCTGTTGGTGCGTGTCCCCAGGGTCCAGCTCCTAGGAAGCACATGTTAAAGATGGCTGAAGATTTGATTACTTTAATTAGGGGTTCTATGCCCCCCCCTGCGAAGAGGCCCAGGGTAGAGCCAGAGTTGGAGGGTTTGGTTCAGTCTTCCAATGAGTCTGATTCCTCTGTAGAAGAACTTCAGGATTTCCCTCCCTATTCTGATTCAGAGGCTGAGGACTCTACTCCCTCTGCGTCCCCTCCAGAAGATTTTTCTTTCTCTGAGACTTTGCACTCCATGAGGGAACATTTCAAATGGGAGGGCCAGGATTATTCTGATTCCCGTAAAAGACTGAGAGAATTCTTGTTTTTGCCTCAGCATAGGCCCTTGGCTATTCCCCCTGTGCTGGATGTTGTTCAGGATGTGTTTTCTGAGGCTGCCCTTAACCCAGATTCTCTGCCTCCTGCCCCGGTTAAACCAGACAGATACTACAGGGTTCCGGAAGCTCACAAGTACTTATATAAGAGTCCTAGGGCGGATCCAGAAACTATTACTCAAGGCCCCAAAGGGGTTAGGGCTTCTGTGGTTAAGAATCCAGTTCCTCTGGACAAGGATGCTAGGGCCCTGGATAGGTGGGGTAAAAAACTGTATACCTCTTCTACTTTGGCTATGAGAGCTTTAAATTGTCAGTTTCATATGCTTCGGTATCAAAATTATTTGCTGGGCCAATTGAAATGTAAAGTAGATGCTTTAGCTGAATGTATTGACTGTAAGGAGCTTCAGGATTTAGTGCATGCTTCAGACCAAGTTGGTAAGCATTCTTTGCAGTGTGGTTTTGATGCTTTACAGGCTTCTTCCAGGGTGGCTGCTACTAGTTCAGTCATTCGTAGGCATGCTTGGCTTAAGGATCAGACCTTGTCAGAGCATGTTAAGGCTCGAATTATGGATGCTCCTCTACAATCTGATGTTCTTTTTGGTCCTCCAGTAGAGTCAGTTTTGAAAAAATGGAGGAAAAGCTAAGTCTATGCAGACAGTTAAGGATTTTTACAGGTTCAGCCCCTAAGTTCAGTAGGAATTGGCCTGCTAAGGGTTGGTCTTTCCCTCTTCGACATCAGTCTAGGGGCAGGTCGAGGCAAGGTAGGGGTAGGGCTTCCTCTCAGGGCCCTGTTACTTCTAGGTTTTTGAGTTCTTCTACCCCTTCTGCTGGGGAGGGCAGGGGTCAGTCCTTTCGAAACAGACCCAATGACCGTGTCTTCAGCTGCGGACTCTGCCTTGCTGGCAGCCCCTCTGGGAGGAAAACTGAGATTTTTCAAAAGGAATTGGCATTTGGTTACCCAAGACAAATGGGTATTGGACATAATAAATCGAGGCTACAAATTTTATTTCCACACATTCCCTCCTTTCAAAGGTATGCCGGATGTGCCTCGTCAGCAAAAACTGGAAGTGCAGACTCAAATTTCTTCTCTGCTTCAGTTGGAAGCAATACAGGAAGTACCTTCTGCAGAAAGAGGCACGGGGTTTTATTCCCGTCTTTTCTTAGTGCCAAAGAAAGGAAATACTTGGAGACCAATTCTGGACTTGTCCATTCTAAATACCTTTCTGGAAATTCCAAAATTCAAGATGTTAACACTGCAACAACTGTTACCAATGCTGGGCAAAGATCACTGGATGGTGACTCTGGATCTCAAAGAGGCCTATCTTCACATTCCTATCAGGCCCAGTTGCAGGAAATTCCTGAGGTTTCGGAATGGGAATTTGCATTATCAGTTCTCTGCATTGCCCTTTGGCTTGTCTACTGCGCCCAGGGTATTCACGAAAGTCCTGGCTCCAGTAATAGCTTTTCTCAGGCTAGCAGGAATTCAAATTTATCCTTATCTGGACGACTGTTTGATTCTGGCTCAAGGCAAGCACGAACTTCTTCAACATCTGCAGTATGTAATGACAGTTTTCAGATGCATAGGGTATTCTGTGAACGAAATAAAGTCCAGTCTAGTACCCTCACAAGAGATGTGTTTTCTGGGTGTGAAACTGAATACAGCTGCTCAGATGGCATTTCTTACCCCGGACAAACAAAGGAATCTTCACCTATACTTCCAACAGCTATCAGTAATGTCCAGGCTGACTGCAAGGACAGTCCTTCAAGCCTTGGGGTTCATGGCATCTTGCATTCTAGTACTTCCCAATGCCAAACTGCATATGAGGAAGCTACAATGGTATCTCAAGAACATTTGGACTCAACACTGCCACAATTTGGACACTGTCATTCGGATCCTACCTTGCATTCAGAGAGAATTTCTGTGGTGGGCTCAGGAATGTCACCTAAACAAGGGGCTCTCTGTGACCCAACCAGAGGCAAGTCAGATATTAACGACAGATGCCTTGGAGTCAGCCTGGGGAGCTCATTTCAGAGGAAAATGGATTCAAGACCTTTGGGCCCCAGAGCTACTTCACTTGCATATCAACATAAAAGAGATGCTGGCAGTTCAATTTGCTTTGGAGGGATTCAAAAGCCTACTTCAACCAGGACTGGTGTTGATTCGAACAGACAACACAACGGTCATGTGGTACATCAACAAGCAAGGGGGAACTCATTCTTACCCTCTTTGCAGACAAGCAATGCTGTTGTGGGAAACTGCTTTGAATCTGCACATCACTCTTCAAGCACAGTTTCTGCCAGGAGCACAAAATTCTTTAGCAGATGTTCTGAGCAGACAGATTGTGGATCCTCACGAATGGAAATTGGACCCTCAGGTATTTCTTCAGTTGACAATGGCTTGGGGAACTCCGGACATAGATCTGTTTGCTTCTCCTCTGAATTTCCAACTGCCACTGTTTTGCACAAGGCTATTTCATCCGAAAGCCTGGAAAATAGATGCACTATCCTTCAGTTGGAGCAACGCTCACGTATGCTTTTCCTCCTCTGCCTCTTCTTCCACAGGTGCTGTTGAAAGTCAGGAGGGACAAGCCTTGCATGATCCTTATAGCACCGGATTGGCCTCGTCAGCATTGGTACCCTCTGTTGAGGAGCTTGATTCATGTACCACCTTGGCCATTGCCACAGATTCCTCATTTATTGTCTCAGGAGAACAATCATTTTCTCAATGTCAGGGTGCACTCCCTGCCTGACAGCCTGGCATTCTGTTTTAGAGAAGGAGGACCTTCAGCTCCCTCAACAAGTTTTGGATGTTATTTTGGAAGCCAGGCGTCCTAGTACTCGAAAAGTTTATGCTGGTAAATGGAAGAGATGTTTTCTTTGGAGTTCAGCTAAAGGCTTTGATGTCGAATTGCCTAATTTGAGTTGTACATTGCAATATTTGACTGTTTTATTGGACAAGGGTTTGTCCTTCTCTTCTGTAAAAGTGCATGCTGCAGCTATTTCTGCTCACTATGATTGTGACCCTCCTTTATTTTCACATCCATTGGTTAAACAGTTTCTTAGAGGGGCAAAGAATATCAGACCCCCACGGAGAGCTCCTACTCCTACCTGGGATCTTAATTTTGTTTTGGAAAAGCTGACTCTGCCTCCTTTTAAACCTGCAGCTACAGCTGAATTGCAGTTCTTGTCTTGGAAGACTGCTTTTTTGTTGGCTATTACTTCTGCTAGAAGGGTATCTGAATTACAGGCCCTCATGGCAGTGGAACCTTTTCTGATTTTTCACAATGACAGGGTTTCCTTACGTACTAATCCTACTTTTCTGCCTAAAGTGATTTCTAATGTGGCATTGAACCAGTCTATACATTTGCCTACTTTTTATGCTAACCCCCAAAATGACGGGAAAAGTTTTGCATTCTTTGGATGTACATAGGCAGTTGAGGTATTATTTGAGCAGAACCAAAGAGTTCAGGAGTTCTCAACAATTATTTGTTTCTTTTGCTTTGACTTCACGAGGGAAAGCTGTCTCAAGCAAACTATTTCCAAGTGGATTAGCCATTGTATTGCTTTTTGTTACTCTCATCATGGTGAGGATGTTCCAGTTGGGATCAGGCCTCATTCTACTAGGGCTACGGCCACTTCTACTGCTTTTATGAGATCTGTCGCTACTAAAGACATTCTAGAAGCAGCTACTTGGAGTTCTGTACATACCTTTACAAAGCATTATCATTTACCTCTTTATTCTAGGTCTAGGGCTGGGTTTGCCACTGCAATCTTACAGGGCATGTCAGCAGCTCCTACTGCTATTTAGTTGACCAGCCTCCCTTTTTTCCGTTGCTCTGGGATTCTACCCTTATGTCAGGACTGCAGCAATGGGAGACGAAGAACATAGTACAGTTTTGTACCTACCATAAATGTAGATGTTCGAGGATCTCCATTGCTGCAGTCCAATTTTCCCTCCCTCCTTCCCCCTTTTTTCTTTTTAGGTTGAGGTTTGGGTGGTGTTTTTTGCATTCTGACGTCTGAGGCAAGAAAGACTGAGGTTATGGCGTCGGTCATGCGCATTTGTACTGACACGTACTGATGTCAGTCTCGAGCGCCGATGACCGACGCCGGTTCTAGCCCTTTGGTATTCGGGCCGATGGTGGGCAGCGGAATACCCTTATGTCAGGACTGCAGCAATGGAGATCCTCGAACATCTACATTTATGGTAGGTACAAAACTGTACTTTTTCAGGCGAATCACTGAGGACCGAAGTCAATAAATGACATACATTTGAGTTTCAGAATTCACATCCTTCATAAAATGCGTGCTAGCACAAGTCATGTTATTCTAGCAAAGTTGTACGTTTGCAAAGAAGGAAAAAACACGCTGAGTTCAAAATAAATGTAGTAAGCGCTCTCTTTACTCAAAATCAGCAAATTTCTAAATGTAGTAAGCGCTTTCGCTGTTTGCTGATTTTGAGTAAACGAAAGCGCTTACCACATTTATTTGGAACTCAGCTTATTTTTTCCTTCTTTGCATTTATCTGGTTTGTTGTTAACTTTGTTTTTAAAGTTGTACGTTTATAAGATCGGTATTTAGAAGCAGTCCCTGTTTTGGGGCCTTTGCACTCCTTCCCCAATTATTTTAGGCTTTGTCTAGATTTCTTAAGTTGCACCAAAAGGGTGGCAGGTATGCAGACCAGTAACATATTTCCACCATCGTTTACAACGGATGGATAACAGCGAATGTTATAAAGATCTCAACGTTGAATGATAACTCTTTCTTCAGTGAGCAATGATCGTATTGAAGGAGTCCTGTATATTCAGCCCCGTTTTTACTGTCATACAGAGAGCAGTTTAATTATCTGTAGTGCATGCGATCTAAGCCAAAAGGCAGCTTTATTTAACATGGGGGTGGGAGGGGGGGTTATAATATATTGCACTTTTAACAGAAAATTCTTAGTCTATTACAATACCCTAGGTACAAACACGTTAACAAATGTATTATGCTTGTAATGCTTTATTTTGTGTAGAAAATTATACAGTAAGTCGCGGTGGAAATTCTGTATTTAAGAAAAATAGGAATCAGTGCCATAGATAGGCATATGAGTGCAGTTTTTCAGGTAATTTCCTTCCCAGAAACATTATCACTCAAAGTGCACAGTATGTTTGGGATAATCTGAATTTGCACGAACTCTACAAACTGATGTGAAACTGCTTACCTAAGATTCATTTATTTTAAAAGCTTTTTTTAAATAATGTGTCCTTTCCAAAAGTGTATAGGTTTAACATTTTGAGAGCTGAGTAGATTTTTAAATTATAGCTGTGGTGGTGGGGTAACAAACATGAGGTATGAGCACAAAATATAAATACCTGTCTACACCCCTGCTAGGAATGTTGGCAGAACTCTCCTCAGCTGTGTCACAAAGCTTTACAGTCTAAGAATGTCAGTGGTCAGCACTGACTGTGCGATGTAAAAGGGCATCCCGTTCACCAAGGTTTGTGTTATGAAGTGCATACCATTGTGACTGCCCCAAAGGACCACAACACAAACACTGAAAACTGTGTGTGTGTGTGTGTGGGGGGGGGGGGGTGTAGATGGAACTTATTCTGGGTTAAATTACCACTTGTTTATTCAGTAAACATCATTTTTAGTACTCTTCTGTATTCATTCATTAACTATACCTGAATCATATGTTCAACCCATTTAAGGATCCCTACCTCATTCACAAGCAGTGTGCAGATTAATTGAAGATAGTGGGTAATGATGGTGGAGCACACCTTGTAGAAGAATGGATTCAGCACAAGTTCTAACATACCACTCAACCTCTGAGAATTAAAAAGTGGCAGCACAGGCATTTTAATACAGGGTCAGAAACAGGGGCACTGTGTAATATTTTTCAGAACAAAAGGTGTTCTGACAGGCATATATAGTCACTGATAGTGAGTATTTTTATGGGTTGGGTTCAGTTAATTATCTGTGTACGTTTGGCCTAACTTTATGAAGAAAATTAGTATATCCAATAAGAGCAAGACTAAATATGAGGGGAAAAATAATAGCACTGTGCATAAATAATTACAGTTGAGAGGTAAGTTTCAACCCAAATGAAAAATTGCAAACTGCTATGCCGAAAACATCTAATAACAGAAAAGACATGTATATGCAGGCTTTACTTTCACATAAATGGGTGATGTGTATTATGACTATTATTACGTTAATTCTAGAGCAGCAGCTTCAGTCTAACAAAGACAAATATATAAGGTATAGAATATTATGCAAGCACCTGGTTCTCCATGTGTATGTGTGTGTGTGCATTTATATATGTGTATTGTTAGACTGAGGATTTTCACTTTATTCTTAGTGACTTCACTATAGTATATTAAGGTAGAATAATAGGCCTGAAAATATAGAGTCAGGCTTGTGTTTTCATGTATGCATTCAGTTTCAGGGAAAGACAGTTCAGTAAAAAGGAAAAGATAATCTTGCTGGCTAAGTACAAAAGTGAGGCAATAACAGATGTCCTTGCATTCACTGTTGCAGTACTTTTTACAATATAGGATTCCCTGCTGTGGAAGTCCGGATGTCTACTAAAGACTACTTGTTGCTAATTTAAAAGGTACGGTGAATGTCACCCAAATGCTCCTTGCATACCATAGGGCATAAAGGTGACATTTAGGCCTACCATAAACAGAACTTCTTTGTCACCAGTGCAAAACATATCTTTTCACCATCAGTCTGTTTCCCTGCATCCGTTTCTGCCAGCTGAATGCATTTTCATTCTCCACGGACTACCTATTTCTGCTTGCTGATTTCTTTACAGTTGCAGATAAGTGCCCTGTTGGGGTTTTTGTTTTTTCTTGTCTTTTTAGTGCTCCTCGAGGTTAATGCCATCCAGGAATAGTAAATGCCAGTGTGGAAGACAGATTTCCCATAAAGAGTATCACAATAAGTGTTTTTCTTGACTGGGAGCCTCTCATGACCATACATCTTGTTCTATTTGTCAGGCATTTTTTCCGAAAACCTTTCCCAGTAGACTTTCTTCCCTTTTCTTGTATCTTGAGAATGAACGTCTTAAGCTTCTCACTAAAGATACAATGGAAGGAATCTCCTGCACCAAGGGTAAGCCGTTAGGGAAGAAGAAGGTGAAAAAGGTATGACCGGAATCGTCTGCTGTCCAGCCTCTGCCAGGTGTTTCTCCTGTGGTCATTACAAACCCAGAGGCTCACCCAGCTGTTGTCAGGTTACTCTATGGTGACCATGTCTGAGGCCAGTGAGAGTCCAGCTGGCAGCACGTCCAGACAAGCTTTGCAGGCATCTATCTCAGACATTCAGAGGAACCATGGTTGATTTTTTCTGAGGGGCCTAGGGGAGTTCCTCAGTCTTTAGTTGGGGAAGAAGTTCCTACTATGGTTCTTGACTGCTGTCCTGGGTCTAAGCCTTATCATTTTTGGAGGGGAAATTCCTTTGAAAAAGAAACAAAAAATTAAACACATTTTTTCTGCTCCTAGGGCTCCACAAAGTGAGTGGCAGGCCTTCACTTAAGGGCTATTTACTGCTTTAATGTCCTTAAAACCTCCTTAAGGGGGTTGGGTTCCTGCTCCTCCTTGCTCCTCTATTCCCCTTAAAAGGCCTAGAGAACAGGATTCTTTTGAGGATGAATTCTGATAATGAATCCCAGACTTATTCTACTCAAATTCCATATCGTTTGGAATTTGGGTCAGACGAGTAAGAATCTATTAGCCCAGGTGTTCCTTTGCAGGAAATTACCTTTGGGAACACACTCTCTTGGATGATGGATTTTTTTAAATGGGTGTTAAATAAATTGTTAAAATCAGACTGTAAAAATCATTAGGCTTTTTAAAATGACAGTCAGTAACACAGGATGCTCAAGTTCTAACAAATATGCATTCTACTAATGATCATTAGGAGGCAAAAAACCATACATAAACATGTACAGAGTTTTGACTAACTTTATTTGGGAAATACCCTTCATTATATACTATTTACAATCAGCTTTTGCCCACCTCACTGACGTGGTCAGTGACAGGGCCTTTACATCACCACAGTACATAAGAAAACGCTGATGTAATGCTTTTCAAAAGTTTTTCCCATGAGAATATTGCAGCCTTGCAAGGCACCTGGTCAGTCACAATGTCTTTCGAGGATGTAACCAATTCAAGGCTCTTAGATTAGTTCGAATACAATGGATGAATGTCTTCTTAATACATTTCTTTGTCTCTCTGTCCACCAGCTGGACATTATCTCGTAGTGCTCACAAGGCCATTCTCCTCGGTGGAAGCAGGAAAAGATACACATACAGACAGATTCATTACTTTCTAACTTTGCAGATAATATTTACTGAAAGACATGAGCCAGCCAAGCCAGCTACTGTCAGGGTCAAAGTTTTAATCACACTACAGCTAAGCTTCAAGCAATAATATGCAAGTTCATTTCTACTGCCATTCTAGTAAAATAGAATTAAATGCATTACATATTATACTGTTTTCAACCTTTGCACTTCATATATGTTTGAGTACATTTATATATGCCTAAGCACACATTTTTCTAACAGCTTATATATGTCTGAATACATATTTTTCTAACAGCTTATATATGTCTAAGCACATATTTTTCTAACAGTTTATATGTGTCTAAGTACATATTTTTCTAACATTCTCCCTCCTGTTAATGCATTTCATTCTATTAGAAACATAAACAATATTATTTCATTTCTTAGCCTTTTCCTTTTTAAGGACTTTCAGCTAAGCAAGTCATTGGTTTAATATTTCAGAAAAAGCATCATCTGAAATTAATCTTTCAATTTCAACACTTTGGTAAAAAGTTTCAGTAACAGATATATCAACAAATTTTTTGATTAATCTTTTCATGCAGGGAATTCCACAGTAAACACATGCTCCTATTAGGAGTATACCCACACAAATAGCAATTAAAATGTTCAATAGGATGGAACCCCCCCCCAAACAGATTCTGGAAAAAGTCCGTCAGTGGGTTTGGGCCTGGTTTAGTCATTGCTGATACTTGCTGAATTACCTCTAGGTGATTATTTGTCTCGTGACGATCCTCAGGGATAAAAGCACAGCATTTTTCTTCGTGTACCACCTCTTGCCGCTAGGGTGAAGTAAGGAGCCATTCGATTTTGTAGCACAACAGTTCTCATTGCATTCAGTTTATCAGTCACCAATTCTAGGGTGGAAAAAGTTGCATTACTCATGGCTTCTTGACAGCTTTCTCAGCTCCCAGATCGATTTGACTGCTCCATAGGCTGGTGGTATTCCTGCCCTGGATATAACACTGTTGCCCAAGTCCATATGAGTCAATTTACTTTTGTCTTTCACTGAATTATGGTCTTTTTAACCAGCTTCGATTTTACCAACTGGATTCACAGGTTTTTTAACTGGACCTTCAGATTTTCGAGCTGTTTCCCTTACATTTCGTATCTTACCCAAAGGTAACTCTGCAGTATGTCTTATTGCTGGAACCAGATAACCCAAAAAACAACTGCCGGACCAATTCTCAGGTAACCATTCATATGCCTTTTTCCCACAAATAAAATCATTACTTTGGTACTAATACGTGTTATCCCTGCATGAAACATGTTCCTATCTTTAATAGACAATTGTTTAGTTAAGACTGGATTGTCACGTACTACATTTAATGTAGTTTTCATTGAACTCAGATATGAATCATGGTTAGTATCACAAACAGTACCCCCACTTCTGACTTTAATGTAACATTTATAAGACATTGTTATATTACCATTACTCCAACCCACCTGGAGGGTATCACTTTTGTAGAACATACAACTCCTTTTTGTGTGACAGGTAAAAATAAAGCTATTTTGTCCTGTGATCTCACAGTTCCTATATTAAAAAAACTTTCCCAAGTCTCATTTTATCCCCAGAGGGACAGTGGACATTAACAGTCTTTTATATGTTGTTGGTATAGCTGTACAAACCCAGCAATTTGAAATGTTCATAGTCTCTGTATACACACGCTTCATGGTCAGGTATGTGTTAAAGTTTGGATGCCAGTCTATAAACAGTTCATCACGTCTTCTCACTTTCACTCGTGTGGTTGAGTGCAGGGAAAAACCACAATAAGAGAAAAATTGTCACACTTATAGTCAACAAATGCACAGCCAACAAAATAATTATGCAATAGTTCTGGGGTTGCTCTGCTTTTCTATTTGCTTTACTCTTGGCCATTTTGCCCTTGTGTATTAAATTGAACGTTCTTTGTTCTTGTTCTGTCTTTCATCTGAAAAAAGAGTTAAACTGCAAAACAGATTTATTCATTAACAGTTTTTTTATATAATTAGCTAATGAACTGTCAGCCTCAGCTCTGCAGGCATGAGAGCTTTCCACTGAGGCACATAATATGCCCTTCCAAATACTACTTCAAAGGGGATCAAACCCTTTGCATTTGTTACTGTTTTCATGCTCAGCAATGCTAGAGGTAAACAGCAAATCCAATTCTTCTGAGTCTCACTCATCAACTTCCTTCCTTCACATTTATTCAACTCTATGAAGTCCATACAAATAGTATGGAACGGATATGGTGGTGTAGGAAACTCCTTGCTTGTTTTTAAATGCTCCTTGTGCATGGTGCTTGTTACAAGTATGACAAGCTGCACAAAATTTTATTGTATAATTTATGTATCCATATATTTGGAATATTCTATTTACTAACTGTACCATCCCCCCTGTTGAGACATGGCTCTGCCCATGGCTCAACAAAGCTGCATATCTAAATAAATTAGACGGCAATATTGTTTTTTTCCCTTTGGAAATGTACAGTCCATTTTTAAAAATTGCACCTTGTTTTACCCATTTTTTGTTTTTCTGCTTTTGTAGTAAGCATCTGCATTGTTTTTAACATGTCTAAATCTAAAATCTCAGAGGGTTGTAATTCCTCATTTAAAAATAAAGTTTCTGAGTCCGAGGCTGCTTGCTTTGCAGCTGCATTAGTTTGTGCATTACCTTTTGAAATCTTATCCTGTTGTTTTGTATGAGCTACACATTTACAAATAGCTGCTTTGGTAGGCAGCTGAATAGATTCTAATAGCTCCAAAATAAATTGTGCATGATTAATAGGTTTTCCACTGGATGTAATCATCCCTCTATTTTCTTCATTGTTGTGCAAACACATGCACTGTAGAAAAAGCATACTGATTATCAGTATATATGTTCACTTTCTTGCCTTCTACTAAAATACATGCTCCTGTCAAAGCTACCAGTTCTGCTGCTTGAGCATACAAGTTGTGTGGCACAGTTTGTGCTTCTAAAATTTCAGTGTCTGTAACTACTGCATACCCCACCAGATTCTTCCCTGTAGGACCCCTTCTGCATGAGCCATCCACGTAATATGTCACCTCAGCATCATCCAAGGGCATATCTGTAAGATCTTGTCTAGGTAAAGCTAACTGTTCATATGAGGTTGACTCAGCAGTATGGTCATACATGAAAGATGTCTAGCAGGAGAAAGGTATGCAACTTTTTTTTGTAGCAGAATTATTGCAACTGCATGAGGCATTCTCAATGTGAGAGGGTGGAATAACACTACTGAGGCTGAAGCCTGCACTGCCATTGCTGCTGCAACTACTGCTTGTACACAGTGAGGCAAAGATTGCACCACTGGGTCTAACTGTGATGAATAGTAAGCTATGGGGCATTGCTTATCCCCATGTTGTTGCTTTAATACTGATGTCATGTACCCTTGCTTACAATCTACGGTCTGAAAAAAACATTTGTGATAACTTGGAAGTCTTAAAACTAATGAAGAAGCTATTAACTGCTTCAACCTGCAGAAAGCCATTTCTGCTTTTGTTCTCCATTGTAAAATAATTTGGTACCCAGCTCCAACAAAAATTAGTTGTACCTAAGAAAGACATTATTTCTTTCTTAGTTGTTGGTTTGGGTGCTTGCAAAATTGCTGTTTTTTTTTCTTTTCTCTTTCCCTTTATCTAGTATTCTACCTTTATTGGATATCACATATCCCAGGTATCTAACCTGTGTTTTTTTTTCCAAAGTTGTAACTTACTTTTGTTTACTTTGTCCTTGTATTACTAAAAAATTTTAATAATGCTACTGTATTCACCCTGCACTGCTGCTGGGTGCTGCTAGCAAGATGTCATTTACATAAAGTAAAATTTGACTACCTTCTGGTGGGTAAACCCTGCCAGGTTGCTAGCCATTTTTGTGCAAATATTATTGGGCTCTCACAATATCCCTGTGGTAGTCAGTATATGTATACCTTTTACCCTGAAATGTAAATGCAAACCGATATTGACTATCAGGATGTATAGGTATTGAAAAGAAAGCATTGCTTATATCTACCACAGTAAAATACTTCTGTTGTGGCTTTAAATCATTTAACAAGGTATGTGGGTCTGGCACCGTAGGTGCTCTAGGTATTACTGCATTATTTACAGCTTATAAATCTTGTACCATCTGCCATTTCCCGTTTGCTTTTTTAACAGGAAATAGGGGTGTATCACATGGTGAATCAGGAGATTCTACCAGTACTCCTTTTGAGTAATGCTGCTATTATAGGCTTAATTTTTACTTTTGCATCCTTTCTCAAAATGTATTGTCTTTTCTGTGGTCTAAAAGCTGACTTTGGGGTAATTGTAACTGGTCCTGCTGCTTGAATAAGCCCTACATTTAACTTGCCTGTTGACCACAGAGTCGTTGGAATTTTACACAAGGCCTCTTCTTTTCCTTTTAATAAAATGCTAATCAGCTGTCCTCACTAGATTGCAAGTGTACAGCTGTATGTGTCTGTGTCAACCAATTCAGTTTTTGTTTTTGTATCCCTTGTCCTGACATTTTTAAATCAGTCTGTTTTCCCATTTTGTTACCTTTTTTTAAGTCTGCCCATTTAACACTTTTGTCAAGCTGACATGTGGCAGTCTATTGGACTTATACAATCTCATGAATTCCTGAGGTAATGAACAGCTTACTACACTGTTTCCCTCAGTATCCCAACATAAAGTTCGTAATATTAATCTGTCAGCAGGATTTTTTTTTTTGTACGATTCTTGCTTATATTCCTTATCAGGTCCTGGTGTGCTACAGTAGTATAGAGTACAATGTAACAAGTGCTGCTGATCAGTGTCAAGGGAGGGTACCTTACTGATGGCTACGTTTATCAGTTCTTTGGTTACTGCCCTTGGACCAGTCATAACTAGGTCCTGGCTGTACCAATAATAGGCTTTACCCTCTGATCACACCACAAAAGCATCCATTTGTCTTTGTGCTTCCATACCCTGCATGGTAGGAACTACTGCTATGCCAAATATCTGCACAAGGTCTCTTCCCAGTAAGTTTACTGGATATTTTTGCAGAAACTACAATTTTACTTTTCTGAGTCATACCTGAAACAGGGTCAGTTATTGCTATATTATGGGAGAGTGGTTCCCTGTATAGCTGTCCATTTGCTGCTTTTACTAATATATAATCAGGTGATTCAGAATGTTTTGGTAACTTGGAGGGGTGTATCAAAGTCCGTGACGCTCCCGAGTCACACAGAAATTTGACTTTCCTTCCCTCCACCAGAAGTGTCACTTCTGGTTTTGTATCTGCTAGGTAGAGCTCCAGGTTCAACAATGCTAAATCTAAAATTTAATTTCCATTTTTATCCTCTACATCTGTTTGTACTTCCTTTATTCCCTCTACTACATTTACATTTTCTTTTTGTTTATTAACCTTCCCTGATGATTTTTGGTTATTATCACTATCATATAGTCAGTCCTCATCTCCTTTATCTTCTGTCATTGCTTTCTTATTTTGTTTACAGTCCCTAGCTAGATGCCCTTTTTATCTGACTGTAATACAAATACTTCAGCTCCGTCTTCAGCAGTGAAGACTTGTGCCTTTTTCCTTTTTACTATTAAAGTGTCTTTCAGTACGTCTAGCATACTCAAGTAAGGCTTGCAGCCTGCTTGTTCAGTGATTTATCATATGCTTTGTAATAAAGCTACTGACAGAGGCAATGCAACCTTTTAAAAATGCATTTTTTTTAATTGTTGTTTAAAGCATTCTAATAATCTAGCATAATATCCATCTATTGTCTCATTTTCCTGTTGTATGCATTAATTAATGCAAGTCCAGTCTGCTCTAAGTTTCCATTTTTCAGAGATTCTGTCTGTCAGACCTTTCACTCTGTTGTCTAAAAATGTTTCAGAATTTTCTAAGCTTCTGTTTTTTACAATTTGCTTCCTCAATCCACCTGTGTGCTTGAGGTATGCCTAGTTGGTGCTGTTTTTTTTTTTGCCTGACGTCCTGCATCAGATTTAAGCTTGTTTAAGGAGTTTAACTAGTGAAAGTTTATCTAGTTTACTATCAAATTCATAGTTGTTAACACATTTTGCAAAATATCTCACATTATCTGCTTGCTGCAATTGCATATGCTTCACATTATCCGTTAGGGGCGGATCTCGTGATCTCTCAGTGCACTGATCTCCCATGTCTTAAAAAGACTGTTACGTAACCCTTCTCTTGTACCACGTGGTATCTTATTTCCCCATATCCACAGTAGTGTCTAGAATGACTGTTTACTTTGCTTTGTTATTCCTGATCTATGACTCAAGATACAATACTTGACTCTCTCTCTCCTGCTATCACAAACCTTAGCAATAGCACAGTGTAACCTGGTCCCTGATCTAAAACAAAGACAAAGAGGGAAATTCTTCTTACCTGAGCCTCCCGCTTTATGACTGTCTTTTTTTTTCTTGGGGCCCAGTCTTCCGCTTTTCAGCCACAGATCAGAAAGTGGACAGCCTCTTTACACACAACAATTCAGTCGGAGGTCTTTTCACTTTAAGAACCATTTTGTTTTGGCAGCTTCTCCTGCGCAGATTTATTATCACCCATGCACTCTGACCTGCAGCTTACCAAGGGAATTCCGGCTTTTCAGAAGGACCAAAATGTTAAATAAATTGTTAAAATCAGACTGTAAAAATCATTAGGCTTTTTAAAATGACAGTCAGTAACACAGGATGCTCAAGTTCTAACAAATATGCATTCTACTAATGATCATTAGGAGGCAAAAAACCATACATAAACATGTACAGAGTTTTGACTAACTTTATTTGGGAAATACCCTTCATTATATACTATTTACAATCAGCTTTTGCCCACCTCACTGACGTGGTCAGTGACAGGGCCTTTACATCACCACAGTACATAAGAAAACGCTGATGTAATGCTTTTTCAAACAGTTTTTTCCCATGAGAATATTGCAGCCTTGCAAGGCACCTGGTCAGTCACAATGTCTTTCCGAGGATGTAACCAATTCAAGGCTCTTAGATTAGTTCGAATACAATGGATGAATGTCTTCTTAATACATTTCTTTGTCTCTCTGTCCACCAGCTGGACATTATCTCCGGTAGTGCTCACAAGGCCATTCTCCTCGGTGGAAGCAGGAAAAGATACACATACAGACAGATTCATTACTTTCTAACTTTGCAGATAATATTTACTGAAAGACATGAGCCAGCCAAGCCAGCTACTGTCAGGGTCAAAGTTTTAATCACACTACAGCTAAGCTTCAAGCAATAATATGCAAGTTCATTTCTACTGCCATTCTAGTAAAATAGAATTAAATGCATTACATATTATACTGTTTTCAACATTTGCACTTCATATATGTTTGAGTACATTTATATATGCCTAAGCACACATTTTTCTAACAGCTTATATATGTCTGAATACATATTTTTCTAACAGCTTATATATGTCTAAGCACATATTTTTCTAACAGTTTATATGTGTCTAAGTACATATTTTTCTAACAATGGGATTATGCTCATATCTGCTATATCCATAAGAGATACTCTGAGTTGCTGCAGTTGGAATCTCATAAACTTGTAGCTATTCCTCCTGTTTTGACTGCTTTGCTGGGTGTTTTTTTCCAGTGCTTCTCATGTACCTGATTCTCTGCCCCCTGCTCCAAAAAAGCCTGATAGGTTTTATAGGGTGCCTGGGGATTGTTCTTTCCTATATAAATGACACCTCTGTAGTGTCTGTGGCCCCTGATAAGCCATCTCAATTGCTTTCTTCATCCATGTTATTGTTTTCTGACAAGGCCAGCAGAACTGTGGAAAGGTTGGGTAAGAAGATTTACACTTCTGCCACCCTAGCTTTTAGGGCTATTAATTATTGGACCCATATGTCTAGGTTTGTGTTGGCTCTTTTTTCTCAGGCCTGTGAACTGATTTCTGATTTTCCAAACCCTAAAGGTAAAGCTTCTGTTCTTTCCTTTCTATGGATTTCCTCTCAAGTCATTCATCATTCTGTTAAATGTAGTTAAGATGCAGCAAATGTCTCTTCTAGGGCTGCTGTTTTTGGTTCAGTAATGAGGAGGTATTCTTGGCTTAAGCTTCAACCTCTACCTGACAATATTAAAGCTAAGTTAATAGATGTTTTTTTGATTTTAAACTTTTTTTAAGGAAACTGCTGCTGGTTTAAGTTACTTCAGGGTAAGGATAAGGCCTTACAGGAGCTTAAATCTGTTTTTGTTTCTCTTGTTCCTAAATTTCAGAGTAATTACCCCACTAAGCCTGCCTTTGTTTGTAGGCAATCCCACCGTTCTAGTAAAGGTAGGAAGAGTGGCAAATGGGCTCCTCCTGCTAAGGCTACTCAGTTTTCAGGGACTCTGAAGCCTTCCTTTCCAGATAAACCAAATGTTGTGTGACTATCCATCTCTTCCCAGCCACATTATTCTTTCTGCTTGCCTTTCTCTTTCTCTTCCTGTTTGGCTTCAGATCACTCAGGATTCTTGGTTTCTGTCAATCATTCATTAGGGGTACTTCATGATGTGGAAATCCCATCCTCCTTTTATGGGCATTCCTCCGCCTCCTCAGGAACTACTTCCCTTTTTTCCCAGAAGTTTTCCCCAGAAGTTCTTCACAATCTCTTGACTCAGGGTACTATTTAAGTTGTCCCTGTATCATAAATGGAGAAAGGGTTTTACTCCAGACTGTTTCTAGTGCCCAGGAAAAGAAGGCACTTGGAGACCTATTCTGGACCTCTCTCACCTAAACACTTTTCTAAAAGTGCCTCCCTTTCAGATGTTGTCACTTCAGGTTCTGTTTTCTCTATTGCTCTCTCAGGCCTATATGGTATTTCTGCCTCTTAAGGATGCCTATCTCCATATTCCGATCCATCCTCTTTTGAAGAATTTTTTACGTTTCTCTGTTGCTTCCTGGCATTTTCAGTTCTCTGCTTTGACTTTGGCCTTTCACCTGCCCCATGAGTGTTTACCAAATACCTTGCTCCTGCGATTGCTTTTTGCAGACGTCAAGGGATCCAAATATTTCCTTACTTGGATGACCTACCTGTTGATTCAGACATCCTCTCCAGAGACCCTTTTTCAAAATCTTCATTTTGCCATTTCCCTTCTTCAGAGCCTGGGATTCACTATAAATTTCAAAAAGTTTTTTCTGAGTCCTTCTCAGGATTAGGTTTTTCTGGGTTGCAGCATTCAGATGGTGCTGATGCTTGCATCCCTGTCCCCTCCAAAGGCCTTAACTCTCTTTTGTTTCTTTCACACTCTTCTTCCAGTGGCTTCCATTACTGCCAGGGAGCTTCTGAGAGCTCTGGGTTTCATGGCATCCACCATTCTGATGCTGCCTCTGGCCAAACCGCACATGAGAAAGTTTTAGTTGTTTCTGAAGTCAGTGTGGCTCCAACATGTACATCCTCTAGACTTTGTAGTCCCTCTTCTTCCTTGTCTCAGACAGGAACTTCACTGGTAGAGTCAGCAATTGTCTCTGAATCCAGGGATTCATTTTTATGCCCATCTTCCCTCTCAGGAACTGTTCACAGATGCTTCAGACATGAGTTGGGTGGCAAAATTTGCCTCCCTGAAGGTACAGTTTGTATGATTGCCTCATCACCCTAAGGACCACATCAATGTCAAACAGATGAGAGCTCTTCTACTGGATCTTCAGGCCTTTCATCCTCTTTTCTTTCCAGGGCCTCTCAAGGTTTTCACAGACAATACCAGAGTGATGTGGTATATCAACAAACAGGGAGGAATGAGATCTTACCTTCTTTGCTGGCTGGCAATTCTGGTATGGGAGCTTGCTGTCAAGTATCAAGTGACTCTTCAGGCAGTTTAGATCCCTTTCAGTCAAAACGTTGTGGCAGACACTCTGAGCAGGTCCGTAAGTCAATTCTATGAATGGATGCATCGCAGGGATGTGTTTCTGGACATTATCCACCAGAGGGGTACTCCTCAAGTGGATCTTTTTACCTCCCCTCTGAACAGACAACTTCCTCTATTTTGTGCCAGAGTCCCAGGTCCTCTGGTATGGAAGATAGACGCACTCACATTTTCTTGGAAGGGGATGTTTCTTTATGCATTCTCTCCCCTTCCTCTCATTCCAAAATTCCTGTTCAGAATTCAACAGGATGCTCCCAAAATGTTGTTGGTGACTCTCTTTTGGCCATGACAGCACTAATTCCCTCTACTTCTGCATCTAGCCAAGGGCAATCATCACAAGTTACCTCACAGGGTGGATCTAATCACAGAAGACAATCCCCACCTGTCCATGCTTCAACTAACACTGTGGACACTTCAACCCGACTCCTAGGAATTACAATAGACCACAACCTCAGCTATGATGATCATATTAATACTACTATAAAATCTGTCAAGAAAAAAACTAGGCTCCCTTTATAGAATCAAACCCTTCCTTACACCATTAGCTAGATCCACTATTGCCCAGACCCACCTTATCTCTACCCTGTTCTATGCCTCTGCCATTTATACCAATCTATCTAAAAATAACTTTAGCAAACTAGCAACCAGCTATAACAACATTGCCAGATTTGCCACTGGTACCCCATTTAGAACCCACCACTGCCACAACCTCAAACAACTAGGATGGTTAGAACTGCAGAACCAACTACTTTGTCAACAACTTACTATCACCCAAAAGATCCTCTACCACCCTAAAAATACACCAATCCTCACTAATCTGATTATCCCATACAAAAATCTTGCTGCACTATGCTCAACTAATAAGCTCCTAGTTTCCACTATTAAATCGAACAACAAGGCTGGGGACTCACTATTCACCAACACAGTGGGCAAAACCTGGAACCAGCTTGCAAATGAACTCTCAACTCTTTCTTCCACACCGCTTTTCAAAAAATACCTTAAAGAATATCTTAAAACACACTGGCTATGCCCCTGCTCTAACCCTGACTAATATCTCATTCCCCATCCTGCTCTCCCTGTACTTCTCTGTTCTGTCAGTCTGACGCCTACCAGTGTTAACCAGTAAGCTAACCTCTAAATGGTATTTAACAAGATTTCCTTCCTAGAACTCTAAGAGATTACTTACTCCAAAAGTGCTAGCCCTCATCTACACTAGATGTAAACATAAGTTTGTACATCTGTAAACCAGGAAAAAAATAAATAAAAATTAGATACTTTTATATTATGTTTGTTTTCTGTATTAGATCTTGCCTAAGCCCTACTAAAGGACTCTGTATAAGTTTTTTATGTATAACCCTGTATAACTTTTTTATATACAATCTAAATAATGTACTGCAAATCATGTTACTACTGCATTTAATTGTATGTTATGTCACTGCCTATGCTTGGAGCTTTTCTCCCCGGGCCTCTACTGAAAATGGACATATATCCAGTTGGACTAGCCCGGTCAACAAATGTAAAATAAAATAAAAATAAAATAAATAAAAATTTTGATTCCTCATAGACATCTGTTTTCAGAGGACATGCTGCAAGTCCTGCAGGAGGCCAGGAAACCTACTACTTGGAAATCCTAATTATCCAAATGGAAGAGGTTTTCTATTTGGTGTCTCTGTTGCAACCTGAACCCACTTACTGTGGCTGTTCCTTTGGATATCTCTTAGTTGTGTGAGTTGATCAATGCTGATTTGGCCTATTCTTCTATTAAGGCCCACTTATCAGCTATCTCTGATTGTTTGCCCTTTTCTCCTGTTCTAACTTCTAGATCTGAGGTAAAAGAATTTCTTAAATGCGTCCTTAATATTAGACCTCCCAGGAAGCCTGTTCCTCCTCCCTGGAATCTTAACTTTGTTTTGGAGAAGCTGACTCAGGCTCCTTTTGAGCCTGCTGCTTTAGCCTCCTTGCATCATTGTTCCTGGAAGACTGTTCTTTTCTTAGCTCTTACTTCTGCCTACCAGACGAGTGTCTGAGTTGCAGGTCCTTATGGCTTGTCCTCCTTTTTTGGTCTTTCATGAAAACAGAGTGTCCTCACACACTAAACCTTCTTTTATGCCTAGGGTGGTTAATGAGTTTCACCTAACCAATCTATTAATCTGCCTACTTTTTTCCCCTCTTCACAAGATGACAATCAGAGGGTGCTGCATACTTTGCACATGCATAGGCAACTCCGGGTTTATTTGGATAAGACTGAGGCTATTAGAAAATCTGATCAGTCATTTGTATCTTTTCATCCTAGATCTTTGTGACTTGCTGTATCCAAGCAAATGATTTCTTCTTGGATTTCTAAGGCAATTTCCTTTTGTTACACGTTTCATGGCAAAAGCCCATATTCTTCAGTTAAGGGTCATTCTAATAGAGCTGTGGCTTCTTTGGGTGCTTTTTTCAAGAGCTTAGATACTTCTTGAAGCAGCCACCTGGACTTCTGTGCATACCTTTACCAAGCACTACAAGTCAGATGGCATCTCTAGAGCTAGGGCTGGTTTTACTAGTTCAGTTCTTCTGGCTTTTTAAAGGAATCATCTACTCCTACCCCTCCCCAGTTTCCTCTTGAGATTTGGCACTCTCCTATATGGTAAAGAATACTGCATGGACATAATACAGTTGTATAAAATCTTACCATAATGGTAGATGTATTTGTCTTCACTGCTGCAGTATTTGCTCCCTCCCTCCATCCGCCCTAGTCTCTTGCCTTCCTGGATGTACAGATTACCTCTTGGGTTCCTTGGACTGGTGTTACTACTGGGGCAATCAGCTCTGTTTATGATAGGCCTGAACATCACCTTTAAGTCCTATGTTACTCAAGGAGCATTTGGGTGACATTCAGCGTACCTTTTAAATAACCAATAAGTAGTCTCTGGTAGACTGGCAGGACATTTGGGCTTCTGTGGCAGGAATCCCATACAGTAAAGAATACTGCAGCAATGAAGGCACGGACATCTACCATTATGGTAAGATTTTACACAACTGTACGTTCTGAGGGGAAAGCTACAGAATGCTCCTTTCTCAATGGAAAGAAATGTGTACTTGAAATAGAATGCTACATAAAAAATAGACAGGTAGGCACCGTGAGGCATAAGGAAGACAAGGCTTGCAAACCAAGGTTAAAGGGCTGTGTAAAACATTACAGGGTTTTGGTATTATTAGGAAATACCACAGACACCATCAGTTGAGTCAGTTGAGTTATTTTTTGGACTGGCATGCAAAAGGTTATTGCAATACAGACATTTGAACCTGAGTACTGAAGTCAATTCAAATACCCAACATTAATACTATTCAGATGGAAAAGACTGACACAGTTTATATTATTCAGGAAAATCAGAATATACATGCAGAACTTTGGGTATCTTTATCAGCATTGTTATCAGCACGTTTACGGTTATCCAGTATTTCAGAATATTATGTTATTCAGACAGTGTTGATCTTCATGGTATATAATAAGCATTTTTAACTGAACTTCAGTTTGCAAATGTTATTGTGTAAAGTACAAGAAGACTTAGCCCATAAAGGAGAGACTGGCATCTGTTCAGCACAAGTTTGGGTAATAAACAGATAAAGGCATTCATTCTAGTCTCATTCCAGTTAATTCCAGTATACTACAGTCTTATCAATTCTTTCATGTATATCTATCTATCCATCCATCCATCCATCCATCCATCCATCCATCTGTTTATATAGTGCACACACACACACACACACACACACACACACACACACACACACACACACACACACACACACACACACACACACACACACACACACACACACACACACACACACACACACACACACACACACACACTAGCTTCATCAATGCACTTGGGTAAAGTGTACACTCCATCTTCAAGGATGCCTGGTTTACCTATTTATTACAGTATGAACATAATTGCCAATATTTCTCCATCTGCATATTAACTAGATTATCAACGAGTTTAGTTAGAACAACACTGAAGAAGTGGAAAGTGGTAAATGATTCGGAATCAGAAACAGCCGGTGTAATTAATGAAACACCCTAGAAATGGGCTGCAGTGACTGGCTTGTATTATGTTACCATCAGAAGTCTAATTAGTCTAATCTAACATGTATAACAAAGGCACATGGATATGGTGAAACTAAAGTCAAGGACACACATACTGCACAGTTATTTTTATTTTTTTTATTTTTTTAATTAAGCTGTATGTAACTAGCAATGCTGGAGTAAAGTGCCCTTAGCTGACTCCACTGCAGTAGCTGCAGCCATTAAAATGATGCCCTCTGAAGAAAGCTTAGTTATCTACTATGGGAATTGCATTTTATGACTTGGGCAAGTAACTTGTGTTTCAGAAAGGCACCACAGCCATGATTTGAGGGGTGATATTTTAATAATGAAAAAAAAAACAGATGCAGTGGATTTTAGAATGGGCACTGCTCTAGAGCCAGACGTGGTCTATAGAACCAGGGCTTCTGCAGTCTCTGTCTCTCCCTCTCATGGGTTCAGGTCCACAACCCATAGACACTTGCCTAATTGCTCCCTTCTGAAGGCAATCAGGGTTATCTCTGCCTGTATCTCTCAGCATGACAGGCTATCACACAGGGCAAGTATACCTCTCAACTGTCCAGATTTTCACAGAACGTCCAGATTTTTGCCTCAAAATATTCTTCTGTTCCTCATAAAATTTTTGGTTTTCTGGCAAATCACAGTGATCATTAGAGGAATGAAATAAGTAAACAATGTCATACATTTGAATTTCAGACTTCCTTTAGAAAATTCATTTTAATACATACCCTGTTATTCTAGCAACTTTCTAGGTCTATAGGAGTAATATTTAAAATCTGTCCCTGTTTTGGGCATTTCTAGTCCCATTATGCCAAGCTTTGTCTGGATTTCTTGGGTTAAGAGGCTGAGAGGTATGGCAGGGGGTTTGGGAGTTATTATTGAGAGTCTACACAAGCGTAAGAGCAGTGGATTTGGGAGTTATTACAGAGAGTCCACACAAGCGTAAGAGCAGGGGGATTTGGGAGTTATTACTGAGAGTCCACACAAGTGTAATAGCAGGGGGATTTGGGAGTTATTACAGAGAGTCCACACAAGCATAAGAGCAGGGGGGTTACAAGCGTAAGAGCAGGGGGATTTGGGATTTATTACAGAGAGTCCACACAAGCGTAAGAGCAGGGGGGTTTGGGAGTTATTACTGAGAGTCTACACAAGTGTAAGAGTAGGGGGGTTTGGGAATTATTACAGAGAGTCCACACAAGCGTAAGAGCAGGGGACTTGGGAGTTATTACAGAGAGTCCACACAAGCGTAAGAGCAGGGGGATGAGGGAGTTATTACTGAGAGTCCAGACAAGCGTAAGAGCAGGAGGATGAGGGAGTTATTACTGAGAGTCCACATAAGCGTAAGAGCAGGGGATTTGGGAGTTATTACTGAGAGTCCACACAAGCATAAGAGCAGGGGGATTTGGGAGTTATTACTGAGAGTCTACACAAGCGTAAGAGCAGGGGGGTTTGGGAGTTATTACAGAGAGTCCACACAAGCGTAAGAGAAGGGACTTGGGAGTTATTACAGAGAGTCCACACAAGCGTAAGAGCAGGGGGATGAGGGAGTTATTACTGAGAGTCCACATAAGCGTAAGAGCAGGGGATTTGGGAGTTATTACAGAGAGTCTACACAAGCGTAAGAGCAGAGGGTGAGGGAGTTATTACTGAGAATCCACACAAGCATAAGAGCAGGGGGATAAGGGAGTTATTACTGAGAGTCTACACAAGCTAAGAGCAGGGGGGTTTGGGCATTATTACTTAGAGTCCACACAAGTGTAAGAGTAAGGGGGTTTGGCAGTTATTACTGAGAGTCTACACAATCGTAAGAGCAGGGGGATGAAGGAGTTATTACTGAGAGTCCACACAAGCATAAGAGCAGGGGGGGTTTGGGAGTTATTGCAGAGTGTCTACACAAGCGTAAGAGCAGGGGGGTTTGGGAGTTATTACTGAGAGCCCATACAAGTATAAGAGCAGGGGGTTTGGGAGTTATTACTGAGAGTCCACACAAGTGTAAGAGCAGGGGATTTGGGAGTTATTACAGACAGTACACACAAGCGCAAGAGCAGGGGGATTTGGGAGTTATTACTGAGAGTCTACACAAGCGTAAGAGCAGGGGGTTTGGTAGTTATTACTGAGAGTCTACACAAGTGTATTCTTTTCCTTCCCCAAAGCTGCTTCCTTACACTTTCCAGTCATCCCACCCTATCAAAAGGAGGCAACCAGAAGAGAGGCAATAAACCTCTTAGAAAAAAAGAGCCATGCAAAAGGTCCAACTA
This sequence comes from Protopterus annectens, assembly GCF_019279795.1. NCBI lineage: Eukaryota > Metazoa > Chordata > Ceratodontiformes > Protopteridae > Protopterus > Protopterus annectens. The sequence continues at coordinate 221,581,844 of NC_056750.1, forward strand.
AACAAGAGTGGCCATAGAGTGTATTCCATATACTTTAAGCCCTTGAAAAGATAACGAACCTCAAGCTGTTACTGGATCTCAATAGTTTAAATCTTTATGTAAGAAAACATACATTCTGAATGGTCATAATACAGGCTTTGATAATATGATTATTCAAATCTTGTCATCATCTTCAGTAGTGGCTGTACCTTGACAGTCTTGTCTATGGCTGTCCATTCTTTTTCCTTCCCTCCACAATGATTATCATGACTGATGCTTCTGTCCTGGGGTAGAGAACATAATTTGGGTTAGGAAGTCCCAGAGACTTAGCCACGAGAAGAGGCCTTAGTGACCATTAAAATCTTATAGCTGCAGGAAGCCTTTCTTATGTTGTAGGTCATAGGACCATCTTCCTCAAGGTGCTGATGCCATATACTCAGAAAACATGGTTGTGTTTGGTTCATCAACACCAGGGGAGGTATAACTTTTATCCTCTGTCAAGAGGCAGTGTGGATGTGAAAATGGGCTATGTCATCTTGCTGCTTTCTCATAACAAGGCACATTTCTGCTCAGTACAAGTCATAAGTGGACAAACACAGTTGATGTTTACTGATGCCCCACAAGTGTCCCTACATCATTCAGTGGTGAAAGTGATTTTATGTCAGTGGGGGAAGCCTTGTTGCATTCTGTTGTCTCCCCAACTGACACCAAATACAGCAGCTATTTTTCTCTGATTCTACCAGATGGGAAGATATCCTGTGATGTTGTGGTCCAGAAATGGTCTCCGGATCTTCTGAGTGCATTTCTTCCATCCCCCATAATTATGATGTTTTTGCAGAAAGCAAAACAGCTAAAGGTCTGCATAATTCTTATTACCCCATTGAAGCCCAGCCAGGGTTGTATCCCTTGTTTTGGCTACTCCTGTTAGAAAAACTCTATCTCAGTCTCTCAAAGGTCTGTTGTTTCACTCATCCAAAAAGTGCCATCCAGACTTAAACTAATCTCATGGTTTCTCCATTTTCCCCTAATGGCCAGGAACCTCTCTTACCATGTATGGGTGTTCCACATCTTTATGGCACCTCAAAATCCAGCCGCAAAAAAAAGAAAAAAAAAAATATATATATATATACATATATATATATATATATATATATATATATAGTTTCACTTCTTAATCTGGAATGACTGAAATCTCGAAATTCAGTAACCGAGACAATGAAGCTGAAAACCAGAATGCCAAAAGTGCATAGGAGTGAATTTGAATATCTCAAATTCGCACTTATGCATTTCCAGTATGTCGTGTGTAGTGTTATGGTGCCTGAAATCGCAGGTAAGTGAGTGTTTGTGTGTGTTTTAAATGAGCAATATTTACTATTTGAGAGAACGACCAAGGTATAGATCCATGATGTTCAGTTCCTCATAAAGCAGAGTTACAGTTCATGGCAAGTACCTTTGATCAGGTCTCTAGCTATTCTGTAATCAAAGTCCATCTTGCTTATTTCAAACTTTCATCAGGGGAAAACATTCCTCATCTTTGTCATCATTATAAGCTTGTAAGGCCTTGCACAGAGCTGCATTTTTTTCTGCCTCCCCTTACAGATCTCACTCCATCTTGGGTTTTGAACTTTTTGTTAGAGAAATTAATGCCACTTCCATTCAAATCCATTGCTAGAGCAGGTCTCAGGTTATTGTTTGTATTGTTTTGTTTATGTTATGTTTTGCATGAGCGTGTACGTAGTAGTGTGTCCATGTTTTCTGGTCGACTTTGTGAATGTCAGTATTTGGATGTTTTCTTGAAATTCAGTTCACACAGACACACACACACACACACACACACACACACACACACACACACACACACACACACACACACACACACACACACACACACACACTTATTCTTTGTCTACAAATCCAATGTAGCTACAGATTAATATTGACCAGTAAATTAATCTCCCCTTTTTCTTCAACCAAAATTCTAATCAGACAGAGTCCTCTTTGCCTGATCATGTTTTTATCATAAGCTATGGTTCTGTCTATGTACAACAAAAACTATTAGAAAGGATGACCTACTCATTTCCTGTAAAGTGGGGCAAAAAGTTTCCAATGTCATTTTTTCCAGATATCTCTTAGAACCTATTGTTTTTACTATTTGTGCTATGAAAAATACTGATACATTTTGCCAAACCTAAAGCACACTTAGCCTGAGATATTTCTGCTTCTCTCACCAGTTTTAATAACAAACAACTTTATTGAAAGAACAACCACTATGTTCTCATTGAATTACGATATAAACATAACTTTAAACATACATCAATTCAAAAGTTACAAAGAGAAGCATTAAAAATAGAGGAATATTAATTCCATTCCTGTCTGAAAAGACTGCCATACTGCAGCAAACTAAACCTATTAAAGACCATTAAGAGTTTTGTAACCCAGTCTTTTAAGGAGTACTTTCCAATGTCAAAACAAAAGTTCAGTGAAAAGTCTCCACCTTTTGTAACCAATCCCCATGCCTTGATAACTAAAGTATGGTGAAGAGATGAAATATCTATAAGCCAGAAATGAACATCCAGGGTGTAAGATTAGGTTTCACTTAAATGTATTTTGTTAGACATAAATATAAATAAATATAAATATAGTATTCCATTTGCATAGGCTAGAAATGAAGCCGTATTAAAGGAGACGTATATCTTCATTTTATATTTTTCATGCAGATTTAATAGAAATATTTCAGTAACCTTCAGTCAAGAATACGGATAAGAATGAAATGTGGTAACAGAATGTGCAGCACATTAAGTACAAACAGGTTTTGGAACCAAGATTAAAGAGGCATGTAGTAATTTACAGGGTGTTGGTATCATTAGGAGATTCTTGAGACATAGTTAGGTACTTTGGACTGATATGCTTGTACTGAAACTACGGGAGCGGCTGTAAACTGTGGGCCGTCTGCGACCACTGCCAGTTGTTGCTGTTGCTGGCATGCGTCCACGTCGACGTCGCAACCCTCCTGCATGGTCCTAGCACATGGAAGACATGTTGTGGAAGGCATCTAATGTCTCCCCCTAACATCTATCAACGACCTCGGTGTAAGTCCGGATGGCACCGGCAAGGTCACGGATGCTGTCATTGATAGCGGTGTAATGTGCCTTCTGTGCCCTAAGTCCCTGCCTGGTGTACCGTTCCATACGTGCCTAAGCCTGCATTACAGCCCGGAACATACGTGTTTTCATAAGACCTGTGAGGGCATGCCTGCCAAGGGCAATACGACCAGTGGTGCTCCCCGGAGAACCCCTGGACCTCTGCCTATGTGGTACTGTTCTGGGTCTATGGCTATGGCTGCTGTGAGGGGATGCAAGTGCCATGGGTACCACACTCTCCTGGTCAATGCCTACTGTATGCTGTCCCTCACCTATGGCCATTGGTGGTGAGGGATGTATTGACAGTATGAGTGTGCGCATAGATGGGGTTGAACGCTGTGTACTGTCGATTGGCGGACCAACGACAGACCCTGTCAAATCTTCCTGTGCCATAATACATGTGTCATCATCACCACTATTCGTGGCAGTGGCTTCAGGTTGCCTGCTGCTTTCACCAACCCCTAACTCAGCACCTGTGAGAGGAAGACAGGAAACACACTTTACGGTCTGCACATGCACACATGCACACATGGACACATGGACACATGCACACACGGACACATGCACACATGAACACATGCACACATGCACCCATGAATACATGCACACATGCACACATGCACACATGCACACATAAATACATGCACACATGCACACTTCTCACTACAGCAGATAAACACACACACACAACAGCAATCTAAAACATACTCAATAGTGGTTGAAGTTGGGTGACAGTATCACAAGGCAAACAGTCACGTTACACATGTCAGCATGCAGAATAAATGTTGATCAAGTCCATGCAGTGTGAGTGTAGACAGTCATAGTTAATGACAGTGTACATGGCTGTGGTGCATGTGTGTACATGTTCAGTGATTGCCTACACCCTGGAACACAATGTGTACAAGGACACAACATTTATGTGCAAGTATTATAAGCTATGCAATGTCCTGTGCACCATCACTCACAGGTATACATACCATGGCTGCATGTGTTATCTGTGTGTCACACGGATTTCCATGTCTGATTGCAGTGTCTGTGTCTGTAGCAGATAATTGTGGACACAGGTGTAGCACATGCATGTTATGTACACACACAGGATGAGTGGTGCATGTATACGTGATGGAATACCAATCCTGGACATGGCCATTGTACAGTGGTTATGGTGAGTGTGGGTCATATTCCAGATATGCCAGTGCCAGCCATGACATTGCATGGCACATGACTGCAACATTAAACATCACATATACCCAATGTGTGTCATGTGACCTATATACCCAATAATATTCCAGGACAAATATGTGTCAGTTTGTACAGAATACGACTGCTATGCATATTGTGTATAGTTGCATATGTTTGCACACACACAACATGCTATGCATAATGTGTATAGGTGCATATGTGCTCACACACACAACATGGAGGTGCAAAGCAATGATAGCTATGTGTAGTACTGTGGTCACTGTAACTGTATGGGGTGTAGTACCATTAGCCATAATCATCATGCATCATGTGGTTACTCAAGGCCACTAACGTGTGCTAGACCACCGCCTAGCATGCTGTACCTGAACCGCAGTGCCGTGGCTAAGTTCACAATTACACAGCCACGTTGCACAAGGGTGTGTGAGGTGCCCAATAAGGAGCATTGCCTAACATGACTGTGTTATGTGTTGAAGAGTTTTGCACAGCCCCATGCTAGGCCCCTACCCCTCAGGTATATTATGTGTGGTGTGTGGATGACATGTGGGATACTGAAGTGTGACCTGGCAGAGGGCGTCCAGTTACACTATGTGTAGCATGTTGAGGTGTACTGCGTATGACAAATGTGTTATGTTGTGTACATGTGTGTCAACTATGCCTATCCAATGTGCAGTACAGTGTTGCCACATTTGTGTCTGATGCTCTGGGCATTGCATGTGATTGAGGCAGCTACTGACTTTACTGAGATGTTTAACGTCTCACAGCAAACATGCACAGCATGCATTATGCGTAGGTGTGTTATGTGTACATGACCTACACCTCACCTGTGACATGCACATTTCAATACCAATTTTAAAGTGTTAACACACTCACCAGCATGTATCGTCTACCCTACTGTCACACCAGAGGGACCTACAAGAATATGAAACAGTTTGTCAGTGGCCACAACTGTGGCATTGCTACTGTGAGTGTGCTAAACTACAGTAGAACAACAGGCATAGGTGTACAGATACTATTCAAAATATCAGTATTGCACACAATAGGCAGCACAACTGCTAAACACAGTACACATCTCACATATGCATAATCTAACAATACAGGTAACAGTAGTCTACAGTGAGGGCATGTTACCTGCATGCTCCATGTCACCATGCTGGGTGGCTCCGGCCTCCATGATGACACATGTGTGATGTTGCTGCTGTAGGCCAGGAGTCACCACACTTAGGAGCAGTTCCTCCACTCTGGTGAGGGGGAGATGTATGGCCACCCCACCACCTGTGGCAAGCTGTTGTCTATGGATATCAGATGCACGCCACCGAACATGTCTAATTAAATCACTGCAGTGATGGCGTACCTGCTCATATGTCCTGTTATTCATGCCTATGTCATTTACCCGGCGAACAAGATCTTGCCACAGTGCAGTACGCTCATGCTGGTGCTGGCTGGCCCTGGAAAACAGCAGGGTATAGTGCTGAACCAGGCTGTGGTGGATTTCCTGTTCCTCTACAACTGTGTAGGAGGGATTCCTTTGATGAGCCATAAGCATGGAAGACAAGTAAATGATATGTGTGAGCAAGTCATGCGGCACACAACATTATACAGTACAGATATCAGTTAACTGCCATATATAGCATCTGTTCGTCTGTCAGAGGATACACACATTCAATACCACATATCAGTGCTCAGCCCACAACTGGCTGACAGTGCCTGCCACACTCCATATAACAAACCAGTATACACCAGTACTCGGCACACTGTTTGGGATCCAATGCACAGCCTCGCCACGGGGGTACATATCAATCTAATGCATGAAGAAATATGTCATCCATTGCAATGAATGTGAAGTACAGTTACAGTATAACCAGTAACCCACCCTAGTCATTGATGCCATACCCCTACCTAACATATGTGCACAGTTGTTAATATAGCTGGCATACTGCTGTAACAGAGTATACATGTTGCTAGGTACACACGCAAACCCTGCAACACACATGTGATTGTGGACATGGTACAGGCATCATTACACACACATCAGACATTCACACAACACACAAATGTATGCTGACACATATGAGCATTTCCTGTGTACCTTACAGTACTATGTGTCCCTACTTACAGATACCTATGCCTGAGGTATGTAATCTGTGCAGACTACAGGAAACACACAAGACAGTGTTACCAGGGAATGTGAACATACACCATACTGTGCTGTTTAGGCCTACAGCTGCAGGTAGTACAACAGTTCAAATGTCAGCTGGATTCACCAGCAGTACCACTTACTGAGCATACATGTATTGCTTCAGCCTACGATGGGACACCACAGTCGTACACAAGGAACTACATCATAACATATGCCATCCTACTATGTCTGCATCCCAATAACTGACACATCTTTCTCTGGCCTCACACCTAGGACACAAACGACCATGACAGAAACAACTTCACACTACATTATCACACCGTTACAGACCTTGCACACATTCACTGTCACAGTTATTCCACCTCACATAGCAGGTATTGCACTGAGTACATGTGTGTGTGCATTGTGTCATAGGTAGGTAATACGCTATTGGCCCTAGGGCCTACAGCAGCCTAGTTAACCACCAGAGGACTGACAGACTTCAGGTTTTTGTCTTCTGTGTTGGATTATGAATGGAAAATGAATGTATTTCTTTATTTACTTTGTTTACCTTTTGGAATATGTTGTATCTTTGTTTTAAATGTGGGAAATTAATTTATGCAGAACAAATAAGGCAAAATGATTGTTTTACTTCTTTAGCTTAAAAATGTTTTGTCTCATATTTAAATTTACTGTGACTCCATATTAAAACAGTTGCTCTCTAGGATGGCAGCAACATAGAATCTGAGACCTTATCAGGTGGCTTCAGTACTAGCTGACATACTGCTTTAGAAACATGTACAAAGTTTTCTGAATAGTGCACGCTGAAAACTGCTGACAAGAGGAATCCATCCGGTGTTATCTCCAAGAGATGAACAATGCATATATGCAGAAAGTAATGCCCTCACATCACTTTCTTAAGCTAATTTGGCTGATGATGGTATTAGTGCAATGTTTTGTGTAGTGCGAATTGAAATGTAGGCCTTCAGTTTATCTGACTGACTTTCTGTTTTGTATTGCTTTGGGAACTACTGATTGTCTCTGGATCAGTACTATATTAATTTCCTGTTTCTTTCTGAGGTTTAGCAATTCACTTTAACCCTGAGGCTATTTTTTACCTTTCTGAATACCTTTTACTGTTCCTGGTCATATAAATATAGTTAAATTTACACCTACAGTGTTTTCTTTTTTTGCTGTAAAGTAGATTTAATTTATGAAACAACCCTGACTTTGTTAAATATAGATTTAGTAGTTTATATGAGTTGAGGAGAGTACATCTGCTATATTTAGTACTGCTTTTTTATTGCTTAAGTTTTTTGGGAGGGTACAATTGTGAGTTTTCTGGTTTATCACTGCTAAATGACTTTTCAAGATCTTGGTCATTTGGTCTTTAAAGTTCCTTGAGGATAGCTCAGTGGCATTTTGCGTATATTGAGGGATCTTGCTTTTAGAGGCTTAAAAATAGCAGCACCACTGTTGTTTTGGATTGTCCACTATAGCTTGGGATTCTAATTTTAGCCATCCCCCTTCTCTCTCTATAGATAGATAGATAAATAGATATACATATATTTCTTTATCCCTCTCTCAATCTAAACGTATTTTTTGCATGTGTGTGTGGATCCCTGTCTTTGTATAAGTTATGTATATATTTTGTGTGTGTGTGTGTGTGTGTGTGTGTGTGTATGTCTCCATATATATATATATATATATATATATATATATATATATATATATATATATATATGTGTGTGTGTGTGTGTGTGTGTGTGTGTGTGTGAGTGTGCACATATATATAAATATAATATATACTGAAAGTTTTGGCATTAGGGGTGGTAGTGTGTTTGCAACAGTTTGCAGCCTTAGGTTACAGTAAGGGCTAGGCAAGGATATAGATTTAGTATTGTGCATGTGAGCTGGTGTAGGGGATGTATGTCTGAGTGTTTTGTGTGGTGCTAGTGTTACGAAAGTTTTTGAAAGTAAAGTGCTTTGAGATATAGGGAGGTACAGGGGTAGGGTTAATATACATTAGTAAGGTGGTGTGGGGGGCAGGGGTAGGGTTAGTATACATTAGTAAGTTGGTGTGGGGGGCTAGGGTTTGTATACATTGGTAAGGTGGTGTGGGGGCAGGGTTAGGGTTATTATACATTATTGGTGTGGGTGCAGGTTTAGGGTTTGTATACATTGGTAAGGTGGTGTGGGGCAGGGTTAGGGTTATTATACATTACTAAGTTGGTGTGGGGTGGCAGGGATAGGGTTTCTATACATTGGTAAGATGGTGTAGGTGGTAGGGTTAGTATACATTAGTAAGTTGGTGTGGGAGGCAGGTTTAGGGTTTGTATACATTGGTAAGGTGGTGTGGGGGCAGGTTTAGGGTTATTATACATTATTGGTGTAGGGGCAGGTTTAGGGTTTGTATACATTGGTAAGGTGGTGTTGGGGCAGGGTTATGGGGGCAGGGTTAGGATTAGTATACATTACTAAGTTGATGTGGGGTGGCAGGGATAGGGTTTCTATACATTGGTAAGATGATGTAGGGGGTAGAGTTAGTATACATTGGTAAGGTGGTGTGGGGTGCAGGTTTAAGGTTTGTATACATTGGTAAGGTGGTGTGGGGGCAGGGTTAGGGTTATTATACATTAGTAAGGTAGTGTATGGGGGCAGGGGTAGGGTTAGTATACATTAGTAAATTGGTGTGGGGGGCAGGTTTAGAGTTTGTATACATTGGCAAGGTGGTCTGTGGGCGGCAGGGTTAGGGTTAGTATACATTGCTACGTTGGTGTGGGGTGGCAGGGATAGGGTATCTATACATTGGTAAGATGGTGTAGGGGGTAGGGTTAGTATACATTAGTAAGGTGGTGTGGGGGGCAGGGGTAGGACTATTTTGCATTAGTAAGGTGTGTGGGAGGACAAGATGGCAACTATTCCTTGCCTGGAGATAGAGAGAGGGGTAGGGTTAGTATACAATAGTAAAGTATTGTGGAGGGGCAGGGTTAGAGTTAGTATGCATTAGTAAGGTGGTGTGGGGGGCAAGGTTAGTTTAGTATACATTAGTAAGTTGATGTGGGGCGGCAGGGCTAAGGTTTGTATACATTGGTAAGATGGTGTAGGTGCAGGGTTAGGGTTAGTATACATTAATAAGGTGGTGTGCGGGGCAGGGGTAGGATTATTTTACATTAGTAAGGTATGTAGGGGGGCACAATGGCAACCATTCCTTGCTTGGAGATAGAGAGAGGGACAGGGTAGGGTTAGTATACATTAGTAAGATGGTGTGGGGGGGCTGATGGCAACCAGTCCTTGCTTGGAGATAGAGGGGGGCAGGTGTAGGTTTAGTATACATTAGTAAGGTGGTGTTGGTGGCAGAGGTAGGGTTAGTATACATTAGTAAGTTGGTGTGGGGGACAGGGTTAGGATTAGTATATGTTAGTAAGGTAGTGTGGGGGGCAAGGATAGGATTATTTTACATTAGTAAGGTATGTGGGGGAGAACAATGGCAACCACTCCTTGCTTGGAGATAGAGGGAGGGAGAGTGGTAGGGTTAGCACCATTAGTAAGATGGTGTGGGGGGTGTGACAGCAACCAGTCCTTGCTTGGAGAAGCCGGGAGGGGCTGGAGTAGGATTAGTATACATTAGTAAAGAGTTGTGGGGGTGGAGGGTTAGGGTTAGTATACATTAGTAATGTGGTGTGGGAGGCAGGGTTAGGGTTAGTATACAATAGTAAGGTGGTGTGGGCAGGGTTAGTATACATTAGTAAGGTAGTTGGGGGGGCAGGTTTAGGGTTAGTATACATTTGTAAGGTGGTGATGGGGCAGAGGTAGAGTTAATATATATTTGTAAGGTGGTGGAGGACACAGCTAGGGTTAGTATACATTAGTTATGTGGTGTGGGGGTGGGGTTAGGATTATTTTACAATAGTAAGGTGTATGAGGGGTGCAATGGCTACTATTCCTTGCTTGGAGATAGAGAGAGGGACAGGGGTAAGGTTCTCTTAGTCAGATGACGTGGGGGGGTGCGATGGCAACCAGTCCTTGCTTGGAGATAGAGGGAGGGGCAGGGGTAGGGTTAGTATACATTAGTAAGGTGGTGTCGGGGGCAGGGTTAGTATACATTAGTAAGTTGGTGTGGGGGGCAGGGTTAGGGTTTGTCTACATTGGTAAGATGGTGTAGGAGGCAGAGTTAGGGTTACTATACATTAGTAAGGTGGTGCGGGGGCAGGGGTAGGAGTATTTTTACATTAGTAAGGTGTGTGTGGGAGCGCAATGGCAACCATTTCTTGCTTGGAGATAGAGGGAGGGACAGGGGTAGGGTTAGCATACATTAGTAAGCTGGTGTGGGTGGCAGGGGTAGGTTTAGTATACATTAGTAAGGTGGTGGTGGGGGCAGGGCTAGGATTAATATACATTTGTAAGGTGGTGTGAGGGCAGGGTTTGGGTTAGTATACATTAGTAATCTGGTGTGGGGGGCAGGGGTATGGTTAATATACATTTGTAAGGTGGTGTGGGGGGCAGGGGTAGGGTTAGTATACATTTGTAAGGTGGTGTGGGGGCAGGGTTTGGGTTAGTATACATTAATTAGTAAGGTGGTATGGGGCCAGGGTTAGGGTTAGTATATGTGTTAGTGACGTATTTTTGCTGCAGGGTTAGGATTAGTATACATGAATAAGTTGGTTTCGAGAGGCACAATAGTAACCATTTCTTGCTTGACGTTTTGAGTAACCTGCTTCTGACTGAGACATATATAAAAAATACAAATGTAGGAGAGATGTTGTTTCTCAGATTTAGTACTGTACTTGATGTTTTTGGCACTAGCTATAGCAGAAAGTTTCTTCTTACAAGCTGAAAAAAAATTAAAGGAAGTCGACAGCAGAAACTTGTAAAAATAACTTTAATTTTCTTAACTCATTTGTATTAGTAACTAACAGTTTCTCATGTTGGTAGCCTCCCATACATTCCTTGTATACATATGCATTTTAATGTAAACTGAATAACATATGCAGACATCTCTACTGTGAAAAATAGATGCCTTAATACTGAACAACTTTCCTAACTCTAACCCTTGCATAATAAATCCCATAATTGTCGTTTTGTTTCTGTGTAACCTAAAATCAGAAGTAATTTCATTTACTGAGAAATGTGAAAAAATACTTGCTGAAAGTATATAAAGATGTTAGCTCCTTAGCTCTAAAAGTACTTCACTTTTATGCTACAGTAGTACTATGGAGGTGAATAGTGAGTCAGAGAAGTGTATGAGTTCCATGCTGCAAATTTCATGAGTGATTGATAAGTAACACACATGTACATACATACACACACACACACACACACACACACACACACACACACACACACACACACACACACAAAATCAGACATGCATACAACCTTACATTATTTACCTTCTGCACTGTAAGCAGACCCACTGCTGCTGTAGACAGCAGTGGGTCTACACTGTAAAACTGCTGGATACACTCCTCATTGCTCTGCTCCAAAATAGTGTGATAGTGCTCATCTTTAAATCACTCTACAGTGCTATCCTAATCCCAGTATAAAGCTGCTGGGCAGGGCATATGACTAACTTACATTAGCCACACCCCAGAATGCTGAATTTGCATGTGTCATTAGCCAGCTGAGTGCTGTAATGCTATAGCTTTGCACCACTATAATTCTACATTAGTCCTCGAATAGCTCCCACAAAATGTATTCAGCAATGCTTCAAGAAACAGGACTGCATGGCACTTCATGTGTTTCTGAATATCCCAACTTTTTTGTTATTTTGCATTCAACACTTCATCTGCACCTCATCTGTAACAGGAAACAATCTATTTTGTAGCTTTGCACAATAAGTAAAAACATAAATAAAACAGTATTCTTAAGTCTTTGACTCCTCCTTTTATTTCTTTCTTTTCTCCATTATGCTCATACCATTTGCTCCATGAGCCTCAAACCTCTTGTCCCTTTCCTAACCTTGAGCTCCAGCCCATAACCCACAGATATACACAGACACCTACACAAAGACAAACAGACAGATAGACACAGACACATACTCACCAAAACAGATATCGACTAGATCCTAGGCCTTCTAGCCATCAGATGCTCCACTATGCCCAGCCATCAGCATGGCCATCATCCAGGAAACCATCAGGATAAGTTTTACTTTAGGCCCCAGCCTGTTCCATTGTGCATGTTTCATGAGCATTAAGTGGGTCGGCATCCAAGCTGTACAGTGTGGGGATGTCCCTCATTTCCACAGATGATGTGACTCGCAGGCAGACTTGTCCCTTTACAAGCAGAAGTCTCTTGCTAAGTCTCCAGTATTCTCAGGAGATCCTTGATTAGATGTGTTACCCAGAGACTCTCATCTTTCATCTCCTTAAAGACAAGCAAGTGGGAATTCCTCATCATTTCAATATCTTCAACAGCTATCACATCCATCCTCAAAGTTATCTATTAATCTCAGGGATCCTTCTCTTTATGCTGTGGAGAATGTGAAGTGTTCTCTTCTACATTCACCTCTGGTTCTATCCATTTCATTACCTTCCTTACCTTACCATGTTCCCTTCCATCCATCTAACATTATGTATATCCCTGATATGGATCTTTGCCACATTTGCATTGCATCTATCTTATTATAGACTTTCTCCCATTCTGTAAGTACTTTAATCCATAGCCCACTTATCTCTTCACGTTCCTGACACATATTCACATAATCCACATTTCCCTTTTGATGCACTCGTGCACTCATTCCCAGCCCTTCTCTTGTTTGGTTAAAGTCATAGAAGCATATCAACTCTGTAGTAGACATATCTAATGTTCGTTCACTGGCCGCTTAGACCCTGCATAATGCCTGAGATTCCTTGCACTTCCCATCCCTTTCCATATGTTCCTTTCTTACTACTTCCAACTAATCCTGTATCATCATCATTAGCTCCCTTTTTCCAATTTTTCTACATGGGGTTGGGGTATCGTGTCACCTGTTGCCAACTGTCTCGATTCAGTGCCACAATCCTGCCTTCTTCAACACTCATGCCTGACTGTTGCAGATCTTCTTTCACACAATCTATCCACCTCTTTGCTGGACGTCCTCGCTTCCTCTTACCTTCTTCCTGTCTGTCCCAAATCTTCCTCACTAGATTGTCTTCTGCTTTTCTACACTTGCCCAAACCAGAGTAATCTGTTCTTTTTGATATTTTCTGCATTTCAAGCTACTTTGGCTTCTGCTCTTATATCCTCATTTCTTCATCTGTCCCACAGGTTGCAACCTATCACCTTTTCCATCACCTCTAGCTTCTTCAACTGTTCTGCCTTTACTGCCCAGGTTTCTGTACCATAAAGTAGTACTGGTGGCACCACTGTCTTGTACATCTTACTTTTCAGCTTCTTTGGCATTCTTCTGTCATAGACTACACCTTGATACTCTATGCCAGCTGGCTGCAGTCCCTCTGATTCTAGTTTTGACCTCTTCATTCAGACTACCCTTCTCCTCAACTACTCCTCCAGATACTTGAAGCTGTTTACCTGTTCTATTATCTTCCTTTCCATCTCTATTCTCAGCTTCTTCTGATTTTCCCAATTTGCTGCCATTAGTACTGTCTTATCTGTGCTTAGTTTCATCCCATCTGCCTTCAGATTTGCATTCCATTCTCCTATCCTTTGCTGAAGTTCTAGCTTGGAGTCTGCCTGTACTGCCACATCATCTGCATACAGCAGCTTTGTTGATCCATCCCCTCCAACCTGTTTGCTAATGTAGTCCATCACCAATATGAACAGCAGTGAGTTCAGAACTGAACCCTGATGTAAACCCACATCCACTGGGAACCCCTCTGTGAGGCCGAACACTGTTTGTACTTGAGTCATTGGGTTCTTGTACATAGCCTGCACTAACTCTACCAATGTTTCTGGGACTTCAAACCACTGCAGTACTGCCCAGATCAGCTTTCTTGGGACTTTGTCATATGCTTCCTCCAAGTCTAGGAATGCCCAGTTGGACTCTCTCCTCATCTTTAGCTTCTTCTCAAGTATCTGTCTCAATGCAAACATTGGGTCAGTTGTGCTGCATCCTGATCTGAAGCCAAACTGCTCATCTCCCATCTTACTTTCTACTACTCTGCATAACCGTTTATCAATCACCCTCTCCAGAACTTTCATACAATGTGATAGGAGTTTGATGCCTCTGTACTGCCCACAGTTGTGGAAGTTCCCTTTGTTCTTGTACACTGGCATGAGTATGCTTATTCCCCAGTCATCTGGGACACACCTTTCTCTCCACACTGCTATTAGTACCCTCAGGAGCCATTTTTCCCCTATCTCACCCAGCATCTTTATCATATCTGCTGCAACCTCATCTGAGCCTGCTGCTTTCCCTGACTTCGTCTTCCTTAGTGCTGTTCTTACTTCTCAGGTGGGCTCCTCTTCTTCTCTCATTGTAGGCTGTTTCTGGGGCAGTACAACTTCTGTGGGGTTTTCTTCATTCAGAAGCTGCTGGAAATACTCCTTCCATCTGCCTTTGATGTCCTCTGGGCTGGTGAGCAGGTTGTTGTTGGCATCCCTTATGAAGGGTGTCTGACTATCTTCTTTATCTTTCTGTCTTTGCCTTGCAATCTGATATAGTTTCTTTGTGCCCCTTACTGAGTCACTTTCCAGAAGTTGGTACAGTGCCTTTGATGCCCTATTCTTTGCTATTGCAACTTCCTTCTTAGTTTCTTTGTTAGCCAACCAGTAGTCCTTCCTAGCCTGGTCAGTCTTTTCTGTCTCCCACTTCTTTCTGTATTCCTTTTTTCTTTTGATGACTTCCTGGACTTCTGCATTCTACCATCAGCTTTCCTTATGTACCTTATTTCCATACCTGGCTCAGTCACATATCTTTTCTGTAGTCCTAACACATGTTGTAATCCACCTATTTCCTCCTCTTCTTGGGGTGCTAGAGCCCTGAGTAATTCCTTGAACTGTTGTACTTTCTCTCCAGTCAACTTCCAGGTCTTCAGCATGATCTTTGTTGACCTTAGAGCCTTCTCTGACCACTGCTTGCATCTGATTTTGGCAACTAGTGGTTTATGCTGTGGGCCGACTGTTTCACTGGGGATGACTTTGCAATCATGGATTCTGCCCCAGTGCCTTTTCCTTACTAAGAGAAAATCTACCTGAGTTGCATGTTGACTACTCTTGTATGTGATCCTGTGACTGTCTTTCTTTCTGAACCATGTGTTTGCTACTATCAAGCCATTTGCCAGACAGAAATCTAGAATGGTTGCCACACCCATGTAGACCCACGCAGTCCTCATATCCTGTTCTGTCTGTCCCAATATGTGCATTCAAGTCACCCATTATCAACACATAATTCATGTTGTCCTGCTTTATCTAGTAGGTCCTACAACTGCTGTCTGAATGCACTCTTTTCCTCACTATCACAACCCTGCTGTGGAGCATAGGCTGATATTATAAATACTGCCCTATCATTACACTGGAGTCTGACTGCCATGAGTCTGTCATTAATTCTGATGATATCCCTTACTGCCATCTATAGAATCTCTCTCACCACAATTCCTACACCATTTCTAGCCTGCTCTCCACCTGAGTAGTAGACTCTGGATGCCAAGCCAAGTGGCTTTGCTGCACTGCCCTTCCATCTAGTCTCCTGGATATATAGGATGTCCAGCCTCCTCTGTATCATCATGTCATCCACTTCCAAGCTGCGTCCTGTCAGTGAACCTCCATTAAGCATAGCAATTCTCAGTTCATGTTTGGCAGGTTGGTTGGTTTTACTTCCAGCTTTTGCTCAACAGAGCTATCCCAGGTAAACCAGGCTGGGCAACTAGACACCGGCCAGCCTGTAGCTTATTGGCCCAAGGCTGCTGGGTTTTATGGTGGGCACACACTGGCTAATAGGTGCACATATACCCATCCCACCATTAGTATGGGTCCCTGGCATGGGTCAGAGTAGACCAGGTCCTCAACCCACTTATCACCGGTAACTACCCATGCCCATTTTTGGTGACATTCGTCAACATGACTGAATCACCTAGAGCCATATTTTCCTGTATGTTATTCAATAAATCCATTACTTTGCTGTAACCCACTTTTTAATATACCCCGGGATTCATGAAGCTCGGCGCAAGGCCGGTGTAAGGCTTGCGCCGGCAGTGCAGTGTATAATCGGCGTAGCAGCACCATATGCATAGTAATGAGTGCGCGCTGCGACCACAGACATGTGCAGAAGGCATGTGCGCAAGCACAAGTAGGATGTGCCCGTAGGCGTGGCCAAGTCGGCAGGCGATGAGCAACCTAAAGTGCTGACTGTCACAGGCCGCCTGCAATAGTAACCGCACCAGCCAGGGTCCGTGGATAATGAAACGTACGCAGAGTATGCAACATAGTACCCATCCACACAAAACGGAGAACCAAACATTAACCCACGAAGTCCAAATTGTACCCGTCCAAGGAACAAAGGATACGCGTAATACCGTGTCCATCACGCAATGCACTGTCAGTGGGCATACCCAGTGAAGGTGTACCACAGCATGTCAGCGCGCCGCACCTACACACAAGTAGCCACATGGGCATGGTCACCAGCAGTAGTGAGAGTACACAGCCGGGCAGCCGTGTTGATATAACAACCAGAAGGAAACCAGATACCCTAAACACAGACAAACATGTGCATAGCAACATGTACTACACCCAGCAACGTGCCCGTCGCATACACATAGGACGGTATGCCTAGCGTAATATCCAGAAGCAGAACCCATGCATGCAAATGTAATACACAACAGCCCCGTCATAGCACGTAACCCGCACCCATGTACGACCGTGCACCCAACCCAGCTAGCAGCCTTGCGCAGCTGCACACCTACACACAATGGGTATACCTGAAATGTAGTAATAAGTATTGTCCTAGGCAGTACCACGCGGGCAAATATGTACCCCACATGTCAACATCCCACCTCAGGTACTGATATCCAAATGGCTGCATGTGAATGTGTCAGCAGAATGTGTACATCCCGCATGTGGTATGGACCTGTCGAAAACCCATAGGCGTGCACACGCCACAGTGCCCATAACTGTACACATCTGGGCAAGGCAGTATGTTCAGCCACCGTACTGATGATTAGCTATGCAGACATGTCAAACACAACACATATGGTGGAACATCTGCCCACCAAGCAGGACACCCCAACAGGGTGCCACATGCACAGAAGGTGAAGGTGGGACATCACACGTTGAGAATAGCATTGCCGGATGGCCAAACACCCACGGCCAATGCAAAGGATGGAATAACATGTATATGCCTGGATGAATGGGTATGTCATAGCATGGGAATAGGCCAAGCTATCCAACATAATAGCCATGCGTACCAGATACAAACTGCCAGTAACACGCAGTAGTAATGCAGGAAGGCATACACGACTGTGGGAATAGCACAGGACATATGGCACGTGCCAAGTGTGGATGCATGACACAAATGTCCAGGATGGGGCTCCCTGCAAAGAGGAACATGTGCCAACCCCACCCCCCACAGATGTACCGGCAGTGGAAACACATCCCAAACACACACCAACACTACCGTCCATCCCACGATAGCAACGGAGGCTGGTCAAAGACCACCATGATGCATGCACAAACAGGGACATGTGTAACCGTTGCCCTAACAACCCCCCACAGGCCAACGAATAATAGTATGGACATATGCATGTAATGCTGTGAAGGATGTGTGGTAGTCCTCAGTATCACCGAGGTAGGTACACAGATACACTGTTATCAACCGTGACGTATGTGCACTGTACACAGCATACCTGCAGGTAATACATAGTTCAATCATGTGCCACAGAAATATACACATACGAATGAGGATAGGGGATAGACAAGTGTGAATGGGACAAACTATGAACATAGGTTCATAGGTCCATAGGTACATAGTAGGCTATCTGCCCAAGGGCAGCTATAACCCTAGCCCATAGTTATGTTGCCTTTGCCAACCCTCCAGTCCGAAGATAACAATGCCTATTATATTGCTGTACCTCTGTCAAGCAGTGACAATGAAGTAATCCCTGGGGTATATCTGCAATCTCCCATCCATTGGTCAAGATCCCCCTCAAACAAGGCCAGCGAGGTGCTCTGCCTCACATGTACTGGGATGTTGTTCCACAGCATAGTGAGTGTCTGGGTGATGAATCTGTCCCACAAACACATTCTATTAATGACCGTGTCAAGGTTCACGTCACCTGCCCCTGTGGTTCTGAGGGATGTAGATCCATTAGGTGAAGCATAGTCATCAAATATGGGTCGACATGGCCTTGTATGTCAGGCACAGGTCACCACTGAGCAAGTGGTATGTGACTGAATGGAGCAGGAGTCCTTTCAGTCGGGCAGCATAACACAAATTCCTGACACCCTGCATCCGTTTGATGATGAACCTATGGGGCCTTCCCAGCTGCTGCAGATGTCGGGTCAGATACCTTCCGAATGGGGCAATGTACTCAATCATAGGTCTAATGAGTGATGAGTACAAGGAGATGATGACCTCCCCTGATCTAGATGTGAATCCCTGCACGATCAGGTGGGCAATGTAGAAGGTCTACCTAACTACGTTAGCAACGTGTGTGTTGAACGAATGGTGACTGACAACCTGGGTCCCCAGATCCCTGGTAACTCCCTCTGTGCTCAGTGGATTGCCACCTATATGGCAGCTAGGGGTAACCTTGTTCTTCCCGAAGGGTATGACTATGCATTTCCCGGCATGTAGCTGTAGGCCATGTCCCTGGCACCAGATATCCAAATCTGTGAGGCCCTTCTGAAGGATATCTGTGTCAGATGTCCATCCCACTATGGCACCCAGTTCGCAGTCATCTTCAAACATTGTCAGCCATAACCCCCCTGTGTTTGCTTGTACTTTGGAAATGTAGATGCAGAAAAAGAGTGGACCCAGGACTGAGCCCCGTGGGACACCTCCTGTGACCGGCTGTGAGTCTGACATGGTGCCAGCAACTATGACCGTGTGGGTTCTGTCAGCTAGCCAGTTTGCAACCCATCCTGCGATGTACGGGTTCACATCCAAGCCGATGGGTTTATCAATGATACCTGAGGGGGGTATTGTGTTGAAGGCCTTTGCCAGGTCGAGGTAGGCTGTATGGACTGCCTGACCCTCAGCAATGGCCTCGGTGACTGTTCCTAAAATGTCAACCAAGTTTTAAACGAATGATCTGCCTTTGACCAAGACAAACTGGGTTGGATGCAAAGTATGCAAGTCCCCTATGTCTTCATCTATGAGTTCCATTATGATCCTTCCCCATGGCTTTGCAGATAAGGCTTGTCAAGCTAATGGGATGGTAATTACCAGGGTCAGTGGAGGCACTGCCCCTGTGAAGTGGGACTACAGTCACCGTGCGCCACAACTTGGGTACGTTACCTGAGGTGAGGCTGAGATTAAACAGCTGTCCTAACTGTGGGTCTAATTCCTCAATGAGTTCATGGAGTACACAGCCGGGACACCATCTGGTCCCATGGATGCTGTGTTTACTGCCTTGGAGAGAGCATGTGCCACCTCTGCGTTACAGAAGTTTCGGTGGCCACAATCTTCTGGTACCGACATCTCACCATGTGGGGGGGAGGGGGGGATGTTTGCACCGAACCTGTCAGCCAGTATGTTGGCAATGTGTGTAGGTTCAGTAAACTTCACACCATTCTAAACCCAGTCCGAGCATATCTGGGAGTGTCATCCCAGGTGTCCAACATAGCTAAAGAAGGCCGTATGATTGTCTGTCGAGTCCTTGGTGATATATCTGTCGGATTTGCCCTGGATGATGTCATGAGAGCTTGTAGTTCTTCACATATAATGAGCAAGGGTGTCATACCTTACAAAGATTCTGCTCTGTCTTGTAGTAGCTACCTCCTGTCGTTGTAGAGCTTGTGTATGGCTGGGGTACACCAGACTGGATGCTTGGCATTGATACAAAGACTCACAGTTGTCTAAGGGATTGCCTGATCCATGCAGTCCTGTAGGTGCTGGTAGAAGGCATATGTAAGTGATTCAGTGGCTTGAGTAATGTTTACCACTGGCTCAGGGGCCTTAAAGGAGACCACACTAGTGTTTAGAAGTGTGAAGTCGGCTTTTGAGAAAGCCATATGTATGGTAACCGGCACCACCCACAGCATAGTATGCCAATAGCAGAAGCTATTGTATGTTGTCCAAACACACGTGTCCGTACACCTGGAACATCATAGCAATAAACCACGCCTGGATGTGGGTGATGCTACATATACCCATGGCAGACGTGGTGCGTTCCCGAGCCCGAGGGACCACACACATAGCCGGCCTTAGGCATAGGCCAAGTAGGCAGCTGCCTAGTCCGACGCCCTGCTAGGGGCACCTTACCAGCCTTTATTCGGTGTAGGTAGACCAGGATGGGGGTAGCAGGTGATGTGGTGGGGGCACCATGGAGTCCTTCTGCCTAGGGCACCACCTGACCCAAGGCCACACCCACAGTACCCACACCCAGACGTGGGTCATTGCTAGTATGCTATATCATCTATGGAAAGAAACCATATATTCCCAGACATAATGGCACAGCATAATGCCTGTCCGCCGCTCAAAGCAGACATCACGGCACCAGCGTGGTGTGGGGAAAAGCCCCCTTTTGCCCGGGGGAAAAAAAATGGTTTTCCGGGGAAAACCCCCAA
>NC_056750.1:221603442-221663496 GCF_019279795.1 Protopterus annectens
GAGAGGATGTCTGAATCAACAGGTAGGTCATCCAAGTAAGGAAATATTTGGATCCCTTGACGTCTGTAAAAAGCAATCGCAGGAGCAAGGTATCTGGTAAACACCCATGGGGCAGGTGAAAGGCCAAAGGTCAAAGCAGAGAACTGAAAATGCCAGAAAGCAACAGAGAAACGTAAAAAATTATTCAAAAGAGGATGGATCGGTGTCAGGAAAATATGCATCTGGACATACAAACTGTTAAAAGAATATGTATTCAAATATACATATATATATTATTAGAAAAGTATGTATTTAAACATTTATAAACTGTTAGGGAAATATGTGCTTTAGACATGAATAAATGTGCTCAAATCTATATAAAGAGCAAAGGTTGGAAAATAGTAAAATATGTAATGCATTTAATTCTGTTTTACTAAAATAATAGTAGAAATGAACTTGCATATTATTGTTTAAAATGTAGCTGCAGTGTAAATAAGGCTTGACCCTGAAAGTTGCCAGCTCGGCTGAAACATGTCTTTCAGTAAATAATTATTTGCAAAGTTAAAAAATAATAAATCTGTCTGCATGTGTATCTTTTTCCTGCTTCCACCAAAAGAATGGCCTTGTGCGCACTATCAGAGATAATGTCCAGCTGGAAAACAGAAAGACAAAGAGCTATATTAAAAAGACATGCATCCATTGTATTCAAACTAATCTAAGAGCCTTAAATTGGCTACATCCTCATAAAGACATTAAAAGACATTGTGACTGACCAGGTGCTTTGCAAGGCTGCAATATTCTCATGGGAAAGAAACTTTTAAAATTGTAATATCAGCATTTTTTCTGAATGGACATGATGTAAAGGGCCTGTCACTGATCACGTCAGTGAGGTGGGCAAAGAGCTGATTGTAAGCATTATAAAATGAAGGGTAATTCTCTAATAAAAGCAGACAAAATTCTGTACAAGTTTGTGTATGGTTTTTTGCCTCCTTATGTACATAAGTAGATAACGTTAATGATAACGTTAGTAATAACGTTAATAGAACTTGAGCCTACTGTCTTACTGACTGTTGTTTTGCCTAATGATTTTTACAGTCTGATTTAACAATTTATCTAACATTTTGGTCCTAATCGTGCCGGAATTCCCTTGGTAAGCTGCAGGTCAGAGTGCATGAGTGGTGATAAATCTGCGCAGGAGAAGCTGCCAAAACGAAATGGTTCTTCTTAAAGTGAAAAGACCTCCGACTGAATTGTTGTGGGTAAAGAGGCTGTCCACTTTCTGATCTGTGGCTGAAAAGCGGAAGACTGGGCCCCAAGAGAAAAAAAAAAAAGACAGTCATAAAGCGGGAGGCTCAGGT
This sequence comes from Protopterus annectens, assembly GCF_019279795.1. Taxonomy (NCBI): domain Eukaryota; kingdom Metazoa; phylum Chordata; order Ceratodontiformes; family Protopteridae; genus Protopterus; species Protopterus annectens. The sequence goes on from NC_056750.1 coordinate 221,604,780, forward strand.
AAGAAGAATTTCCCTCTTTGTCTTTGTTTTAGATCAGGGACCAGGTTACACTGTGCTATTGCTAAGGTTTGTGATAGCAGGGAGAGAGAGAGTCGAAGTATTGTATCTTGAGTCATAGATCAGGGAATAACAAAGCAAAGTAAACAGTCATTCTAGACACTACTGTGGATATGGGGAAATAAGATACCACGTGGTACAAGAGAAGGGTTACGTAACAGTCTTTTTAAGACATGGGAGATCAGTGCACTAAGAGATCACGAGATCCGCCCCTAACGGATAATGTGAAGCATATGCAATTGCAGTAAGCAGATAATGTGAGATATTTTGCAAAATGTGTTAACAACTAAAAATTTGATAGTAAACTAGATAAACTTTCACTAGTTAAACTCCTTAAACAAGCTTTAATCTGATGCAGGGCGTCAGGCAAAAAAAAAAAGAAAAACAGCACCAACTAGGCATACCTCAAGCACACAGGTGGATTGAGGAAGCAAATTGTAAAAAAAAAAAAAAACAGAAGCTTAAAAAATTCTGAAACATTTTTAGACAACAGAGTGAAAGGTCTGACAGACAGAATCTCTGAAAAATGGAAACTTAGAGCAGACTGGACTTGCATTAATTAATGCATACAACAGGAAAATGAGACAATAGATGGATATTATGCTAGATTATTAGAATGCTTTAAACAACAATTAAAAAAATGCATTTTTAAAAGGTTGCATTGCCTCTATCAGTAGCTTTATTACAAAGCATATGATAGATCACTGAACAAGCAGGCTGCAAGCCTTACTTGAGTATGCTAGACGTACTGAAAGACACTTTAATAGTAAAAAAAAAAAAAAAAAGGGCACAAGTCTTCACTGCTGAAGACGGAGCTGAAGTATTTGTATTACAGTCAGATAAAAAGGGCATCTAGCTAGGGACTATAAACAAAATAAGAAAGCAATGACAGAAGATAAAGGAGATGTGGACTGACTATATGATAGTGATAATAACCAAAAATCATCAGGAAAGGTTAATAAACAAAAAAAAATGTAAATGTAGTAGAGGGAATAAAGGAAGTACAAACAGATGTAGAGGATAAAAATAGAAATAAAATTTTAGATTTAGCATTGTTGAGCCTGGAGCTCTACCTAGCAGATACAAAACCAGAAGTAACACTTCTGGTGAAGGGAAAAAAAAAAGTCAAATTCCTGTGTGACTCAGGAGCGTCACGGACTTTGATACACCCCTCCAAGTTACCAAAACATTCTGAATCACCTGATTATATATTAGTAAAAGCAGCAAATGGACAGCTATACAGGGAACCACTTTCCCATAATATAGCAATAACTGACCCTGTTTCAGGTATGACTCAGAAAAGTAAAATTGTAGTTTCTACAAAAATATCCAGTAAACTTACTGGGAAGAGACCTTGTGCAGATACTTGGCATAGCAGTAGTTCCTACCATGCAGGGTATGGAAGCACAAAGACAAATGGATGCTTTTGTGGTGTGATCAGAGGGTAAAGCCTATTATTGGTACAGCCAGGACCTAGTTATGACTGGTCCAAGGGCAGTAACCAAAGAACTGATAAACGTAGCCATCAGTAAGGTACCCTCCCTTGACACTGATCAGCAGCACTTGTTACATTGTACTCCATACTACTGTAGCACACCAGGACCAAATAAGGAATATGAGTAAAAATCCTGCTGACAGATTAATATTACAAACTTTATGCTGGAATACTGAGGGAAACAGTGTAGTAAGCTGTTCATTACCTCAGGAGTTCATGAGATTGTATAAGTCCAATAGACTGCCACATGTCAGCTTGACAAAAAAACAAAAGTGTTAAATGGGCAGACTTAAAAAAAAAAAAAGGTAACAAAATGGGAAAACAGACTGATTTAAAAATGTCAAAACAAGAGATACAAAAACAAAAAACTGAATTGGTTGACACAGACACATACAGCTGTACACTTGCAATCTAGTAAGGACAGCTGATTAGCATTTTTATTAAAAAAAAAAAGAAGAGGCCTTGTGTAAAATTCCAACAACTCTGTGGTCAACAGGCAAGTTAAATGTAGGGCTTATTCAAGCAGCAGGACCAGTTACAATTACCCCAAAGTCAGCTTTTAGACCACAGAAAAGACAATACCTTTTGAGAAAGGATGCAAAAGTAAAAATTAAGCCTATAATAGCAGCATTACTCAAAAAAGGAGTACTGGTAGAATCTCCTGATTCACCATGTGATACACCCCCTATTTCCTGTTAAAAAAGCAAACGGGGAATGGCAGATGGTACAAGATTTATAAGCTGTAAATAATGCAGTAATACCTAGAGCACCTACGGTGCCAGACCCACATACCTTGTTAAATGATTTAAAGCCACAACACAAGTATTTTACTGTGGTAGATATAAGCAATGCTTTCTTTACAATACCTATACATCCTGATAGTCAATATTGGTTTGCATTTACATTTCAGGGTAAAAGGTATACATATACTCGACTACCACAGGGATATTGTGAGAGCCCAATAATATTTGCACAAAAAATGGCTAGCAACCTGGCAGGGTTTACCCCACCAGAAGGTAGTCAAATTTTACTTTATGTAAATGACATCTTGCTAGCAGCACCCAGCAGCAGTGCAGGGTGAATACAGTAGCATTGTTAAAATTTTTAGTAATACAAAAACACAAAGTAAACAGAAGTAAGTTACAACTTTGGGAAAAAAACACAGGTTAGATACCTGGGATATGTGATATTCAATAAAGGTAAAATACTAGATAATGGGAAAGAAAAAAGAAAAAAAAACAGCAATTTTGCAAGCACCCAAACCAACAACTAAAAAAAAAATAATGTCTTTCTTAGGTACAACTAATTTTTGTTGGAGCTGGGTACCAAATTATTTTACGATGGAAAACAAAAGCAGAAATAGCTTTCTGCAGGTTGAAGCAGTTAATAGCTTCTTCATTAGTTTTAAGACTTCCAAGTTATCACAAACGTTTTTTTTTAGACCATAAATTGTAAGCAATGGTACATGACATCAGTATTAAAGCAACAACATGGGAATAAGCAATGCCCCATAGCTTACTATTCATCACAGTTAGACCCAGTGGTGCAATCTTTGCCTCACTGTGTACAAGCAGTAGTTGCAGCAGCAATGGCAGTGCAGGCTTCAGCCTCAGTGGTGTTATTCCACCCTCTCACATTGAGAATGCCTCATGCAGTTGCAATAATTCTGCTACAAAAAAAAGTTGCATACCTTTCTCCTGCTAGACATCTTTCATGTATGACCATACTGCTGAGTCAACCTCATATGAACAGTTAGCTTTACCTAGACAAGATCTTACAAATATGCCCTTGAATGATGCTGAGGTGACATATTACGTGAATGGCTCATGCAGAAGGGGTCCTACAGGGAAAGATCTGGTGGGGTATGCAGTAGTTACAGACACTAAAATTTTAGAAGCACAAACTTTGCCACACAACTTGTATGCTCAAGCAGCAGAACTGGTAGCTTTGACAGGAGCATGTATTTTAGTAAAGGCAAAAAGTGAACATATATACTGATAATCAGTATGCTTTTTCTACAGTGCATGTGTTTGCACAACAATAAAAAAAATAGAGGGATGATTACATCCAGTGAAAAACCTATTAATCATGCGCAATTTATTTTAAAGCTATTAGAATCTATTCAGTTGCCTACCAAAGTAGCTATTTGTAAATGTGTAGCTCATACAAAACAACAGGATAAAATTTCAAAAGGTAATGCACGAGCTGATGCAGCTGCAAAGCAAGCAGCCTCAGACTCAGAAACTTTATTTTTGAATAAGAAATTACAACCCTTTGAGATTTTAGATTTAGACATGTTAAAAACAATGCAGATGCTTACTACAAAAGCAGAAAAAACAAAAATGGGTAAAACAAGGTGCAATTTTTGAGAATGGACTGTACATTTCCAAAGGGAAAAAAAAAAACAATATTGCCGTCTAATTTATTTAAATATGCAGCTTTGTTGAGCCATGGGCAGAGCCATGTCTCAACAGGGGGGATGGTACAGTTAGTAAATAAAATATTCCAAACATATGGATACATAAATTATACAATAAAATTTTGTGCAGCTTGTCATACTTGTAACAAGCACCATGCACAAGGAGCATTTAAAACAAGCAAGGAGTTTCCCTACACCACCATATCCATTCCATACTATTTGTATGGACTTCATAGAGTTGAATAAATGTAAAGGAAAGAAATACTGTTTAGTGATCATAGATATGTTTTCAAAATGGGTAGAAGCTTTTCCAACCAGGAATCCGGATGCAGCAACAGTGGCAAAGGCCCTAGTAAAGGAAATAATTCCTAGATTTGGCATACCGGAAAGAATCTATAGTGACAATGGGACACATTTTGTCAATCAGACAATTCAACAACTTGGGAGATTTTTTGGGATTTCCTTAAGGAATCACTGTGCTTACCACCCACAGTCAGCAGGACTGGTGGAGAGGTACAATGGGATTTAAAAAAAACAAGTTAAGGAAGTTGATGAGTGAGACTCAGAAGAATTGGATTTGCTGTTTACCTCTAGCATTGCTGAGCATGAAAACAGTAACAAATGTAAAGGGTTTGATCCCCTTTGAAGTAGTATTTGGAAGGGCATATTATGTGCCTCAGTAAAAGCTCTCATGCCTGCAGAGCTGGAGGCTGACAGTTCACTAGCTAATTATATAAAGAAACTGTTAATAAATAAATCTGTTTTGCAGTTTAACTCTTTTTCAGACAAAAGAACTTTCAGCTGAATAAGAACTTTGTGACTGATACACAAGGGCAAAATGGCCAAGAGTAAAGCAAACAAAAAGCAGAGCAACCTAAGAACTATTGCATAATTATTTTCTTTGGCAGTGCATTTGTTGACTAAATATGACAATTTTTCTCTTATTGTGGTTTTTCCCTGCACTCAACCACACGAGTAAAAGTGAAAAGACGTGATGAACTGTTTATAGACTGGCATCCAAACTTTAACACATACCTGACCATGAAGCTTGTGCATACAAAAACTATGCACATTTCAAATTGCTGGGTTTGTACAGCTATACCAACAACATATAAGAGACTGTTAATGTCCACTGTCCCTCTGGGAATAAAATAAGACTTGGAAAAGTTTTCTTGATACAGGAACTGTGAGATCACAGGACAAAATAGCTTTATTTTTACCTGTCACACAAAAAGGAGTTGTATGTTCTACGAAAGTGATACCCTCCAGGTGGGCTGGAGTAATGGTAATATAATAATGTCTTATAAATGTTACATTAAAGTCAAAAGTGGGGGTACTGTTTGTGATACTAACCATGATTCATATCTGAGTTCAATGAAAACTACATTAAATGCAGTATGTGACAATCCAGTCTTAACTAAGCAATTGTCTATTAAGGATAGAAAAATGTTTCATGCAGGGATAACACGTATTAGTACCAAAGTAATGATTTTATTTGTGGGAAAAAGGCATATAAATGGTTACCTGAGAATTGGTCCGGCAGTTGTTTTTTGGGTTATCTGGTTTCAGCAATAAGACATACTGCAGAATTACCTTTGGGTAAGATACGAAACGTAAGGAAAACAGCTCGAAAATCTGAAGGTCCAGTTAAGACCATAATTCAGTGAAAGACAAAAGTAAATTGACTCATATGGACTTGGGCAACAGTGTTATATCCAGGGCAGGAATACCACCAGCCTATGGAGCAGTCAAATCGATCTGGGAGCTGAGGAAGCTGTCAAGAAGTCATGAGCAATGCAACTTTTTCCACCCTAGAATTGGTGACTGATGAACTGAATGCAATAAAAACTGTTGTGCTACAAAATCGAATGGCTCTTTACTTCACCCTAGCGGCAAGAGGTGGTACACGAAGAAGAATGCTGTGCGTACATTCCAGACAACCAACATGAAATCAATGACCACCTAGAGGTAATTCAGCAAGTATCAGCAATGACTAAACCAGGCCCAAACCCACTGACGGACTTTTTCCAGAATCTGTTTTGGGGGGGGTGGGGTTCCATCCTATTAAACATTTAATTGCTATTTGTGTGGGTATACTCCTAATAGGAGCATGTGTTTACTGTGAAATTCCCTGCATGAAAAGATTAATCAAAAATTTGTTGATATATCTGTTACTGAAACTTTTTACCAAAGTGTTAAAATTGAAAGATTAATTTCAGATGATGCTTTTTCTGAAATATAAAACAAATGACTTACTTAGCTGAAAGTCCTCAAAGGGAAAAAGCTAAGAAATGAAATGACGATGTTTATGTTTCTGATAGAATGAAATGCATTAACAGGAGGGAGAATGTCAGGAAAATATGCATCTGGACATACAAACTGTTAAAAGAATATGTATTCAAATATACATATATATATTATTAGAAAAGTATGTATTCAAACATTTATAAACTGTTAGGGAAATATGTGCTTTAGACATGAATAAATGTGCTCAAATCTATATGAAGAGCAAAGGTTGGAAAATAGTAGAATATGTAATGCATTTAATTCTGTTTTACTAGAATAATAGTAGAAATGAACTTGCATATTATTGTTTGAAACGTAGCTGCAGTGTGAATAAGGCTTGACCCTGAAAGTTGCCAGCTCGGCTGAAACATGTCTTTCAGTGAATAATTATTTGCAAAGTTAGAAAATAATAAATCTGTCTGCATGTGTATCTTTTTCCTGCTTCCACCAGAAGAATGGCCTTGTGCGCACTATCAGAGATAATGTCCAGCTGGAGAACAGAGAGACAAAGAGCTATATTAAAAAAGACATTCATCCATTGTATTCGAACTAATCTAAGGGCCTTAGATTAGTTCCATCCTCATAAAGACATTAAAAGACATTGTGACTGACCAGGTGCTTTGCAAGGCTGCAATATTCTCATGGGAAAGAAACTTTTAAAATTGTAATATCAGCATTTTTTCTGAATGGACATGATGTAAAGGGCCTGTCACTGATCACGTCAGTGAGGTGGGCAAAGAGCTGATTGTAAGCATTATAAAATGAAGGGTAATTCTCTAATAAAAGCAGACAAAATTCTGTACAAGTTTGTGTATGGTTTTTTGCCTCCTTATGTACATAAGTAGATAACGTTAATGATAACGTTAGTAATAACGTTAATAGAACTTGAGCCTACTGTCTTACTGACTGTTGTTTTGCCTAATGATTTTTACAGTCTGATTTAACAATTTATCTAACAATCGGAATATGGAGATAGGCATCCTTAAGAGGCAGAAATACCATATAGGCCTGAGAGAGCAATAGAGAAAACAGAACCTGAAGTGACAACATCTGAAAGGGAGGCACTTTTAGAAACGTGTTTAGGTGAGAGAGGTCCAGAATAGGTCTCCAAGTGTCTTCTTTTCCTGGGCACTAGAAACAGTCTGGAGTAAAACCCTTTCTCCATTTATGATACAGGGACAACTTAAATAGTACCCTGAGTCAAGAGATTGTGAAGAACTTCTGGGGAAAACTTCTGGGAAAAAAGGGAAGTAGTTCCTGAGGAGGCGGAGGAATGCCCATAAAAGGAAGATGGGATTTCCACATCATGAAGTACCCCTAATGAATGATTAACAGAAACCAAGAATCCTGAGTGATCTGAAGCCAAACAGGAAGAGAAAGAGAAAGGCAAGCAGAAAGAATAATGTGGCTGGGAAGAGATGGATAGTCACACAACATTTGGTTTATCTGGAAAGGAAGGCTTCAGAGTCCCTGAAAACTGAGTAGTCTTAGCAGGAGGAGCCCATTTGCCACTCTTCCTACCTTTACTAGAACGGTGGGTTTGCCTACAAACAAAGGCAGGCTTAGTGGGGTAATTACTCTGAAATTTAGGAACAAGAGAAACAAAAACAGATTTAAGCTCCTGTAAGGCCTTATCCTTACACTGAAGTAACTTAAACCAGCAGCAGTTTCATTAAAAAAAGTTTAAAATAAAAAAAACATCTATTAACTTAGCTTTAATATTGTCAGGTAGAGGTTGAAGCTTAAGCCAAGAATACCTCCTCATTACTGAACCAAAAACAGCAGCCCTAGAAGAGACATTTGCTGCATCTTAACTACATTTAACAGAATGATGAATGACTTGAGAGGAAATCCATAGAAAGGAAAGAACAGAAGCTTTACCTTCAGAGTTTGGAAAATCAGAAATCAGTTCACAGGCCTGAGAAAAAAGAGCCAACACAAACCTAGACATATGGGTCCAATAATTAATAGCCCTAAAAGCTAGGGTGGCAGAAGTGTAAATCTTCTTACCCAACCTTTCCACAGTTCTGCTGACCTTGTCCAAAAACAATAACATGGATGAAGAAAGCAACTGAGATGGCTTATCAGGGGCCACAGACACTACAGAGGTGTCAGCAGCAAGACATTTATATAGGAAAGAACAATCCTCAGGCACCCTATAAAACCTATCAGGCTTTTTTGGAGCAGGGGGCAGAGAATCAGGTACATGAGAAGCACTGGAAAAAAACATCCAGCAAAGCAGTCAAAACAGGAGGAATAGCTACAAGTTTATGAGATTCCAACTGCAGCAACTCATAGTATCTCTTATGGATATAGCAGACATGAGCATAATCCCATTTAAAAAAATCCATCATCCAAGAGAGTGTGTTCCCAAAGGTAATTTCCTGAAAAGGAACACCTGGGCTAATAGATTCTTACTCCTCTGACCCAAATTCCAAAGGAGAAGGAATTTGAGTAGAATAAGTCTGGGATTCATTATCAGAATTCATCCTCAAAAGAATCCTGTTCTCTAGGCCTTTTAAGGGGAATAGAGGAGCAAGGAGGAGCAGGAACCCAACCCCCTTGAGGAGGTTTTAAGGACATTAAAGCAGTAAATAGCCCTTAAGTGAAGGCCTGCCACTCACTTTGTGGAGCCCTAGGAGCAGAAAAAATGTGTTTAATTTTTTGTTTCTTTTTCAAAGGAATTTCCCCTCCAAAATTGATAAGGCTTAGACCCAGGACAGCAGTCAAGAACCATAGTAGGAACTCCCCTTGGCCCCTCAGAAAAAATCAACCATGGTTCCTCTGAATGTCTGAGATGGATGCCTGCAAAGCTTGTCTGGACGTGCTGCCAGCCAGACTCTCACTGGCCTCAGACATGGTCACCATAGAGTAACCTGACAACAGCTGGGTGAGCCTCTGGGTTTGTAATGACCACAGGAGAAACACCTGGCAGAGGCTGGACAGCAGACGATTCCGGTCATACCTTTTTCACCTTCTTCTTCCCTAACGGCTTACCCTTGGTGCAGGAGATTCCTTCCATTGTATCTTTAGTGAGAAGCTTAAGACGTTCGTTCTCAAGATACAAGAAAAGGGAAGAAAGTCTACTGGGAAAGGTTTTCGGAAAAAATGCCTGACAAATAGAACAAGATGTATGGTCATGAGAGGCTCCCAGTCAAGAAAAACACTTATTGTGATACTCTTTATGGGAAATCTGTCTTCCACACTGGCATTTACTATTCCTGGATGGCATTAACCTCGAGGAGCACTAAAAAGACAAGAAAAAACAAAACCCCCAACAGGGCGCTTATCTGCAACTGCAAAGAAATCAGCAAGCAGAAATAGGTAGTCCCTGGAGAATGAAAATGCATTCAGCTGGCAGAAACGGATGCAGGGAAACAGACTGATGGTGAAAAGATATGTTTTGAGCTTGTGACAAAGAAGTTCTGTTTATGGTAGGCCTAAATGTCACCTTTATGCCCTATGGTATGCAAGGAGCATTTGGGTGACATTCACCGTACCTTTTAAATAAGCAACAAGTAGTCTTTGGTAGACATCCGGACTTCCACAGCAGGGAATCCTATATTGTAAAAAGTACTGCAACAGTGAATGCAAGGACATCTGTTATTGCCTCACTTTTGTACTTAGCCAGCATGATTATCTTTTCCTTCCTACTGAACTGTCTTTCCCTGAAACTGAATGCAAACATGAAAACACAAGCCTGACTCTATATTTTCAGGCCTGTTATTCTACCTTAATATACTATAGTGAATTCACTAAGAATAAAGTGAAAATCCTCAGTCTAACAATACACATATATAAATGCACATGCACACACATACACATGGAGAACCAGGTGCCTACATAATATTCTATACCTTATATATTTGTCTTTGTTAGACTGAAGCTGCTGCTCTAGAATTAACGTAATAATAGTCATAATACACATCACCCATTTATGTGAAAGTAAAGCCTGCATATACATGGCTTTTCTGTTATTAGACGTTTTTGGCATAGCAGTTTGCAATTTTTCATTGGGGTTGAAACTTACCTCTCAACTGTAATTATTTATGCATAGTGCTATTATTTTTCCCCTCATATTTAGTCTTGCTCTTATTGGATATACTAATTTTCTTCATAAAGTTAGACCAAACATACACAGATAATTAACTGAACCCAACCCATAGAAATACTCACTATCAGTGACTATATATGCCTGTCAGAACACCTTCTGTTCTGAAAAATATTACACAGTGCCCCTGTTTCTGACCCTGTATTAAGATGCCTGTTCTGCCACTTTTTAATTTTCAGAGGTTGAGTGGTATCTGAAAAGTTGTGCTAAATCCTTTCTTCTGCAAGGTGTGCTCCACCATCATTGCCCACTATCTTCATTTAATCTGCACACTGCTTGTGAATGAGGTAGGGATCCTTAAATGGGATGAACATATGATTCAGGTATAGTTAATGAATGAATACAGCAGAGTACTAAAAATGCTGTTTACTGAATAAACAAGTGGTAATTTAACCCAGGATAAGTTCCATCTACACCCACCCCCCCCACACACACACACACACACACACACACAGTTTTCAGTGTTTGTGTTGTGGTCCTTTGGGGCAATCACAATGGTATGCATTTCATAACACAAACCTTGGTGAATGGGATGCCCTTTTACATCGCACAGTCAGTGCTGACCACTGACATTCTTAGACTGTAAAGCATTGTGACACAGCTGAGGAGAGTTCTGCCAACATTCCTAGCAGGGGTGTAGACAGGTATTTATATTTTGTGCTCATACCTCATGTTTGTTACCCCACCACCATAGCTATAATTTTAAAATCTACTCAGCTTTCAAAATGTTAAACCTATACACTTTTGGAAAGGACACATTATTTAAAAAAAACTTTTAAAATGCATTAATCTTAGGTAAGCACGTTTCATATCAGTTTGTAGAGTTCATGCAAGTTCAGATTATCCCAAACATTCCGTGTACTTTGAGTGATAATGTTTCTGGGAAGGAAATTGCCTGAAAAACTGCACTCATGCCTAACTATGGCACTGATTACTATTTTTTCTTAAATACAGAATTTCCACCGGGACTTACTGTATAATTTTCTACACAGAATAAAGCATTACAAGCAAAAGACATTTGTTACGTGTTTGTACCTAGGGTATTGTAATATAAGAATTTTCTGTTAAAAGTTCAATACATTATACCCCCCCCCCCCCATGTTAAATAAAGCTGCCTTCTGGCTTAGATCGTATGCATGCTACAGATAATTAAACTGCTCTCTGTATGACAGTAGAAACGGGGCTGAATATACAGGACTCCTTCAATACGATCATTGCTCTCTGAAGAAAGAGTTATCATTCAATGTTGAGATCTTCATAACATTCGCTGTTATCCATCCGTTGTAAACGGTGGTGGAAATATGTCGCCGGTCTGCATACCTGTCACCCTTTTGGTGCAACTTAAGAAATCTAGACAAAGCCTAAAATAATTGGGGAAGGAGTGCAAAGGCCCCAAAACAGGGACGGCTTCTAAATACCGATCTTATAAACGTACAACTTTAAAAACAAAGTTAACAACAAACCAGATAAATGCAAAGAAGGAAAAAAAACACGCCAAGTTCCAAATAAATGTGGTAAGCGCTTTCGTTTACTCAAAATCAGCAAACAGCGAAAGCGCTTACTACATTTAGAAATTTGCTGATTTTGAGTAAAGAGAGCGCTTACTACATTTATTTTGAACTCGGCGTGTTTTTTCCTTCTTTGCAAACGTACAACTTTGCTAGAATAACATGATTTGTGCTAGCACGCATTTTATGAAGGATGTGAATTCTGAAGCTCAAATGTATGTCATTTATTGACTTCGGTCCTCAGTGATTCGCCTGAAAACCACACATTTTATGAGGGATAGAACAAAACTATGAGTAAAAAATCTGCACAGTCTCCTAAAATCTGTCTGGTTTTATTTGATGCTGTTTACCTCACATCACAAACCACCTTTACTGTTTGTGGCTTAAAATAACACCAGCAGTGATGGAAAACTCTTTTATTTGCCAACGTTTTCATTACTGTCAGTTTATAACATAGAATGGTTGCAATGCGGTCACATTCAACAGTGGGCAGGAATAACAATGACACGAAAATTATCTTTTCAGTTTAAAAAGGGGGGGTCAAGTCTTATATTTGGGGAGCTGGGGGGGTCAAGTCTTATATTTGGGGAGCTGAGGGAATTACTGTAATTATCAACTTAAAACAGAAGAAAAAATTGAACTTCTAAGCCACACCACTGACCCTGAGTCACTCTGAATGCTTTTGTTTAAAACAAAACCAGCAATATAGGAAGACGTTTCCCTGTTAACAGAACCCCGGGGATACCATCTTATTGTCCAGAATTTTGCCTCATATTTTTCGTCTGCTCCCCCAAAACCTTCTGGTTTTCTAGCACATCATTGCAGGTTGACGTTGCTAAATAATGGCTGAGACTTTAGTCTCACACTTCATATCCCTCGGGAAATGCATGCTGATGCAAAACCTATAATTATAGCAATTTTCTATGTATCTTAAGAGCAACATTTAAACTCTTTCCCGATTTTGGGCTTTTGTCCTCCAATTATTTTTGGCCTTCTGCACAATTCTTATGCTCAGTGTGCTCAGTGGTTGTGGGCCATGTCATGAAGTCGTTGTCTTAACACTGGTTCAGATCTTTGGAAAGGGGCTTTGTTTTGCTTTAAATGTGAAGGGACTTGTGTGTGTGCGTGTGTGTGTGTGTGTGTTTTACATAGGACAGGCATTCCGTAAATCTGCACCTAACAAACAGGTGGACTGACGGTAGCTGTGCACATGCAGGACGCTTTCTGACAGGACAGCACACATTGGATGTAGAAGCTGATAATGTGAAAATTCAGCAACTGACCACAGGTAAAGGCACCGGAGAGATGAGACTGAAAGAACTAGAGAAGGGAGGAATCGTTAATACATAACAAAGGTTAAAGAAAGAAAGTGCATGCACAAATAAAATATATGAATAGGTGAGCAGCAATGCGCTTCCTGGTGGCCTGGTGCCCTAGGCAAACTGGCTCCACAGCGCCCCCCATTACATCACCTGGTGCCCCCACCCTGGTCTACGTACACCAAATAAATACTGGAAAACGCCCCTGCTAGTAGTCTACCGCAACAAATGCAGAAAACTTCAAACAGAATACGACAAATACCAAAGATTAACGGGAAAGGAAAAAGCCTAGAAATTTTATTATTTTTATATCGGTTGCCAAATGAGCGGATGTACTAATTGTAAGCTTTAGTAGCGAAATTATTAGTCCAAGTCCAGGAAAACTGCAAATGGTTGTCAACATTTATGCTTTTTGGGGGGAGAAGGCAGAGTTCCCAAATCCCCTTTTTTAACATCACCTCTGAGATCGCCGTTATTATGAGAAAATGCAAATACTTGGTTCTTGTAGAAACATCCTGTTTTTGCCACCTCATTTTATTTAGACTGTCAGAGAAACGCGCTCATTTTGAAACATATGGCTGTTATCTGTCCTAATGAACAACTGTGTGTTGCAAATGCCCACACTCCCATAAAGGAACGAAAGTGTGTGTTTTCACGAAATTGTGTTCCTCAGAATCTGATTCTCAGAATTGCAAACAATTTGGGGAAATCCACAAACATTTCCCTAACTTCTGACAGGAAGCACATGGTGGGGGTCGTGGGGAGGGGGTGGTACATATGTAATTTCTGTTAGATGAACCTGCTTCCCTGCAGTTTAAACAACGCAAGTAATGTTTTGGTTCACACTGCAAAGTGCAATGTGTTTTGTGATGTGTTCGGTATTACTTCTCCTTATTGTGTTACCTGGTAAGTTCAGCAGCTGAAGAGACTCTTTAACGCCAATATTTCTTAACGATTGTCATTAATACATTGAAAATAAGTGACATTTATTATTTTTGTTATTGTACTTTGTATTAGATTCAATTATATGTGATTCAATTCAGCAAAGCAAAGAAGAACTGTTTCACAAAGAAGGAGCGGAAGTAACACTCCAATGTACCTACGAAACCAGTGGTAGTCACCCAAGTCTTTACTGGTACCGTGTCTATCAGAACCGAGCACCTCAGTACATTCTGTACAAAGGAGCAAAGTTCAACAGTAGAGACAGTGACACCGCAGAGTTTGCTGAGCAGAGGTTTTCTTCAACAGCAGATGATACCAGCACAACCCTGACCATCAGACAGACCTCCCTGTCTGACTCTGCCATCTATTACTGCGCCCTTTGGGTACCCACAGTGTGGGAATGTAATGAGAGACCCGTACAAAAACTAGGACCTCTGTCTGAGCGCAGGGATCACATTCAAATATTTTCTCAGGGAAGTCTGAAGGCTAAAGTATCCACTAGAATATTTTAAGATAGAGAATAATCTTATTTACAAAAATACTGTGGAAATGCTGAATTTTATTTTTAGAAACCGCGTTCATCTAAACTGCTGATATCCGTTTTAGATAAATACTGTTTAAACCAACCGCCCATATAGTGTACCATTTGCTTTGTACCTCATTAACTGATTGTATCATAATTTTCATAACCACTGTATTGCCTTTTGCACCGGGTTGTATCCGAAAAGGCTCTTAGGTTCATAGGTTTATACTAGGCTATCTGCCCTAAGGCATTTATAAGCCTAGCCCAAAGTTATGTGGCTTACGCCACCCCTTATGTTAGAAATAATGTGCCCATTAGTTTGTTGTGCCTCTGTCCAGCAGTGACACAGAGATGATTCCCGGGGTAAACCTACGATCTCCCATCCACCGGTCAAGATTTCTCTTGAACAGAGCCAGCGAGGTGCTCTGCCTCACATGGACCGGGATTTTATTCCACAGCATGGGGAGTCTTTGGGTGATAAATCTATCCCTCCAGCATGTCCTATTTATATCCGTGCTAAGGTTTAAGTCACTTGCTCTAGTGGTTCTGGTGGATTTGGATTTTTTGAGGTGGAGCATGTCCATTAATTCCGGGTTGGTCATGGCCTTGTATGTCAGGCACAGGTCACCTCTGAGCAGACGGTATGCAACTGAATAGAGTTGGAGTTTCTTCAGTCTGGCAGTATATGACAGGTTTTGGAATCCCTTTATCCTTTTGGTGAGGAACTTTTGGGGTCTCTCCAATTGCTGCAGGTGTCGGGTGAAATACATCCCGAATGGGGCATTGTACTCGATCATTGGTCTGATAAGTGAAGAGTACAGGGGAACAATGACCTCACTTGATCTGGATGTGAATCCCTTCATGATCAGATGGGCAATGTAGAAGGTCTTTCGAACCACTTGGTTACCCGGTTAACAAAGGCATACATAAATGCATAACGCACGCAGTTGTTAAAATAAATTGTTTAGGAAAAAATGCAACCTCGAAGCGGAATATTGCTAATTGAAAATTAACCCCTTGTAAATCTCACCGGGTAGAGTTGTTGAAATAACATTATAAACGAAACATATAGGTGTCTTCGTGTGATAGGGACGGGGAGGGGGTGTATAGCTCTAAAATGTCCAGATTTTTTGCAGAATGTCCAGATTTTTTCTGATATTTTTGGTTTGTTCCTCATAGAATTTACGTTTTTCTGGCAGATCACTAAGAAATGATCTCGCTAAATAATGACGTACATTTGAGATTCATACTTCACATCCTTCAAAAACTGCATGTTAACACAAATCCCGTTATTCCTGCAACTTTCTACGTTTATTAGAGCAACATTTAAAATCTATCTGTATTTTTGGGCCTTTGTCCCCCCACTATTTTAGACTTTTGTCCAGATTTCTTGCACTAAGAGGTGGAGAGGTATACCTGGAATTTTAGCGACTATGGCAGTAACAACTAATCACATTTGTTGGGCCAAAGGGCACTCTAAAACAAACATCACAATATTGAAGCTCATCCTTCTACAACTCCAAAACTTTATAGCTTTAGCTAATTAGCAGGCTTACATGGCTTTAAAGGCTGCTTATGTTTAGGTATGTACAGTTGGGGGAGGGGGGCATTTTTTAATAAAACGTGTTTTTCAGTATGAATACCACGTACATAAATCCCTGAAGCCTGGAAGTAACAAATGTATTTTACATTCCACACCTTTTCCACATAGTAAAACTAAAAATATATGCTAACCATGCAAGTGTAACACAAAGAAAATGAAAAGCATGGATAAAGCACGCTTTGCTGGAAATAACTGTAAGCGCTTTTGTTCTACCAGCATAACCCAAGAACTTAATAAGACAGCAATAACAAACTCCTCATTTGAATAAGATATGTCTTCAGTTATGTGACATTATTCATCCAATCATATATTCACACTATTAAAGTTTTATTATTTACCGACAATCCATGTTTCATCTATACTTTTCTTTTTCTTTGTTTTCCACATGCTAATATTTCACCATAAGGCATAGGTTTTGTATATAAACCTACTTCTAACTCCCACACTTGTCCTTCCTAAATACCCAAACTCTGTCATCCTTCTCAAACCACCTGCTCTTCATATTTTTGCATCATTTTTAATCCACTTTTTTGTTCCCCTTGCCCTGCCATCTGACTGATTGTTCTTTAACCTACCTTGCCATCTGCATTAACACCTCCACCTGATTATTGTTCACAAGTAGCCCTGACCATCTAAGCCCTAAGAACCCAATCTGTTAGGTCAGATCTAGCTTTGCCCTACATCTCTTCTTCTCACTTTCATCTCTATATCCCTCACTTTCCTTGTAGATGTAAATGTGATCTGCAGTGCAATGATGCAGCTAGTGTGTGTGTGTGTGTGTGTGTGTGTGTGTGTGTGTGTGTGTGTGTGTGTGTGTGTGTGTGTGTGTGTGTGTGTGTGTGTGTGTGCACTATATAAACAGATGGATGGATGGATGGATGG
The DNA here is from genome assembly GCF_019279795.1 of Protopterus annectens. Taxonomy (NCBI): domain Eukaryota; kingdom Metazoa; phylum Chordata; order Ceratodontiformes; family Protopteridae; genus Protopterus; species Protopterus annectens. Next base: position 221,621,925 of record NC_056750.1, read on the forward strand.
ATGGATAGATAGATATACATGAAAGAATTGATAAGACTGTAGTATACTGGAATTAACTGGAATGAGACTGGAATGAATGCCTTTATCTGTTTATTACCTAAACTTGCGCTGAACAGATGCCAGTCTCTCCTTTATGGGCTAAGCCTTCTCTTACTTTACACAATAATATTTGCAAACTGAAGTTCAGTTAAAAATGCTTATTATATACCATAACACTGTCTGAATAGCATAATATTCTGAAATGCTGGATAACTGTAAACTTGCTGATAACAATGCTGATAAAGATACCCAAAGTTCTGCATGTATATTCTGATTTTCCTGAATAATATAAACTGAGTCAGTCTTTTCCTCCTGAATAGTATTAATGTTGGGTATTTGAATTGACTTCAGTACTCAGGCTCAAATGTCTGTATTGCAATGACCTTTTGCATGTCAGTCCAAAAAATAACTCAACTGACTCAACTGATGGTGTCTGTGGTATTTCCTAATAATACCAAAACCTTGTAATGTTTTACACAGCCCTTTAACCTTGGTTTGCAAGCCTTGCCTTCCTTATGCCTCACGGTGCCTACCTGTCTATTTTTTATGTAGCATTCTATTTCAAGTACACATTTCTTTCCATTGAGAAAGGAGCATTCTGTAGCTTTCCCCTCAGAATGTACAGTTGTGTAAAATCTTACCATAATGGTAGATGTCCTTGCCTTCACTGCTGCAGTATTCTTTACTATATGGGATTCCTGCCACGAAAGCCCAAATGTCCTGCCAGTCTACCAGAGACTACTTATTGGTTATTTAAAAGGTACGCTGAATGTCACCCAAATGCTCCTTGAGTAACATAGGACTTAAAGGTGATGTTCAGGCCTATCATAAACAGAGCTGACTGCCCCAGTAGTAACACCAGTCCAAGAAATCCAAGAGGTAATCTGTACATCCAGGAAGGCAAGAGACTAGGGTGGATGGAGGGAGGGAGCAAATACTGCAGCAGTGAAGACAAATACATCTACCATTATGGTAAGATTTTATACAACTGTATTATGTCCATGCAGTATTCTTTACCATATAGGAGAGTGCCAAATCACAAGAGGAAACTTGGGAGGGGTAGGAGTAGATGATTCCTTTAAAAAGCCAGAAGAACTGAACTAGTAAAACCAGCCCTAGCTCTAGAGATGCCATCTGACTTGTAGTGCTTGGTAAAGGTATGCACAGAAGTCCAGGTGGCTGCTTCAAGAAGTATCTAAGCTCTTGAAAAAAGCACCCAAAGAAGCCACAGCTCTATTAGAATGACCCTTAACTGAAGAAGATGGGCTTTTGCCATGAAAAGTGTAACAAAAGGAAATTGCCTTAGAAATCCAAGAAGAAATAATTTGCTTGGATACAGCAAGTCACAAAGATCTAGGATGAAAAGATACAAATAACTGATCAGATTTTCTAATAGCCTTAGTCTTATCCAAATAAACCCGGAGTTGCCTATGCATGTGCAAAGTATGCAGCACCCTCTGATTGTCATCTTGTGAAGAGGGGGAAAAAGTAGGCAGATTAATAGATTGGTTAGGTGAAACTCATTAACCACCCTAGGCATAAAAGAAGGTTTAGTGTGTGAGGACACTCTGTTTTCATGAAAGACCAAAAAAGGAGGACAAGCCATAAGGGCCTGCAACTCAGACACTCGTCTGGCAGGCAGAAGTAAGAGCTAAGAGAAGAACAGTCTTCCAGGAACAATGATGCAAGGAGGCTAAAGCAGCAGGCTCAAAAGGAGCCTGATTCAACTTCTCCAAAACAAAGTTAAGATTCCAGGGAGGAGGAAAAGGCTTCCTGGGAGGTCTAATATTAAGGACGCATTTAAGAAATTCTTTTACCTCAGATCTAGAAGTTAGAACAGGAGAAAAAGGCAAACAATCACAGATAGTTGATAAGTGGGCCTTAATAGAAGAATAGGCCAAATCAGCATTGATCAACTCACACAACTAAGAGATATCCAAAGGAACAGCCACAGTAAGTGGGTTCAGGTTGCAACAGAGATACCAAATAGAAAACCTCTTCCATTTGGATAATTAGGATTTCCAAGTAGTAGGTTTCCTGGCCTCCTGCAGGACTTGCAGCAAGTCCTCTGAAAACAGATGTCTATGAGGAATCAAAGTTTTTATTTATTTTATTTTTATTTTATATTACATTTGTTGACCGGGCTAGTCCAACTGGATATATGTCCATTTTCAGTAGAGGCCCAGGGAGAAAAGCTCCAAGCATAGGCAGTGACATAACATACAATTAAATGCAGTAGTAACATGATTTGCAGTACATTATTTAGATTGTATATAAAAAAGTTATACAGGGTTATACATAAAAAACTTATACAGAGTCCTTTAGTAGGGCTTAGGCAAGATCTAATACAGAAAACAAACATAATATAAAAGTATCTAATTTTTATTTATTTATTTATTTTTTTCCTGGTTTGCAGATGTACAAACCTATGTTTACATCTAGTGTAGATAAGGGCTAGCACTTTTGGAGTAAGTAATCTCTTAGAGTTTTAGGAAGGAAATCTCGTTAAATACTATTAAGAGGTTAGCTTACTAGTTAACACTGGTAGGCGTCAGACCGACAGAACAGAGAAGTATAGGGAGAGCAGGATGGAGAATGAGATATTAGTCAGGGTTATAGCAGGGACATAGCCAGTGTGTTTTAAGATATTCTTTAAGGTATTTTTTGAAAAGTGGTGTGGAAGAAATAGTTGAGAGTTCATTTGCAAGCTGGTTCCAGGTTTTGTCCACTGTGTTGGTGAATAGTGAGTCCCCAGCCTTGTTGTTCGATTTAATAGTGGAAACTAAGAGCTTATTAGCCGAGTATAGTGCAGCAAGATTTTTGTATGGGGTAATCAGATTAGTGAGGATTGATATATTCTTAGGGTGGTAGAGGATCTTTTGGGTGATAGTAAGTTGTTGACAAAGTAGTTGGTTCTGCAGTTCTAACCATCCTAGTTGTTTGAGGTTGTGGCAGTGGTGGGTTCTAAATGGGCTGCCAGTGGCAAATCTGGCAATGTTGTTATAGCTGGTTGCTAGTTTGCTAAAGTTATTTTTAGATAGATTGGTATAAATGACAGAGGCATAGAACAGGGTAGAGATAAGTTGGGTCTGGGCAATAGTGGATCTAGCTAATGGCGTAAGGAAGGGTTTGATTCTATAATGGGAGCCTAGTTTTTTCTTGACAGATTTTATAGTAGTATTAATATGATCATCATAGCTGAGGTTGTGGTCTATTGTAATTCCTAGGAGTCGGGTTGAAGTGTCCACAGTGTTAGTTGAAGCATGGACAGGTGGGGATTGTCTTGTGTGATTAGATCCACCCTGTGAGGTAACTTGTGATGACTGCCCTTGGCTAGATGCAGAAGTAGAGGGAATTAGTGCTGTCATGACCAAAAGAGAGTCACCAACAAGATTTTGGGAGCATCCTGTTGAATTCTGAACAGGAATTTTGGAATGAGAGGAAGGGGAGAGAATGCATAAAGAAACATCCCCTTCCAAGAAAATCTGAGTGCGTCTATCTTCCATACCAGAGGACCTGGGACTCTGGCACAAAATAGAGGAAGTTGTCTGTTCAGAGGGGAGTTAAAAAGATCCACTTGAGGAGTACCCCTCTGGTGAACAATGTCCAGAAACACATCCCTGCGATGCATCCATTCATAGAATTGACTTACGGACTTGCTCAGAGTGTCTGCCACAACTTTTTGACTGAAAGGGATCTAAACTGCCTGAAGAGTCACTTGATACTTGACAGCAAGCTCCCATACCAGAACTGCTAGCCAGCAAAGAAGGTAAGATCTCATTCCTCCCTGCTTGTTGATATACCACATCACTCTGGTATTGTCTGTGAAAACCTTGAGAGGCCCTGGAAAGAAAAGAGGATTAAAGACTTGAAGAGCCAGTAGAAGAACTCTCATCTGTTTGACATTGATGTGGTCCTTAGGGTAATGAGGCAACCATACAAACTGTACCTTCAGGGAGGCAAATTTTGCCACCCAACTCATGTCTGAAGCATCTGTGAACAGTTCCTGAGAGGGAAGATGGGCATAAAAATGAATCCTTGGATTCAGAGACAATTGCTGACTCTACCAGTGAAGTTCCTGTCTGAGACAAGGAAGAAGAGGGACTACAAAGTCTAGAGGATATGCATGTTGGAGCTACACTGACTTCAGAAACAACTGAAACTTTCTCATGTGCAGTTTGCCCAGAGCGAGCATCAGAATGGTGGATGCCATGAAACCCAGAGCTCTCAGAAGCTCCCTGGCAGTAATGGACGCCACTGGAAGAAGAGTGTGAAAGAAACAAAAGAGAGTTAAGGCCTTTGGAGGGGGCAGGGATGCAAGCATCAGCACCATCTGAATGCTGCAACCCAGAAAAACCTAATCCTGAGAAGGACTCAGAAAAAACTTTTTTAAATTTATAGTGAATTCCAGGCTCTGAAGAAGGGAAATGGCAAAATGAAGATTTTGAAAAAGGGTCTCTGGAGAGGATGTCTGAATCAACAGGTAGGTCATCCAAGTAAGGAAATATTTGGATCCCTTGACGTCTGCAAAAAGCAATCACAGGAGCAAGGTATTTGGTAAACACCCATGGGGCAGGTGAAAGGCCAAAGGTCAAAGCAGAGAACTGAAAATGCCAGAAAGCAACAGAGAAACATAAAAAAATTCTTGAAAAGAGGATGGATCAGAATATGGAGATAGGCATCCTTAAGAGGCAGAAATACCATATAGGCCTGAGAGAGCAATAGAGAAAACAGAACCTGAAGTGACAACATCTGAAAGGGATTCACTTTTAGAAAAGTGTTTAGGTGAGAGAGGTCCAGAATAGGTCTCCAAGTGCCTTTTTTTTTCCTGGAAACTAGAAACAGTCTGGAGTAAAACCCTTTCTCCCTTTATGATACAGGGACCACTTAAATAGTACCCTGAGTCAAGAGATTGTGAAGAACTTCTGGGGAAAAAGGGAAGTAGTTCCTGAGGAGGCAGAGGAATGCCCATAAAAGGAGGACGGGATTTCCACATCATGAAGTACCCCTAATGAATGATTGACAGAACCCAAGAATCCTGAGTGATCTGAAGCCAAACAGGAAGAGAAAGAGAAAGGCAAACAGAAAGAATAATGTGGCTGGGAAGAGATGGATAGTCACACAACACTTGCCCCCGGATTCATGAAGCTTGGCGCAAGGCCGGTGTAAGGCCTGCGCCGGCCGTGCGGCGTATAAATGGTGTAGTAGCACCATATGCATATTAATGAGGGTGCTCCGCTACCACATCCACGTGCATAGGACACGTGCGCGAGTGCATGGGGCGTTACTAAGCTGCGACCGGAGGTGTGTCAATGTCGGCTGGCGATGAGCAACCTAAACTGCTGAATATTATAGCCTGCCTGCAATAGTAATTGCACCTATCAGTGTCCATGGATAAGGAAACGTATGCAAAGCATGCAAGACAGTTCCCGGCCACCCAAAATGGAGAACCAAACAGAAATGCACGCAACATAAGATAATATTCCGTCCATGGAACAAATGATATTTAAAATCATGTGTCCGTAATGTACTGCACTGTCAGAAGTTATACCCAGTGGAAGTGAAGCGCATCATGTCAGCGTGCCGCCAATACACACATCTAGCCCCATGGGTATGGTCACCAGCAGTTCCACAGTGGTGGTGATAGTACAGAGCAGGGCAGTTGTGGCTATATAACAACCATAAAGAAACCTGACAGTCCAAATTGTATACCAAACACACACACACACATATGTATATTAAAATGTGCTATACACATGAACAGGAACGTAACCGTCACATACACATAGGATGCTATACGCGGAACCGGGATATCCAAAAGTAGAACCCATGCATGCAAATGCAATACGCAACAAACCCAGTATAGCACATAACCCGCACCCATGTCTGAATGTCCACCAAATCCAGCTACCAGCCTTGCGCATACGTACACCTGCACATAGCGAGTATTCCCCATATGTAGTAGGAAGTATCGTCCTAGGCAGTGTCCGGATTGCAACTATATATCCCACAAATGTAAACATCCCATCACAGGTACGTAAATCCAAATGCCTGTGCATTAATATTACGGCAAAATGTGTGTACATCCCGCGTGGGATAAGTAACCTGTTGAAACCTCAGAGTTGTTTACATGCCACGGTGTCCATTACTGTACACATCTGGACAAAACATGTATGTGTAGTCACGGTACTGTTCAATTTCTACACAGATATGCAATTCATACTACGCAGGATGGAACGGCTGCCCACCATGCAGGTCACCCCACTAGGGTGGCCACCTGTTCAGATGGCCAAGGTGGGACATCCCTTGTAGAAATGTGAGAATTTGCTGGATAAAACATACCCCCGGCCAGTGCAAAGGACAGAATTACACGTGTATGCCAAGATAAAAGCTCATGCCATAGCATTTGAATAGCTTATGCTATCCCAAATAATAGTTATGTGTACCAGATACAAAATACCTGTATCATGCAACTAGTACAGAAAATAAGAAATATATTATTGTCTTAAAATCACAGGACATTTGCCATGTCTTAGGTGTCGTCGCAGGACACAACTGTCCAAAGTGGAACCTCCCCTTGCAAATAGGAACAAGTGGTAACCCTACACCCCACCGAATTATCAACAGTATATATTCAACTCAATCACATACCGACACCACCTCTCAACCTATTACAGCAACAAAACCTGGACAAAGCCCAAAAGGATGGGAGGACAAATAGGGACAGATGTAATTACTGCTCCCACAATCTTCGAAAGTTCACTGAATAATAGTATGTACATAAGCAGGAAATGTTGTGAAGGATGTGGGGTAGTCCCCAGTATTACAGAGGTCCGTACAAATATACTGTAACAAACAGTCACATATGTTGACTGTACTACTGCATACCTGTAGTTAATTCATAGTTACGTCATGTGCAAAATAATAACCCCCGTAATAATGAATACAGGAAATAGTCAAATGTGAATGAGAACACCACTCACCGTGGATTATGTATCGTAACCACCCCCGCCCATATTATGTATTGCCAACATCATAAGCTGCGGACAGGTGCCCAAACACCTGTGTCTGTAAACAGATTAAATGTTCAAAATGTACAATCCCTGTCCATGTGCTTTGTCTGAGATTTGAACACGGTCAGGGCAGTTCCGTTCACCAGTCGGATAAGCCTAAACCCAGATCACCACATGAACACCCTGACAATTAAAGACCTGTATGTGTCAGGAATATTAGCCTTTGGGTTCTGAATATCCCTGCAGTGATGAAATATGCAGCTTGGGTCCAGAGCAGTAGGGAATAGGGAATGTGTAACATGTAGTACCGCATTTTTCCCAGCAGGAGAATGGATGCCTGTGACGTAAGTGAAGCGGAGAGGCATATGTTAATGTAGCTATGTACTATGGGTATGCATATAAATGAGTCAGAACACCAAACGTATACTGGTTACAGCATCCGGCAAACGTGAATGCAGTCCCGGTTGAACAACGACTACAGCACATATAATGTGAAAGTGTAATGAATGTGTCGGTGCTGTACAGACAGTTAAATATGTAAAGGTCAACGTGTGTTTCGCAAACATCCGTTAACAGGATTACAGATAAGTACTGGTACTGTCACAAGTAATAAAGCCCACATAAGCACAAAGACTTAGTAAACATATGTAACCCACAATAAGGATATGTATGCGCGCCCGCGCGTAACCTTCAATAAGGAAATGCAAGTGCGCCTGTGCTTGTGTGATCCGCTCACAGCATAGTAAATGAATGCTGTTTCCCCCGCATTAGTTATACATGGCTCAAACCCGTTAACCTCGTAAAGTATGAAACCAGATGAAGCCATGCAAACTACCGGTACATATAGGGACAAACCCCAGATATGTGCCAGAACAAACATAGAAAGTGGATAGAATAACGGGTGTGTCAGTAGCATGGATTCTCTGAAGGGTATGCAGTCATAACCTGAACTGCTTGCCAGAAATCCCCACCGTAAGTCTCAGATGAAATGCCACTACATTGCCAGATAGACACAGGTTTATGTAAAACACAGCGAAGATAAAGGGGCAAGCAGCTGTACACTCAGTGACAATCTGTATAGTGGAAAGGTATGGTATGGATATAGATATATGTGTATACACATAATCCACAGACGTAAACCAAAGCAAGTTATGAAATGAGGATTGTACATGTATATATGTATACACAACAGACTTATGTCCCGTAGATATGACATATGTACATAAATAGGCGACATTACATCTAATATGGGTAGACAAACAGACATGCAGGAAAGGTGAATAAACCGCAGCATTCAAAAACATTGGCCAGAAAGTGACAGTCCAGCAAGTTCTACACTTTAAACATGCAGATAGGTGTCTATTGCAGGACTCCATAAATTGGAATATGTAGTGTCAACTGACATTGACGCAAAAGAAGTGACCACAGCAAATACGAAATAGCTGTAAATGCAACAGTATCAGGTGCAAGGGTGATGACACATGTGTCGATAGAATGTATGACGTACGAACTGATATCCGGAGAGTGGGGAGTGCATACAAGTGTCTCCACACTTCAGAAATGCACACATTAAAAATGTGTAATGGGTACTGTAGAGGGCTGGGCCTAGGTGTCGTTTGGCAGGGATTTCGTAGGCCCGCCCCGTGGGAGTGATGTGGATATAGCACACGCCTATATCCCCAATAATGGGGCAAACCATCCACTGGATATTGCGGAAACCATTTTGGCAATATGTAGGGCCCTATATCAGTGTCATGTAGGTGATAATCATGGATGGACATGCGTACGACCAAGATGGTACTCATAACTGGCAAACTGTCAGAATAACACAGCTGTACTAAGGCATAGAACATGAAATACAAATAGGGACTATATTAGATATACCCCAGACAAAGTCAGAACGTTGTGAGAATACTGGCGTACCCATGAATATGGATGTTATGAGTGTTACTAATCATGTAATGGAAATGTCAGTCACTATTATCTACTGCACAGTCCGTAATGCCTTGCCAGCAATTTACCAGAAAGGCACATCACTATGACAAATGTAACAAGGTCAAACGTCAGGGTTTTTACCCATAATGTGTACAGGTTAGGGGTATGAAGGTAACCTGTCCAGAATACATGTACAGAACTAGTGATACTAGGTGGACAGGTGAGAAGAAGAACATCAGGACAAATGAGAAAACATGTACAAGTCACACGCATGTACACCGACAAATGTGAATGACAACGTATGCCCTGTGAATGTCAATGTGGAAGGTTAATAGACACAAACGTAATGTGTCCCTCAGGGTGTCATGCAGTGTCACCGTAACAATGTCCAGTCCCCCAGACACGTATGTGGGCTCTGCCACTGATGGAAAGCGCAAATACCAGTGCACACATATGGCACATGATTGACCAATTAGTGTGGATAAGCAGCTGTTGGCCTGTGTGAGGAATACAACTGTCTGGGTGGGTGTGTCCTGCAATATAAATGTAATGGCATGTGGCCTGTGATGCCGCCATACAGTGTGTGTATTGGTGTCAGAAAGTTGATATTTTGTTACAGACACATACTCCGCAACTGTACAGATTTACGATGAATGTGCAGAGTTCTGCCTCATATGTTGGGTGTGTTCCACGTAACAGTAACATTCTGGCACTTCCATGATAACTGAAGACATGAAATGATGACAAACATGCGTAAGACACCAAATCCGATAGAAAAGCCATACTAATGCAAAACCTATTATTGTGTCAACTATTTACGTTTGTAAGAGCAACATGTCAATACTGCCCCTATGTGTCCCGCTATCAGATAAGGCCTTGTCCAGCATCTTTCTCTAGGAGGTGGAGTGGTATGAACAGAAACAGATACATGTGTGAGGAAACAGCAATATCGACTGCAAGATAATGCAGAAGGTATGACATGCGCTGCAGTAGGACGTGCAGTACTGTCCACAGGTATGTGCTGACATTGCAAATGACACAGCAGTCTACATGAAGAACCTTTAGGGCTGTCACCTTTACAAATGATGATACTGGGACATACCCACAGCCATGCACACAGCACAAATAGACATACACACATCAAAACTAGGCCATGATACATGAAGCCTCCGGCGTGTATGAGTACAGTGAGAGTACAGCAAGGATAGATGTCTGCCAAGATATACAGCAAACACCTGTAAGGGCGTGTATCACCACCCATAACACGGACATTGCATGGACAATGTTGGGAGTTGCAACACACCCCATTGGTATGTGAAAGCTATGCAAATATGCGATACATAAAACAGTCAGCTGCCCATGCAAGAGCAGGGTTATGGGCAGAAAATAGATATATACATATATATATATATATATATATATATATATATATAGAGAGAGAGAGAGAGAGATACAGACATACACACACACATGTGGCAGGGCTGGAATCAAACCTACACATGACTACCCTATCACACTACAGCATGACGCATTTTCAGAACACACAACCGAGACTACTAAACACAGCATACACACAGGCATTCTACTAGGTGCGTGTCAACATCCGCAAAGACAAAGATGGCAGCAGGATATGTCTGTATTGCAAAGCGTCTAAAAGCATAACCTGAGTCCCCAGGTGGACGGGATCATGCACACATACACACACACACACATCTGGCAGGCCTGGGAATCGAGCCTACACCTAACTACCCTATCACACTACAGCATGATGCATTTACAGAACGCGCTACCAAAACTACTGAACACAGCACTCCCAGAGGCATACTTCTAGGTGGGTGACATCATCCGCAAAGGCAAAGATGCCGATAGGGAATGTATGTGTTGTGAGGCATCTAAAAGCATTACTGTGTCCCCAGGCAGCTGGAAATACACGCACACACACACACACACACACACACACACACACACACACACACACACACACACTTAGAAGGGCCGGGAGTTGAACACACACCTACCTACTCTAACACACTACAGCATTACGCATTTACAGAACGCACTACCAAGATTACTGAACACAGCACTCTCAGAGGCATACTTCTAGGTGGGTGACATCATCCGCAAAGGCAAAGACGCCGATAGGGAATGTATGTGTTGTGAGGCATCTAAAAGCATTACTGTGTCCCCAGGCAGCTGGAAACACACTCACACACACTTGGAAGAGCCGGGAGTTGAACACACACCTACCTACTCTAACACACTACTGCATTACGCATTTACAGAACGCGCTACCGAGATTCTTGAACACAGCACTCTCAGAGGCATACTTCTAGGTGGGTGACATCATCTGCAAAGGCAAAGACACCGATAGGGAATGTATGTGTTGTGAGGCATCTAAAAGCATTGCTGTGTCCCCAGGCAGCTGGAAACACACGCACACACACACACACACACACACACACACACACTTGGAAGGGCCAGGAGTTGAACACACACATACTTACTCTAACACACTACAGCATTATGCATTTACAGAATGCACTACCGAGATTACTGAACATAGCACTCTCAGAGGCATACTTCTAGGTGGGTGACATCATCCGCAAAGTCAAAGACGCCGATAGGGAATGTATGTGTTGTGAGGCATCTAAAAGCATTGCTGTGTCCCCAGGCAGCTGGAAACACACGCACACACACACACACTTGGAAGGGCTGGGAGTTGAACACACACCTACCTACTCTAACACACTACAGCATTACACATTTACAGAATGCGCTACCAAGATTACTGAACACAGCACTCTCAGAGGCATACTTCTAGGTGGGTGACATCATCCGCAAAGGCAAAGATGCTGATATGGAATGTTTAGAGAGTGAGCGGTCTGAAAGCATATTACCGTCAAAAGGTAGACATACACAAACACGCCAGTGCTGTCAACGGGTCAACTAAATATCTACAGAGCACAACAAACACTGAATAGATATGGGATGCGCCACAGACAGTACACCCTCCGAGAGAGCAACAAGTGTGTTCAATGTAGGCATCCATCGTGACATTGAAATTGGACATCTGGTGCCTGGATGACCACCATGGCTATACAGGATGTCAATGGGCATGCCCACACGCTTAGTATCACACGTCTGTTTGGAATGTACTGTGGGTCCATCTACACAATGGCGTACTGGACATGCTCACACACTTAGCTGTTGCAAAGGGCCATCTTGCATGCACACGGAGCCGAATCACGGAGGGGCGCCGTGTGGAATGTACTGTGTGTCCATCTACACAACGGCGTACTGGGCATGCTCACACACTTAGCTGTTGCAAAGGGCCATCTTGCATGCACACGGAGTCTAATCACGGAGGGGCGCAGTGTGGAATGTATTGTGTGTCCATCTACACAACGGCGTACTGGGCATGCTCACACACTTAGATTTTGCAAAGGGCCATCTTGCATGCACATGGAGTCTAATCATGGAGGTGCGCAGTGTGGAATGTACTGTGTGTCCATCTACACAATGGCGTACTGGGCATGCTCACACACTTAGCAGTTGCAAAGGACAATCTTGCATGCAGATGGAGTGTACACACAGAAGGGCACAGTAAGGTATAACTGCCCTCACGCACAGGGTGGTCACACATGCAGTGACCTGTACACACAGAGCTGCCATCACAGCTGTCACAGGTGCAGGTCACACATGGACACACTGCAGTGTACACTGTAGCTGTCAAGTCAGCACCATGTCATTGGTGAAGCACTACACAGCCTTACGGTCCCACAACACCATGTTGCATATGACCACTGGGCTGTACAGTGGTGTACACCAGCTGTGCAGAGTACACACGTACCAACAGGGATCCAACAGGTGTTATGCATTGCAACGATGCCAGTATACATGAACAGGCCGGCTCATGACATACCATGGCCCTTACACAGCTGTGACACCTGACTGTTGCTGTACACCAATGAACACACTTCTGGGTCCATCGTACATGTGATTGTGTGGATGTGTGCATGGACTGCACACACAACACATACATACATGGCCTTTGATGTACCTTGTGCATAACACTGGCCCAATCAATGCTACACATGCGAATTGAAGGTGGGCCCATGTCTGTTGAATGTTCACACTACAGGGGGTAGCAGAGTTGACCGGGACACATACCCCTGTACTGGTCGCCTGTGACACCCGTGATATCATACCGCACTCCATGTGTCATGTATGTCAACACACATGTCCAACAATAGCAATGCATACAAACATGGCAACAGGAGACACATGTGACATCTGTACTGTGCATGCAGCAAACATGCATGTGCAGTGGTCGATGTCCGTAACATAGTTGCACCTACCTACGACATGCAGACGCAATGCAGACCCATCATTGACAACTGTATACGGTGACATACAAACAGCACGTATGGAGGGATGTGTGTACGTAACGTGGTGAGCCACCTGTCTAGATGTATGTGTGCAGGGGGTGGCTCACAGTTGTGTCACACACCATCCTATCATGCCATGTGCTAACTGTACGCTATGTCGCTGTTACGTGACGGTGCTGACATAATGCATACACAGTGGTCAGGTGTTAACAACTATATGTCATATGGCACCTGTAGCACCTACAAACTCCCGTGTGTATATAGCAGCACATTTGCCAGATATAGCATTGGTACACATAATGCAATCAATACCGCTGCATGTCCAGCAAACGTGTCATCATATGGCTGGTATATCATTCCCAGCACTGCCATGTGTGTCCGAATGTGTGACCAGGGTTGCCACATATCACGGGGAATATGTCCCAGTTGCTACACATCCCTGTACACCATTGTAGAGAACTGTACATACGTCAGTGTGGGAAGCATGACGTTCGCCAGTGATGTGCATCACACACATCGGCTGTCCGTATACACATGTGTGGTCACCACAGTGTGTGTGTCTCTGTATGTATGTCTGGTGCTTGGTGTGAGTGTGTTTGCTGATATACGGTGGGAAATTATCACTGGCCCACATGTTGACTAACCCGTAATGGTGATGCATTGCACAGCCCTGCTGATGCCATAGGTCCCAGCCATACTGGCTACCTGTGCATGTCCCTTCTCTGTGACACTTCGCATGGGTGCATAGTACTGTGAGGGTGATGACCACACAGGCAAGGGTCCCCAGCTGCACACTATGGGGTGTGCATTATAGTGGTGTACACCCCATGACTGCGGCCATGTTCATGTACTGTTATGTGTCCTACTGCTGCACAGTGTGGCCTCCAGCTACCAAGTGACACCTCACATCATCATTGGCCAGGCTGCTGTGTACAACCCCTGCACCATGTCACCATACCTGTAATGTGTCCTGCTATGTATGTCACGTCTCTGTCCAGTGTAGCCTGTGGCACCGACCACATGCGTCAGGTGCAGTATATGTGCAGACATCTGTGTCATGTTTGTGTGTCCAACAGTCAGGATGAGGGTACATGTAGCATGCTGATATTGCCAGACGTGCCTGTGTGTACTCCACAGTTACACGTGGGGGACTGCAAACACTGCTACCTGTAGGCACATGCAAGTACACCATAGGAGGGAACCAGGGTATCACAACAAACATGCTGCTACAGATGTAACCGAGACACATACCGTGAACACATCACAATGCATGCTGCACCTGCACTACATGGTGTGACTGGTGCATGTCGACAGTACACAAACCTATGTCACATACACAACTCAGTATTCACACACAACCACTGCAACATACACGTCCCTCACTATGCATACACACCTCTCACTATGCTGTTCACCCTGTGTATCAGAATATTTGTGCATAACCCTGCACCGATGGTGTGAATGACAGGGATGCAGCACAGGCTTCATCATATGCACAGGGTGATATGTTTGCCAGGGGCATAGGCTGCACACAACCACTGCGACATACACATCCCTCACTATGCATAGTATTACATATACCTCTCACTATGCTGTTCACCCTGTGCATCAGAATATTTGTGCATAACCCTGCACCAATGGTGTGGATGACAGGGATGCGGCACAGGCTTCATCATATGCACAGGGTGATATGTTTGCCAGGGGCATAGGCTGCACCAATGGATAACATAATGTGTGTGTGTAAGGGCCGGTGAGTTGACTGGACATATCTGTGCAGAATGCATGTGGGTGTTGTGGAGCCCTACAGTTGTGTTTGCTGTGTGCGTGTATGTGTGTACACAGTTCTGCCATTTGTGATGCCTACACGGGGTGTAATTGACAGCCCCAGATTGTACAGTGCAGGTTGTACAGCTCACTGTGTCCATCCACAGGCACTACCAGGTGGAGGTACAGAGTGGCTACTGTCTGACGACACATGTCCACTGGAAACGTGTCCCCGCTGAGACCATCCAGGGCCACGTCCACGTGGACTGCTGTGTCCTGGTGTTGACAGCGCAGCAGCAGCTGCACTGCTACTGCTACCGGCACTATGGGAGCGGGCATGTGAGGTGGCATGGTCACGTCGATCTACACTAGGTGGTGTTGCTGGCCTACGTCCACGTGGCATACGCCTCACTCCTATCAGGTGTTCCAGCACAGACAGCTCCCGCTCGCGGATTGCCATGCCTCGGTCAAGGATACCAACCATTTCACCTAGTCGCCTATCCAAAACATTAGCAATCTGCTGTTGAGCATTCGCCAATGCCTGGATGTTGTCATTTAGGGTGTGGATAGCAGCCCTCTGCAGCCTCTGCCCTTCTCTGTTCTGCCATTCAACACATGCCTGTGCCGCCATTACAGTCTGGAACATGCGTGTGGTGATACCAGGTGCTGCGCTCTGTCCTGCAGGTTCATGTCTGCCAGAGGTCCTCCTATGAGCAGCACCGGCCACATGCCTGTGTGGCACATCTGCAGTCATTACACTGACACCATGGTGTGCAGACACACCTTCTGTAACCACCACACGTTCCTGTCCCATGCCAACAGACGCTGACTGTCCTTCCTCTATGGCCACCGGTGATGCGGTATGTGTTGGCAGCAGAACTGTGTGTGGGGAAGAGGGGGACATAGGTGGGATGGTAACCACTGGCACAGATTCAGCCCCTGACAACCCTGCCTGTACCTCATGCATATGTTCATCACCGCTAGTATCTGTGGGGACACTAACATCAGATGGACAGCAGGAGGGTAATGCACCTACATCACCTGTGAATGCAAAGAAATACTGTAAAGTACAATAGACACAGACACACACACACACACACACAGACACAGACACACACACAGACACACACACACAGACACACAGACACACACAGACACACACAGATACACAGACACACAGACACACACACACACAGACACACACACACACACACACACACACACACACACACACACACAGACACACACACACACACACACAGACACACACACACACAGACACACAGACACACACACACAGACACACACAGACACACACACAGACACACCATGCATGTGATTTGTCAGATGGCATGCAGCATGCCTGTGATAGAGCAGAGGGCATGCAGCTCAGACATTAATAGTGTTAGTAAGCATACCTCCCTGGGGTGCACACTACAGCAAGCAGGTGTCATATCAGTAGCCATTCAGGTCACACAATCATGGTAGTATGCATGCATCTCCGTGATACACCATGTGGGCCAGAACAGGATAACAGTACACGTCTGATGTGTCCTTGACATGTAATTTGCTGACATGTGCATTAACATGCATACATGTTTGACACAATGGTGTCCTGACACATGTACAGCATCATAATGGGCTTCACATTGCAGTGTTGTGTTTATGCCCTACAGATAGAATGCATGTTTATTAAATGTGCATGAGCACGGGAGGGTAGTGTGAGCTGTCCACATTGCTATACAGTGTGAAGTACAGATACTGTGCCATTGTATGGCAACATGAGGCATGTATGTTGCTGTAGAATTCATAATGTGTACACATTGCATAGCCATAACTGCAACACAGTCGGGATGTTCGACAGATCATATATGGTAGACTTCAGTGACACCTCCAGTAGCTGTGCACAGTCTTTTAGGTTGTCCACTGTACCACATCAACTGTATAATCGGTCAACTAGGGCTATAATTGGACCATGTGTGGACAATGTGCAACAGGGTGTATACACATCCCATGTACTGTGTGGCTACATGTCTCTGGCCATCCCCCATGGCCATGTGTGCACATGTGGTGGCCATTGTGTGTGATGGGCATCTTCTCCACATGTCTGTGTGGTCCCATATGATATACACCCATACATGTCAGATATGTCACATTCCACAGGTCTATGCAGACAACGGGTTGTATGTTTGGTATGTGGGGTATAGGTCATGTGATAGTGTGACAATATTGCAGACAGGACACTACATGTCTGGGACATGTCTGGTGGCACATCACAGTGTGTGCACCCGATGCGGGGGCATATGACACAATGGTGACACTTGTGGGCTGCCCATATCACAGCTCACTGTGCGGTACTGTGTCGCACACATGTTGTTCCAATGCATACTACATATGCCTCCATTGTAGAACACCTCCACCGTTGTATGCACAGCTGACCACACATGTCGCAATGACATGTACTGTGGTTTCAAGTCTGTGTATCATTACGTTTGCATATATTGCACATGGGTGGCGTGTGTGAATGCATGTTGGTGCGACCTGCATATCGTGACTGGAACAAACATCAGGTGTGCAAGTGTTAACTGGCCACATGGCAAATAGATCTACACTGTAACATGCCTGATACTGATGACAGTCTCACCTGCAATCGACCCATGTCTGTGCGGCACGCCAGAGGTACCTGTATAGGGGTGACACACCAGTATGTACATTATCCATGACTGTATGACAGCCACAGGTTGCACTGTGCATGTGCACACATTCACCTGTATAATAGCATATAGTATGCACATATGTGCATACACAACGTAGCATACTGTACTATGCAGCATGTGTGTCCACATACCTGGCATATGTTGTTACTTTACATTATGTACAGTGACACATGCAACTACATGGGATATAATAGCCATATGTGCATTACTGACTTACCAGGCAACTCCAGGCTCATTGGTTGGGAGACACCCACCTCCACGATGGCAGCTAATGCTTCTGGATGCTGTTCCTTGGGTGTCCCCAGACTGGCCAGTAGCTCCTCAGTGTGTGTGAGTGGGGGCTGAGTTGGTGGCCCACCACCTGTTCCACCTTGTTCCCTGGCGATTGCAGTGGCATGCTGTTTTGCATGTCGTATCAGGTCCATGCAGTGTCTGCGCACCTGCTGGTAGGTGCGGTTATGGCCACCGACATCGTTCACCCTCCTGCGTAGATCATGCCACAGGTCATCCCGCTGCTGGGCATGCTCTGGCACATTGCTGAACAACAAGTCATAGTTGTCATGGAGCAGTGGGATGAGGACATCATCCTCCTGGCGGGTGTATGCTGGGAGGCGTGTACGGGGCATTATCTGTAAAACATAATGATGGTGACAGGTCACAGTTTCAGAGATGTACAGAGATACTGCTGCACATGCATTTCTATGACATCTACTGCATCTGCACAGTTATCTTTGCAAAGCACCATGACACTGACACGACTGACGTGTTTGTGTCACACATGTCGCACCCATTATGCATTGGATATCATCACCATATATGTGTGTTGCCTCATTGCAGTGTTCATACTCCATGTAAATGCTGTCTTGCTGTGGGCATGTCTATCTGCCTGCACTTGTGTTCTTACCTATCTGCACATGCCTTGATGTGTCCACGGTACTACTGTTGACCTGGATGCTGTGTATATGTCACATATCAACACAGACACAGCCGGAATGGACTTGAGCAGTGACAATGCACACATACGCATGGACACCTGTACATGCATGTGTTTTGCCATATACATCTACACAGCACTGTACAACTGTTCAACATCCTGACACGGATCGCCTGTATTACACATGTGATAGACATGGGCCAATGGATAGTCAGACGACATTCGCAGGGTTGGTCATCAACCATAGCATGTGCGGGCATGGTTTCCATGCTGTTACAGATGGCCATTGTGCCACCACAAGCTGCATCAGTGCCACATTACTGATCCAGTCAGTTGATAGTACATCTACCATGCGGCCATCACACCATGTATGACTGGGATGACATCTGCAGCTTTGATGGGCAGGCTTGCATGGTATGGCGGGAGTATGTCACATGTATGGCACAGGGATCTGTCCAGCCTGTGGCGATCCTAGTATTGGAATGGTGTCTGTCCATGACATATGTCATATACATCAGGATATGGACATGTAGCATGTCCATCATCATGGTGTAGCAAATGTCCTTCTGCAAGGTAGATGGCATGGTGCATAGTGGAGGTGTGGATTGTGAAGGCTGTTCTCGCACATCCATGCATAGCCATTACCCCTTACAGTTGGTATGTGATCCAATATTGGTCACCACAGTGCTGTATATGCCTGGCCAGTGATCTCCGTGCTCATGGATGGCACCCTGACATGACATGGGTACCCCAGATGACTACCTAAGGGGCCTGGAGACGTCACCATGTTGGGGGTGCACTGCACAGCACCATCCCTTACACAGTGTCCATAATATTGACCACAGCCTAGGTAGCAGTTTATGGGTACAGGGATGTTCACCTAGCGGTGACACTGCTGGTATCATCCATCAGACTGTGCACATATGTGACACACCTCACACACACAGCCCATTCTGTATGTTGTTCACAACACTGACACAGCTAAACTGATAGGTCATGGCCATTCACAGCCTCACATACACAGATGCCTAACATTTGTCTGTGTGGTATGGGCTACAATGAGGGTGGGGTACAACACATTAACCCTGTTCTACTGTATCTGGCACAGATGTGCTGTGCACATGTCACTGTTTCACCTTTTGTAGTTGTGGGTCTGTCAACAGGTCACTGGTGGAACACACCTGTGACATGCAAAGGTATTTGTAATCAGATATCTGTGCTATCTTGTACATCTGTACTGCTAACATCTACAGTGCTAATGGTTCATGGACATGCACACCATACTCAGCGGGGTTATAGTGCGGTGCCACCCTAAATGACTGTCATCACCTCTTGCGGGTTGATATTATCCAGCACCCTATCTGTATTGTATGGTCATGCTAGGCACTTGTTCGGAACATGTGAGCATGTCATGAGCTACTGATTACTATAGCGCCCATTCCACACCACTTCCCACAGGTACACTGGCTGTTCTACACTTCCTAGCTTGCTTAAGGTACGACAGCTGTTGTACACATGTAACGTACATATCCTGTGGGACATGGTTGTATATGCAGGCATGTCCAACTGTCACATACCAGTGCTACTGTCTGTCTATATGAGGGATATGTCGTACATGTGGCAATAGAGCAATTGTGTCATGTACACATTCAATGCTCACTTCCCAACATACGGCACTACAGCCGGTAGGGGATGCACGTCTGCAGCCGTGCTGGGCCATAGCTCTCAGGTGTACCTCATTACGGGGAATGTACCTCATTTGGGGTTCTAAAAGGTGCATGTTCCTCAAGGTTCCACATTGGAAGGGTACGTCACACATTCATTGTTGTACATAGTTTACCTGCTAGCCATGGCTAGATAGATGAGAATCATATTAATTCATTGTAATATCTGTTTTATACATAAGACCAGCCTATTTTAGCCATCATATGCCCTTCCTAGTTGACGCTGTTAGTAAGCCAGTTGTAAGTGTTCCATGTTTTGCCCATTTGTCACACTGTATGAGGGCTAATGTTCCTCATTTTGGGGACAGGAGGATGACAGCTATGGCTGAGGGTAATGCTGTCGCTAACCCTGACTGCACCTGACAGTCACTTGGGGATGTGTAACATTCGCAACACACCCCACCCATCACATTGTCTCGCATAATCTACACCACTGGCCACACCTACGAGGACAACCTGTGCAGTACATCTCCATACTCACTGTAGGCACCAGAAGTAGCCGCCATCATGGAAGACAACATCACCAGCTTATAGCCCACAGACTCATGTGTGCCCACCACATACAGCCAATAGTGTGTTATAACATTCACAACACACCAGTCATAGCTGACTCTGTAGGGTGTCACACTGCAGTTCCACACAGCAGGCTACACAAGGCGTTAGTCGCTTACATCTTGCTGTCGGGTAACTGCTTCTGCAACATAACCTATGCACCCATGCCACACCTCACCAGGTATGATATGTCTGTCATTCGCCATGTTAGTGTGACTGCCCTGTGATGCCACTTCACAGACTACGTGTGCAGGGACATGCAATAGCTCACCAGTCTTATAGCCCTGAGGGTGTGGGCCTAGCCCTGGGGAGCATTTTGCATTCGTCCGGACCGCGATACCACTGTACAGTGACCAACTGTGTCACTGCAACAGTTGCCTATGCTCCTATTGTCATTCCACAAGCATGTGGTATCTGTCCGCTATGACTGTCCTGGTCAAACACAATGCTGTGGCACAGATGACTTGCACCTGTCGGCCCTGGGAGTACAGCTCACATGCTAGGCTCTTGCTGCTTCTATACTGCCTGTCCTGCACAGCTTCCAATAACTGTCACCGGTAGGGCGGTAACTGGCATGCGCGATATAGGGTCATGTGACACATTGCTTGCATCTTCCCCTGTGACACGCAGGCAAGGCACACCTTATAATGCACCACTCCAACATCTCTGCAGTGACTGGGACCTGCCTGTAGGCTCTGCAGAGCACACCTGCAATGACAGGTTATAGACGGACCATACCTTCCAGGCACATACCTGGACCGGCACACCCACAGCTGAGGTGTTCCCATATCCCACTATGTTGTCACACATCCTGGCAAGTTGCTTAGCACAATGCATCAGAGGTGCTCCACGTGCAACTAACTGTGTCCGGGACCGCTATACACATTGTAACAAGCGACAGAGTCAACATCATACCCCACGGGTAACATACCTTCTATGGTGGTATAGTGGACAGTGGGCCTCAGCTACTACTGATGCTTGACTGACACTACCCCACACTTCACTGGGATAGCCACTCATGTACCGACACATCCATGAGTCATACCCTCCACTCAGCTGGATCAACACATACACACCACCTCCAGGACCTACATTACCCTTGGCATGGACACTACCACCATGTGACTGATGTTACACACCTGGGGTTATCCCCTCATTCGTGGATTCCGAACATATGCTAATCTACCGTGTTAGCCACATCCCGGAAACACACCCATCACAGCATACACAGTACATGTGTACTACTACACCTACTACAGACGTTTGCTGACAGCGGTTGTTGACATCATGACACCTGTGCAGATGGGCAATGCACATACAAATGCTGACACATACCCCAGTGCACTTAATTAGCATGTACACAACTGCATGGATCATGCTATTCCACATAGAGCCATGATGGTACACACCAGAAAACAGACGCCACTCTGGTGGTCATGTTCCACGGACATATGATGTACAACAACAGGTGTAGGCTGTTGCACAGTGGTGTACATTCCCATGTGTGGGGTGGCTCACTGGTCAGCCGTGGTGGGGCCACAGGGTCCCTCATCACATACTCCCAGACTAGCTACGTAAACATGACTGCCACACATTCCGGGGTGTACCACCAGGCATTATGGTGGTATGTCAGTATTCGATGGCAACACCCACATCTGCTGTCACATACAACAGTCACTCAGGAACATTGCAGACCCAGGTATTGTTGGCAACATGCTGGAGGATGGATTCAATGCTGACAGTACACCCTCTCACTCACTACAGGGCCACAATCCATACATGAACATTGTGGTGTCCCTGTGATCACACCTACACAGTACTAACCTACACTCTATGTGCCCTGGGACACTGGCCCCATGTCACCTTCCAACGTCCCAGGCTGTGATGTCCACCAACCTCCGAATTACATGTCTCACCACTAGGCCACCATATTCAGTAATAGCCTTGTTTCAGACATTGTAGACCATGAATGGCACACGGCAGCATTTATCACACTACACACAGGTGGCACCACATTGCACGAGTGGGACTATAGTCCTACACACCTGACTGGACTGTTCTGCATGGCTATGGGGCACATCATCAGGGACGTCATTCTCAGAGACATTGTTGGTCTCCCGTTCTCTGCTGCCACCCGGGTTGGGCTTGTTAAGGCCAGAGCATGGCCCCTACCCATGGTGGACTCCTTTCATACAGTTACCAGGGCAGTTGCTGATGGTACGGGAGTCCACACATCCTACATTGTCCTCTCATTGCCTTTCAGCACCATTCCCCATTCTGGTATTGACAACATACACATCCACCTGCACATCGTACCCTGTGTCTCACGATGTTATGCTATGTGGCTCATGGACAGAACATACAGTGAGGCCAGCATACCATAGTACCTACTACATGTCGGGTACTTTGGCATACCACGGTCCTCAGTAATAAGGCCCTTCATGTTATGTATATGCTTCCCTGTGGAACAGGCTGGCACAGGGGACTTTCCCTGCCTGGCTTTAGAACCCCTACATACCAAGCGCCATGATTGCTCCACCAGCTGATACTGACTCCAACCATACGGATGTCGCTGTGACAGATACATAATATGACTATCATGGCAGCAAGCTGCATGACACAAGGTGCATGCACATCATCTTTGCATTACACCATTCACCCACTGACTATCACATGGATGGTGGTCCCCTACATACATATCACATTGTACATGTTTGCAGTACACACATATGTCGCACCCACTCCTGTGGTTACCGTATTGCCACTGTGGAGTGGATATCCTCCTACGTGGCCACATCTATATGTACTGGGTGTGTAACTGGTACATAGGCACCCATTGTACCTCTGAACACATGACATCTACACACATTCAAGGGTACACCACCCCATTTAGGGTGTACCTTACACAACAGCTACAGCTTTACATGCCACAACATTGACACACCATGACGTTTACTGAGCTCCGACAGTATCGATTTGCGGCTGCACTACGGACACCACATCTGTACACATTTGCATACTACATACTCAGGGTTGACCTCTGCTGATCAGACAGGACCCATGTCCACAACATTATTGATGGATATACTCCTCATACGCAACATAAGCAGAGGCCACTGTGAACAACATGCTCATGGATATGTGCACACATGCCACAATGAGTGAGATGTGCTTCTGGGTTACATTCCCAGACCGGACACTCACCATGCTGTGGAACATAAGTCCTCAGTACATCACGCAGGGACACTCAGTAGCACTGTTCATGTGATACCTCCCTTGGTGGTTGGGAGACACATGTAGGCCTGGGATCACTGCAATGGCTGTACTGTGCAGTGGTGCAGGTGACGCCTGGCGCTACTCTTCACAGGGCACTACCCTGGGGAGGTGCCACTAGTGTGAACACTATAGTTGTGCTTACACATGGACTTGACAGACTGCATAGTACCCCACTATGCACCTGTGCAGCTATTACTTGTCCTTTGTGCATGGTTACTTGGTAGCTCTTCCATTTAGATTAGCTATCATGCTATTACTATGTCCCATACCTACAGGCCATATGTATCCTGTTATTGTACATACCGATAGACGGTACCTGTGGTATGCATGTTATGCCTGTTATGCTGTTGAATATCTGTCATATCTACCTATAATACTATACATTACACATATTTCACATAGTATCCCATGATGCAAAGCATACTTGCTCAGCGGGACCACCTTACATATGTCACTAATGTTATTTGCCCATACACATGCGTGCTGTGACAGTAGATCAACATATACTATCCCCTGCTATGGCACGTCTTGTTGGACATACCCTACCACTGATGGCGGGTTGTATGGCATTGTTCTGTGTAATGGCCTCATGTAGCATCCCTTCTGGTGTCTGTGCTATGTACCTTGTGTCCCACTGCTGGACGCACAGATTCTACAAGTGTTAGTATCCTCAGCAAGACATCACTACATAAATACCTTTCCCCACTTTATGCATTGTGGACACGTTTAATTAATGCAAACCAGGCTATACATACAGTAAAACTAATTAATACAGATCATGCTATACATAACCTTACATATCAGGCATTCTACATACCTTAGCTCGAGCAGGGCCAAATACAGTTCCACAAACACTTCTTGTAGGTTAAAAAACACTGGTTTATTATTCACAAACAAATCCACAAAAACGAACTCCTAGTTACAAGGCAAACTCCTGGTTAAGCGCTTTCATCTGAAGGACTCAGATTTCATCAGAACCAACAGTCACAATGTTAACTTCATTTTATGTGCAAATTGGCGCCAAAAAACTTTATGTAAAAACATTCTTAAAGATACATGTCCAAAATACAGTTTAAAACAGTTATTAATACCTTATTTTATACTGAGAAATGACAATTATAACTGCTATTACTTGATTCTCAAGAAATGAAAAGGTAATATATCATTGTGCAAAGAGTACAAAATAAATAATGCTTGTAATGATAAATATATTAATAAATATAATAAATACTATTGTACTAAATTTATTTTAAAATATTGTTTAAAAATATTGTTTAAAAATACCATAATAAAATCTATATATATGTTTAGATATACGTGAATATATAGTAGGAAATAATACATAAATTGCAACTAACAATAAAAATAAAAAATAATAAACATTAAAAAATGACAATTAAAATTGTGAAGAGTCTGTCTAGGGCTTATACCCTGTCCAGACTTAAAAATGGCTTAATACTAATGAAGTCATTTAAACCGGGTGCAGTGGTGGCATCACAATATATCTGCCACTCACTTTCTTTGTATGCTAACCATGTTTTCCAATTACCACCATAGGATGTTTTTTCTACCTGGTCTATAATCATAAATCTGAAGGTATGGTCATCACCCTTCTCCAAGATATGCTTACTAAGAGCATTTTTTGTATCTTTCTTCTTAATTTTGTAAAGATGTTCATATATTCTGGTCTTAAATTTTCTCTCTGTCTTGCCTATGTAATAGGCAGGACAGAGAGAACATTTAGCCAGATATACAACCCTCTGACTATGACAATTTCCAGCTATACTCCTACACCTGGTTCTCATCAAATTGTCTAGGGTGACCACACTTTCATCATTAATGCTTTTACATTGCTTGCAAGAACCACATTTTTTCGTAGCCTCTCTTTTCCTTTTTGTCCCACCCAACGCATTAACTTCCAAAAGTTTTTTCAAGTTAAGTGCAGTTTTGTAGACACAAACAGGGTTCTTGTCAAGATTTGTCAAGTTAGTGTCAGGAATATTCAATAATTCCCAATGCCTTTTTACTATTTCTTTTACCAAGTTAGAAAAAGGACTAAACAAGATAATGCAGACTGTCCTGCTAATTTGGGAATTTTTCTTTTTATTTTCTACTAAAACCTGACCTAACAATGGTTTATATTTCGTACCCCAATTTCCTTTAACATAATTAGCCACATCCTGTACCATTCTTTTTGGATATTTTCTGTCCAAAAACATCCTTGAAATATTTACTATTTCTCTTTCCATACTCTCCCTAGAAGAGCTCATCCTCACTGCACGGATGAACTGGCCCTTAATCACATTTTTAAACACATGTTGTGGATGGCAACTACTGAATTCTATGTAGTCGTTTGAAAAAGTAGACTTTCTATATATTTGTGAAGTAAAACCATCTAGGGTGGTACTAATAAAAGTGTCTAAGTATGATATACCAACTTTATCTACCTTATATGTGAACTTTAGAAAGTCGGTACTGGAATTTATATAGTCCATAAAAAACCTAATATCTTCTGGGGGCCCCTTCCAGATAATGAACAAATCGTCCAAATACCTGTAATAAAGGGAAATATGTTTGAAAAATTGACAAGGGAACAAGAACCTATTTTCCCATTCTAGCATGACCAGGTTGGCAAATATGGGGGCACAAGATGCCCCCATAGCCACTCCCCTGGTCTGCCTGAAATGCTCTCCTTCATGGAGGATGTAATTGTGATCAAGAATAAGCCCCATCATATCCAGTATCAGGCTGATTCTGTCCCAACTTAACCCTGAATACTTTTTCAAACTTTGTTCAAAAAATTCCAACCCTATAGAAGCAGGGATGCATGAAAACAAATCTTTCACATCTATAGTTAGGAATATAAGATTTTTAGACCAAAACTCCGGTGTAATTCTGCTCAAAAATTCCCAAGAGTCTTTTATCATGTGGGGAACTTTACTATATATGTGTTTAGTCCAGTGGTCAATAGTAACTCCCATATTGTAAGTCTTCGAATATGAACCAGAAATAATGGGTCTAAAGGGTGGGGTGTCTATACATTTGTGTATCTTAGGAATTCCGAAAATCCTAGCAAGCCTTGGGAACTCATTCCTCAAAAAATTATAAAGTTCTTCAGATATACGGTTATCTAACAAATATTCTTCTAATGTTAAATCAATTCTGTGATTGATTTAGCAGGTGATTTTACTTTTGACCTAAGTTTATTGCAGCGTGACGAATTCTACAAACTGGGCGCAAAACCGAAAGGAAAAACGCTAACTAAATCGTATGCTGCAACTATGTCTAATGGACTAGTGACAAAACAAGGTACAGAACTAAGAGACTCTGCTATGAGTTCTAATTGTAAAAACAATTTTAAACATGTCAAAAAGCAATGTACAAATAATGATGGAAATGACTTTTTAAATGATTTTTTGAATGATGAAAGTGACTATTTTTCTGAAGGGGTTAACAATAATACATTTAAGGAAAGGAAGGCATACCCTTCTGAATATATTAAAGATAAGATTACTGCTTTAGGTAAAAAACTAATTTTATTGAAATGTGCAAAAATTGACAATGCTTATTTGGGCAAATGCTTAACTATAGGCATTGTCCCAAAGGGGATTAGATTTTTTAAATTACCCCTTGGTCTAAAGTATGAAGACGATGTGATGTGTGATTTTAATGAAATGTTTGATGGGTTTGGTTTTTGTTATATTAAGAAATTGATTAAATATAATGATGGGAAAATCTCCCTTTTACTAAATGAAGTGGAAACTTTGAATGAAGAGATAGTGAATAATAACAGATTTGATGAATGGCAAGATTTATATCAAAATCAGTTTTTACATGCTGAAAATAAAGCCAAATCTGTGTATAGTAGGAAATTGAAGAAAATTGATAGGGACATGTGCCTGTATAGGGAACATAAAGTATATACTTGGCCACCCATTAGAGGGTAGGAAAGTTAATCATGGACAAGAGGTCTTAGGCAATTTTTATAACGGAATGGAGAGGTTTGAAGAAAATTTAAATTTTCAAGGGGGGAGACATCACCCTGCACCCAAACAATATCAGAGGAAATAGTAAAGGTGAAAAAGGATGGTATTCTTAACAAAGATGAAGTTATAGTTTGTGATACTTTACTTTCAAACAACGACTCTCTAACTTTGGACTCATTGGGTCACAAGGACAGAGACACGGTAGCTCAAGGGATGAACAATAGTCCGAAAGGGCAATTGATTATGAATATGGAAGTCATAAATAATCAGGGTCCCTTAGTTCTTTCCTTTGCAGGTTTTAAAGTATATAATTACACTAATTTTTTTATCACAAATGAATTTTTTAATTTATTCAGTAAAGGAATGAAGTTCATCCCGTCTGTCAATTTTAAGTTAGTAGACACAATTAAGGAAATTAAGTTATTTTGTAGGAGAATTAACTTGGCTATACAATTCAAAAGTGACTCTGACTTAGGAATAAAACAGAAGGAAGAGAGACTTAAGAAAAGGAGTACATATATACCTAATCCTCACCCTCAAGTAGGAATATTTGAAAAAATGGTGTGTAGAGACATTTACAGACTAAATAGGAGCATTATTTCTAAAAATAAATCTAGTGCCTCCTTTGAAGACAACTTGACTAGAGGGGAGAGAGAATGTTTGCAAAATGTGGTCAATAATAAGAATATTAGATTAATGAAACCAGACAAGGGAGGGGGCATTGTAATTTTTGATTCAGAAAATTACAATAAGGCAAATCAGGATATTTTGTTTAACTCAGAAAATTATGAAGTAATTTCAATTAATCAGATAACTATTGGACATCACAGAATTGATTTAATATTAGAAGAATATTTGTTAGATAACCGTATATCTGAAGAACTTTATAATTTTTTGAGGAATGAGTTCCCAAGGCTTGCTAGGATTTTCGGAATTCCTAAGATACACAAATGTATAGACACCCCACCCTTTAGACCCATTATTTATGGTTCATATTCAAAGACTTACAATATGGGAGTTACTATTGACCACTGGACTAAACACATATATAGTAAAGTTCCCCACATGATAAAAGACTCTTGGGAATTTTTGAGCAGAATTACACCGGAGGTTTGGTCTAAAAATCTTACATTCCTAACTATAGATGTGAAAGATTTGTTTTCATGCATCCCTGCTTCTATAGGGTTGGAATTTTTTGAACAAAGTTTGGAAAAGTATTCAGGGTTAAGTTGGGACAGAATCAGCCTGATACTGGATATGATGGGGCTTATTCTTGATCACAATTATATCCTCCATGAAGGAGAGCATTTCAGGCAGACCAGGAGAGTGGCTATGGGGGCATCTTGTGCCCCCATATTTGCCAACCTGGTCATGCTAGAATGGGAAAATAGGTTCTTGTTCCCTTGTCAATTTTTCAAACATATTTCCCTTTATTCCAGGTATTTGGATGATTTGTTCATTATCTGGAAGGGGCCCCCAGAAGATATTAGGTTTTTTTATGGACTATATAAATTCCAGTACCGATTTTCTAAAGTTCACATATAAGGTAGATAAAGTTGGTATATCATACTTAGACACTTTTATTAGTACCACCCTAGATGGTTTTACTTCACAAATATATAGAAAGTCTACTTTTTCAAACAACTACATAGAATTCAGTAGTTGCCATCCACAACATGTGTTTAAAAATGTGATTAAGGGCCAGTTCATCCGTGCAGTGAGGATGAGCTCTTCTAGGGAGAGTATGGAAAGAGAAATAGTAAATATTTCAAGGATGTTTTTGGACAGAAAATATCCAAAAAGAATGGTACAGGATGTGGCTAATTACGTTAAAGGAAATTGGGGTACAAAATATAAACCATTGTTAGGTCAGGTTTTAGTAGAAAATAAAAAGAAAAATTCCCAAATTAGCAGGACAGTCTGCATTATCTTGTTTAGTCCTTTTTCTAACTTGGTAAAAGAAATAGTAAAAAGGCATTGGGAATTATTGAATATTCCTGACACTAACTTGACAAATCTTGACAAGAACCCTGTTTGTGTCTACAAAACTGCACTTAACTTGAAAAAACTTTTGGAAGTTAATGCGTTGGGTGGGACAAAAAGGAAAAGAGAGGCTACGAAAAAATGTGGTTCTTGCAAGCAATGTAAAAGCATTAATGATGAAAGTGTGGTCACCCTAGACAATTTGATGAGAACCAGGTGTAGGAGTATAGCTGGAAATTGTCATAGTCAGAGGGTTGTATATCTGGCTAAATGTTCTCTCTGTCCTGCCAATTACATAGGCAAGACAGAGAGAAAATTTAAGACCAGAATATATGAACATCTTTACAAAATTAAGAAGAAAGATACAAAAAATGCTCTTAGTAAGCATATCTTGGAGAAGGGTGATGACCATACCTTCAGATTTATGATTATAGACCAGGTAGAAAAAACATCCTATGGTGGTAATTGGAAAACATGGTTAGCATACAAAGAAAGTGAGTGGCAGATATATTGTGATGCCACCACTGCACCAGTTTAAATGACTTCATTAGTATTAAGCCATTTTTAAGTCTGGACAGGGTATAAGCCCTAGACAGACTCTTCACAATTTTAATTGTCATTTTTTAATGTTTATTATTTTTATTTTTATTGTTAGTTGCAATTTATGTATTATTTCCTACTATATATTCATTATATCTAAACATATATATAGATTTTATTATGGTATTTTTAAACAATATTTAATAATAATATATTCAAACAAATTTAGTACAATAGTATTTATTATATTTATTAATACATTTATTCTTGCAAGCAATATTTATTCTTGTACTTTTTTTACAACGACATATTACTTTCTTATTTCTTGAGAATTAAGTAATAGTAGTTATAATTGTCATTTTGTAGCACAAAAACAAGGTATCAGTAATTGTCTTAAATAGTATTTTGGACATGTATCTTTAAGAATGTTTTTACATAAAGTTTTTGGCGCCAATTTGCACATAAAATGAAGTTAACATTGTGACTGTTGGTTCTGATGAAATCTGAGTCCTTCAGATGAAAGCGCTTAACCAGGAGTTTGCCTTGTAACTAGGAGTTCGTTTTTGTGAATTTGTTTGTGAATAATAAACCAGTGTTTTTTAACCTACAAGAAGTGTTTGTGGAACTGTATTTGGCCCTGCTCGAGCTGAGGATTGGTTTCTGCTATCTGGTTATTTGTGGTTCTGCCTTCGGGTTTTTTGTTCTTATCTTGTTGCTTGAATGGCCGAGACCGATTCCCCTTCTGCTTCATTGAGCAGGACTGAATACACGGAGCTTCGGGCGGAAGTGATGTCACTGCAAAGTGACGTTAGTAGGCTCCTCGAGTTAGTGGGGAAGCTTACTGAAAACATTCAGTCTGGCGGTATTATCGACAATGGAAAAACTAAATCTGTGACTGATACACAGTCCCCACCAAGGGAAAACACTTTGGACATCCTTGCTAGTGACGAAGAAATTCCAAATGGACAAGGTCCACGCTACCCTACAGGAACGCCTAATATCGGTTTGGACTTGGAGAACAAAGAGGTTGACATTAATCTTTCACCAGCAGGTGGTTTTACTTTTGACCTAAGTTTATTGCAGCGTGACGAATTCTACAAACTGGGCGCAAAACCGAAAGGAAAAACGCTAACTAAATCGTATGCTGCAACTATGTCTAATGGACTAGTGACAAAACAAGGTACAGAACTAAGAGACTGTGCTATGAGTTCTAATTGTAAAAACAATTTTAAACATGTCAAAAAGCAATGTACAAATAATGATGGAAATGACTTTTTAAATGATTTTTTGAATGATGAAAGTGACTATTTTTCTGAAGGGGTTAACAATAATACATTTAAGGAAAGGAAAGCATACCCTTCTGAATATATTAAATATAAGATTACTGCTTTAGGTAAAAAACTAATTTTATTGAAATGTGCAAAAATTGACAATGCTTATTTGGGCAAATGCTTAACTATAGGCATTGTCCCAAAGGGGATTAGATTTTTTAAATTACCCCTTGGTCTAAAGTATGAAGACGATGTGATGTGTGATTTTAATGAAATGTTTGATGAGTTTGGTTTTTGTTATATTAAGAAATTGATTAAATATAATGATGGGAAAATCTCCCTTTTACTAAATGAAGTGGAAACTTTGAATGAAGAGATAGTGAATAATAACAGATTTGATGAATGGCAAGATTTATATCAAAATCAGTTTTTACATGCTGAAAATAAAGCCAAATCTGTGTATAGTAGGAAATTGAAGAAAATTGATAGGGACATGTGCCTGTATAGGGAACATAAAGTATATACTTGGCCACGCCCATTAGAGGGTAGGAAAGTTAATCATGGACAAGAGGTCTTAGGTACGAATTTTTATAACGGAATGGAGAGGTTTGAAGAAAATTTAAATTTTCAAGGGGGGAGACATCACCCTGCACCCAAACAATATCAGAGGAAATAGTAAAGGTGAAAAAGGATGGTATTCTTAACAAAGATGAAGTTATAGTTTGTGATACTTTACTTTCAAACAACGACTCTCTAACTTTGGACTCATTGGGTCACAAGGACAGAGACACGGTAGCTCAAGGGATGAACAATAGTCCGAAAGGGCAATTGATTATGAATATGGAAGTCATAAATAATCAGGGTCCCTTAGTTCTTTCCTTTGCAGGTTTTAAAGTATATAATTACACTAATTTTTTTTATCACAAATGAATTTTTTAATTTATTCAGTAAAGGAATGAAGTTCATCCCGTCTGTCAATTTTAAGTTAGTAGACACAATTAAGGAAATTAAGTTATTTTGTAGGAGAATTAACTTGGCTATACAATTCAAAAGTGACTCTGACTTAGGAATAAAACAGAAGGAAGAGAGACTTAAGAAAAGGAGTACGTATATACCTAATCCTCACCCTCAAGTAGGAATATTTGAAAAAATGGTGTGTAGAGACATTTACAGACTAAATAGGAGCATTATTTCTAAAAATAAATCTAGTGCCCCCTTTGAAGACAACTTGACTAGAGGGGAGAGAGAATGTTTGCAAAATGTGGTCAATAATAAGAATATTAGATTAATGAAACCAGACAAGGGAGGGGGCATTGTCATTTTTGATTCAGAAAATTACAATAAGGCAATTCAGGATATTTTGTTTAACTCAGAAAATTATGAAGAAATTTCAATTAATCAGATAAATATTGGACATCACAGAATTGATTTAATATTAGAAGAATATTTGTTAGATAACCGTATATCTGAAGAACTTTATAATTTTTTGAGGAATGAGTTCCCAAGGCTTGCTAGGATTTTCGGAATTCCTAAGATACACAAATGTATAGACACCCCACCCTTTAGACCCATTATTTCTGGTTCATATTCGAAGACTTACAATATGGGAGTTACTATTGACCACTGGACTAAACACATATATAGTAAAGTTCCCCACATGATAAAAGACTCTTGGGAATTTTTGAGCAGAATTACACCGGAGGTTTGGTCTAAAAATCTTACATTCCTAACTATAGATGTGAAAGATTTGTTTTCATGCATCCCTGCTTCTATAGGGTTGGAATTTTTTGAACAAAGTTTGAAAAAGTATTCAGGGTTAAGTTGGGACAGAATCAGCCTGATACTGGATATGATGGGGATTATTCTTGATCACAATTACATCCTCCATGAAGGAGAGCATTTCAGGCAGACCAGGGGAGTGGCTATGGGGGCATCTTGTGCCCCCATATTTGCCAACCTGGTCATGCTAGAATGGGAAAATAGGTTCTTGTTCCCTTGTCAATTTTTCAAACATATTTCCCTTTATTCCAGGTATTTGGACGATTTGTTCATTATCTGGAAGGGGCCCCCAGAAGATATTAGTTTTTTTATGGACTATATAAATTCCAGTACCGATTTTCTAAAGTTCACATATAAGGTAGATAAAGTTGGTATATCATACTTAGACACTTTTATTAGTACCACCCTAGATGGTTTTACTTCACAAATATATAGAAAGTCTACTTTTTCAAACGACTACATAGAATTCAGTAGTTGCCATCCACAACATGTGTTTAAAAATGTGATTAAGGGCCAGTTCATCCGTGCAGTGAGGATGAGCTCTTCTAGGGAGAGTATGGAAAGAGAAATAGTAAATATTTCAAGGATGTTTTGGACAGAAAATATCCAAAAAGAATGGTACAGGATGTGGCTAATTACGTTAAAGGAAATTGGTAATGAAATATAAACCATTGTTAGGTCAGGTTTTAGTAGAAAATAAAAAGAAAAATTCCCAAATTAGCAGGACAGTCTGCATTATCTTGTTTAGTCCTTTTTCTAACTTGGTAAAAGAAATAGTAAAAAGGCATTGGGAATTATTGAATATTCCTGACACTAACTTGACAAATCTTGACAAGAACCCTGTTTGTGTCTACAAAACTGCACTTAACTTGAAAAAACTTTTGGAAGTTAATGCGTTGGGTGGGACAAAAAGGAAAAGAGAGGCTACGAAAAAATGTGGTTCTTGCAAGCAATGTAAAAGCATTAATGATGAAAGTGTGGTCACCCTAGACAATTTGATGAGAACCAGGTGTAGGAGTATAGCTGGAAATTGTCATAGTCAGAGGGTTGTATATCTGGCTAAATGTTCTCTCTGTCCTGCCTATTACATAGGCAAGACAGAGAGAAAATTTAAGACCAGAATATACGAACATCTTTACAAAATTAAGAAGAAAGATACAAAAAATGCTCTTAGTAAGCATATCTTGGAGAAGGGTGATGACCATACCTTCAGATTTATGATTATAGACCAGGTAGAAAAAACATCCTATGGTGGTAATTGGAAAACATGGTTAGCATACAAAGAAAGTGAGTGGCAGATATATTGTGATGCCACCACTGCACCCGGTTTAAATGACTTCATTAGTATTAAGCCATTTTTAAGTCTGGACAGGTATAAGCCCTAGACAGACTCTTCACAATTTTAATTGTCATTTTTTAATGTTTATTATTTTTTATTTTTATTGTTAGTTGCAATTTATGTATTATTTCCTACTATATATTCACGTATATCTAAACATATATATAGATTTTATTATGGTATTTTTAAACAATATTTTTAAACAATATTTTAAAATAAATTTAGTACAATAGTATTTATTATATTTATTAATATATTTATCATTACAAGCATTATTTATTTTGTACTCTTTGCACAATGATATATTACCTTTTCATTTCTTGAGAATCAAGTAATAGCAGTTATAATTGTCATTTCTCAGTATAAAATAAGGTATTAATAACTGTTTTAAACTGTATTTTGGACATGTATCTTTAAAAATGTTTTTACATAAAGTTTTTTGGCGCCAATTTGCACATAAAATGAAGTTAACATTGTGACTGTTGGTTCTGATGAAATCTGAGTCCTTCAGATGAAAGCGCTTAACCAGGAGTTTGCCTTGTAACTAGGAGTTTGTTTTTGTGGATTTGTTTGTGAATAATAAACCAGTGTTTTTTAACCTACAAGAAGTGTTTGTGGAACTGTATTTGGCCCTGCTCGAGCTGAGGATTGGTTTCTGCTATCTGGTTATTTGTGATTCTACATACCTTGTCATTGTTACGGCATTTCGATTCTATCTCTCTCACAGTGTTTCCAATGTTTTTCGGTATGAGCATACAGTTTGAATGTCTGGCGAGTCATCCTTATATACGTCGATACCTGAAACATGTGGATTCTTCCTGCCAGTTGGTTTTCCTGAGTGACTAATTACTTGCATATCAGCTGTGCAGCTACTCCATTCGCCAATTACGCAGCGACAGTGGGGTATAATTGGATTATCCACTTGGGCGTTGCCTATTTGCCCTACCTCCGGGGAGACGGTCTGTATTGTGTTTTGTTATGTGTAACTGCAACTGCTATGCATGGAGACAAGTATAGTTTGGATTCATGTCCCCCGTGGATTGTGTGTGACAGGTAGAGTATTTGGTTCAACATGTGGGTGTACCTGTCATCCCGACGTCTGATAACGGAGTATTGCAATCAATACCTGTAACATGGCTGTTTGTTCCATTATACTATGCCTGCAATTTTGCATGTCGCTTTTAATTGTGTCTCCCACACGGTATGTTGAGGGTTCTGCAGATGTAATTGACTGACTGGATGTATGTGCTGCTATTACAGTTTGTATTGCTTTAGTTTCTAGTGTGGGGGATGTCGGTGGTTGTACGTAACATATACAGTTTGTGGGCCTTGCATTTCTACATAATCCATATATATGTGTGTGGGCTCCGTCCCTGATTAGAGAGCTAACAGTTAGTAGACGTATGTTATGGGATTGTATGTTGGGCAGTTGTTAATTGGTTTCTATATCGTCTGCAGGTGAGCTTGCTACTTGTATACCTCCGTAATTGCAGCGATATATCAAGGGATATCTGTAGGTGACAGCTATCCCTTGTATTACTGTCCCAGATATTTGCAGTCATTGTGGTTGTGTTGTTAAAAGAGCCTGTTTGCCATAGGTTGCCACCTTATCATATGGTCATTGTTGGACACTTGCGGGACACAAAGCGGTGTTTACAGGCCAACACATGGCCACGGTCAGTACACAGGTAGCACATACTTTTATCCTCATTACATACCTATTGTTGTGTGACTTTGGATACCTATCATATTGCATGTGACATTTAAGTTTCTTACATACAGGCATGACTATTAAATACAACTGTTACATTATATATGGAACATATTTATGTCCTACCATCTCGGACATTTGCCCTTTGTACTGTTTTATGTCAGGACACACCTGCCCAGGGTGGGGATGTCCCTCCTACTGTGGTACAGGTAGTAACCGTATGC
The DNA here is from genome assembly GCF_019279795.1 of Protopterus annectens. Lineage (NCBI taxonomy): Eukaryota > Metazoa > Chordata > Ceratodontiformes > Protopteridae > Protopterus > Protopterus annectens. Next base: position 221,659,100 of record NC_056750.1, read on the forward strand.
CTACGTCTAGCTATACCCACACCTACCATACTGGTCTGCCTCTGACTTGGCACCAACATACACATGTTGTTGGCACACACACATTACAGTCACACAGAAACGCACACAGCACCCTCGACGCACACTTACACAGACCACGGCACTCACAGACTCAGTTGAACACAGTACCTACGTGGACTGCGACACCGTCAGCGGTGACTAACCATCCCTTCATATCATCATACTATTACTCGTGGATGTACTGTTCCGGTACTGTGTTCTATCGGTCTTTCAGCCTCGTGGTTATGCATGTCGGTATGTTACACATTCCTTGGTTGGTGGTATCCTATTTATTTGTACCTCCATGATGTTATGAATGTCGTTGGTCTATCTATCATATTTGCAGATATCGCTGAATCCATCTATATCACCATATATCCCTCTATTGCCCTTTCTATCTGTATCATATATATGCATATGTGTACATATATATATCTATATATATATATATATATATATATATATATATATATATATATATATATATATACATACATATATATATATATATATATATATATATATATATATATATATATATATATATATATATCTGGTGGGGAACGTGACAGGCACACAGCACCACCATATGCTGTAGGACCCATGTACTGTTCAGGTGTTGGCATTCCGTGTTGCACTGGCTGTTGTGTTTACAATGTTTGAGGGCTGCCTATGTAGGAGTCACACATTGGGCCACCTATACATTACGATTTACAGGTGGTCATGTTTGTGTGCCATCCATTTTACTGTGTGTGCAGGTGGAGAGGTTTCAGTCCGTAGGGGCCTACATGGTCAGAGTATGTGCTATACGTTCCCTCTTTGCCAAGGCGTAGGCATATTGGGCACACCGCCATCTGCCTACTGGGGCTGGCACAGTGTGTTCATGGTCTGAATCCCTCTGTGCCTGTACTGGCCTTGGCAATTGCGGTGGGCTATGAGGGCCTTCACCATTTTGTCCCCGCTGCAGCTGCTTCCGCAGGATCATATTATGTAGCATGGCACATACTATGACGATGTGGGCACACGTGCCTGGAGAGTACTGCAAGGCTCCACCAGATGTATCCAAGCACCGGAACCGTGATTTCAGCATCCCAAACACATGCTCTATGATGATTCTGGTTTGTGCGTGTGCCTGATTATGGCGTTCTTGCATGGGTGTGTGTGCATTTCTGATGGGAGTCATCATCCATGGCTCCAGTGCATAGCCAGCATCCCCCACGAGATGGCCATGTGGGATGTCCCCCCTGACAAATACCTGATACAGCTGTGAGGCATGCCAGATATGGGAGTCATGGTAGCTTCCAGGACTGCCAGCACACACATCCATGATAATGCCCTGGGCATTGCACACAACCTGGCAGTTGATGGAGTGGAATCCCTTGCGGTTTATGTAGCGCATACCCTGCTCACGAGGTGGTGACTTGATTTGTATGTGCATGCAGTCTATTGCACCCAGTACCTCCGGGTATTGTGCCACACGGTGGAAGTGACGCATATTGCTGGCCAACTCCTCCTGAGTTCTGGGGAAGTATATCTGCTCATTAGCATGTGGTAACATGGCATCCAGGAACTGGTGTAGTACCCTGGATGCTGATGCCTGTGAGATACCCATTATATCTCCAGTTGGCCTTTGAAAGGTACCTGTGGCCAGTATTCGCAGGCTTACACATACCTTCGTGTCCACTGGTATGGGTTCCCCTCTGTTGTTTCTGGTTCTCAGGCGTGGCCGGCACAGCTCCACTATTTGCTGTAAGATGTCTCTGTCCACCCTGTAACGCTCTACTATCTCCAGGTCATGTAGCCCCTGGTAAGTTACCCTTGGTCTGAACACTCTCCTTCTCCTCCAGGCCTGCGGTGGTTTTTGGCATCATCCTCAACAACACCGTCAGTCTCTGACACATGCTTATGAATCACAGCTATGGCAGCTCCCAAAATGTACATTTTAGAAGTTCCCCATGTGTTTACACCTATGGTGCGGTGTTTGGGAATACACAGGTGTGTGTTGGGTGCTTACACACTTTATACTATTGTGCTGTCAACACCGATGATGTCATAGGGTGTGTATGTACGTTCATAGCTACAGGTTACGTTATGTGTTTTACTGCCGGGACTACTATTGTGGTGCCTTTGGTGTTGAATTACATTTGCCTGCCGTGGATTACCTCTTGACCTTCCCTTTACATTTCTGCGTGTTGCACCTACCATTTTCTGGCGTGCATCCTGCAGCCTACTTTCATTTGTGCTTTCCTGGACCTGGCGTATCTTGCATTATGTGTGCTACTGCTGGTCTGCTGTCGGTTTGCTTTGCTCTGCTGTGTCAGGTCTCCTATCTTTGCAATCCAATACCTCCCCTCCTTTCTTTGCATTCACATGCCTCCCCTACCCTGTTTTGCAGGTTTCTGCAAGCGGACTTGTCAGCTGCTGTCGATTGGCCTTCGTGGGTTGATTGGTGTTGATTGCTCATTAGTACTCCAATTACCCTACTTCCGTATTTCCTTCTTTTCTTCCCCTGTTCTTCCTGTTTATGCTATTGTTTGTGGTGCGTGCGTCTGATTACTGGGTTTCGGGCACATTTCCATCCTAGTACACATGCGCTTTTGGCCACCATGTGTGCTCTCAGCTAAACGATTCCTCCTCACCCCTGTCCTGCAGCTTTGCTTAGCAACGGAAAGGCCAGATTTGCACTGCCCCAATGTGCTTAGTGCTACGGTGGCACACCTCTCTGCTGATGTCATGTATCTCCTCTGAGCCACTCCTCGGTGTTATACCGCTGCGCCGTATGGTACAACCTTCATCCGGCGGGACATTTGCGATTCAGTATTATCTGCCTCATTTGCATGGCATTGACTACTAATTCATATTTACCACGCCGAACGCTATCGCAAGCCCTTAGCAACCCTTGCACCTTGGTTGTGGTGTTCCATGCCTACCATTGTGTATTATGCTGTAAACCTGATTTCTATTACGCTGCGATTTTATGACATTTTTATATTATTTCTTTATGTTACAGCTTCCGCAAACATGCCCTGCGGTTCTGCTGTGCGTTACTGTGGACATGACATTAAATGTTGTTATATACGTATTGTGCATCTTTTCTTATGCCATTGGCTGTGTACTTCACCATTGGCATATGTTCACATTGTGATACCTGGGTCTGGCCCTCTTCCATAGCTCCGATGTTATGTTTGGGAAAATGTAAACCTGTTTTTTTTGGTTTACATTTCCGTGGGCTTACGCTACACCTGCACCACTTCATGAATCGCTGTATGCCTTAATTTACATGGTGCAACACTGCACATGGGGTGATTTGCATACCTACGCCGGGGGCTGCGCAGATGTGGGGTACGCCGGTAGTGCACGTGGAATTGGATCGTACCTGAATCGCTTGGCCATATTTGGCATTATAATGCATACACTATGCATGCGCCTGCCGCAAGCTTCATGAATCCCGGGGTTGGTTTATCTGGAAAGGAAGGCTTCAGAGTCCCTGAAAACTGAGTAGCCTTAGCAGGAGGATCCCATTTGCCACTCTTCCTACCTTTACTAGAAGGGTGGGATTCCCTACAAACAAAGGCAGACTTAGTGGGGTAATTACTCTGAAATTTAGGAACAAGAGAAACAAAAACAGATTTAAGCTCCTGTAAGGCCTTATCCTTACCCTGAAGTGACTTAAACCAGCAGTAGTTTCCTTAAAAAAAAGTTTTAAATCAAAAAAACATCTATTAACTTAGCTTTAATATTGTCAGGTAGAGGTTGAAGCTTAAGCCAAGAATACCTCCTCATTACTGAACCAAAAACAGCAACAGTAGAAGGGACATTTGCTGCATCATAACTACATTTAACAGAATGATGAATGACTTGAGAGGAAATCCATAGAAAGGAAAGAACAGAAGCTTTACCTTCAGAGTCTGGAAAATCAGAAATCAGTTCACAGGCCTGAGAAAAAAGAGCCAACACAAACCTAGACATATGGGTCCAGTAATTAATAGCCCTAAAAGCTAGGGTGGCAGAAGTGTAAATCTTCTTACCCAACCTTTCCACAGTTCTGCTGGCCTTTTCAGAAAACAATAACATGGATGAAGAAAGCAATTGAGATGGCTTATCAGGAGCCACAGACACTACAGAGGTGTCATTTATATAGGAAAGAACAATCCCCAGGCACCCTATAAAACCTATCAGGCTTTTTTGGAGCAGGGGGCAGAGAACCAGGTACATGAGAAGCACTGGAAAAAAACATCCAGCAAAGCAGTCAAAACAGGAGGAATAGTTACAGGTTTATGAGATTCCAACTGCAGCAACTCATAGCATCTGTTATGGATATAGCAGATATGAGCATAATCCCATTTAAAAAAATCCAG
>NC_056750.1:221663996-221726850 GCF_019279795.1 Protopterus annectens
GAAATTGTGTACAGTAAAATAAAATATAGCACTCTTGCAAGTCCTGTTTTTTGGTTTTGGTCTTCTTTAGACTTGCATACATCTTTCGTATTGGTCGAGTTGTCAAATACAGCAGTAAAACATATAGCAGCACAGTACATACCATTTACTCAACATACACCTATTGTTCCCTTTTCCAGTCTTGGTTTTGTTCCCTGAGAAACAAAAAGCAATTTTCTCTTAGTTCTTTGAAACTTTCTGCATCTTGAAATGAACAGTCGATATGTGAGGCACATGCACTGAGCAACAAAGACTCCATACCAATTAACTGTGAAAGCAGGCAGCTGCAAATAAATATTGCACTAGCACTGTTTTTTTTTTAAATAGCTTGCTGAGACCAGTCATTTCATCATGTCCACATATGTGTAACTAGCCATTAGCTTCACTCAAGCAAGCACAGTTTAAAAAAGGAATGTTGTTGTCTTTCGGCTTTTCCCAGTTAGGGGTCGTCACAGCAGAACTCCGGTCTGTAAATTGCACCCCTTTGAGGGCGCAATTGCTAGCCTCTATGGGTGGCGGTGAAATTTAATAAAAAAAAAAAATGTTGTTGTTGTCTTTCAGCTTTTACCGGTTAGGGGTCATCACAGCAGAACTCCGGTCCGTAAATTGCGCCCTTTTGAGGGCGCAATTGCTAGCCTCTATGGGCTGCGGTGAAATTTAAAAAACAAATGTTGTTGTCTTTCGGCTTTTCCCGGTTAGGGGTCGTCACAGCAGAACTCCGGTCTGTAAATTGCGCCCTTTTGAGGCCGGCCTGAATGGCGCCCTAGGTGGTCGCCTAGTCCGCCTATGACTAAGGCCGGCCGTGCTAACTCCTCACCTTAAACTGCTATTGTTTTCATTTGAAGAGCGAATAAATAGATGCACATGTGAGTTATTTAAATGCAGCTTGATAAAATCCACTTGCAAAATCAAGGCAACTTTTGCCTTCTGAAAAGGGGTTCCCTGTTGCCTTGACTAGTCAAGTGGAAGAACTTAATCTTTTGGTTGGCCTTAAATTTTATGATCTTAGGACAATGAGCCAAGACCATTGACTAACTAAGTTTGCAGACAGCTGCAAATTGAAAGTCATTAAAGGTCCAAATTGATGGTCAAACCTTTTATTGAGAACTTAAACTTATTAATAACCAACATACTATAAATGGGCACAGATTAAAAGGAAAATATTTTCACATTTGGTAGACAACATCCTGTCCTGAGCGTACTGCATAGATAACACCTCACTTCAAAATGAATATGTTATTAGGAACCTTGGAACTTGTTTGATAATTCCCCCACTTCTGATACTAGACAGAAAGCCCTTCATTTACCACAGCTAATTGCCAAAGGAATAGTGTTTAGCTCTAAGGTGATCATTGTCTCCTCCTACTCGGTATTGATTAGACCAATTATCGAGTAGAACACCCAGTTTGGGATGTACCTCACTAGACATATCAAACAACTAGAAGTACCCCAGTGGTTCCTAACGAAGAAGATCTCTGACTTAAAAACTTTAAGGCACAATAAAACACTGCAAACAGTATTCCTTTATTCATACCTCTCAACTGTACAGATTTTCTCAGAATGCCCATATTTTTGCTTCATATTTTTGGTCTGTTTCTCATAAAATTGTGTTTTTCTGGCAAGTCATTAGTAAATCATTGAGGACTGAATTCAGAAAATAATGAATTGCATTTCAGATTCAGACTCCATACCCTTCAGAAATTTCATGCCAATGCAAAACCTGTTATTCTATCAACTTTTTTAAGTTTGTAAGAGCAATATTTAAAAAAATGTCTCTATTTATGAGTCTTTGTCTTACCATTATTTATGGCTTTGAATGGATTTCTTTCTCTAAGAGGTTGAGAGGAATGATTTAGTACCTTAGATCCTGGATCTCTTGTATCTTCACACATTTAATAATCCTACCAATACCAGAACCAAGGATCTAAGTCTACACCAGCAGATTACTACATCATGTGGAGTGACCCACGCACTCAGGTCACTCCACAACAAGTACAAATATGACTCTGTCATTGTCCATGTTGGTGTGAACGACCTGAGATGTACCTCCTTGGACTACATGAAAAGAGACATGGAAGAGCTGTCCGATCTTGTAGTCCAGGCAGGTATAACCCTAGCCATGAGTAGCATCCTGCCGTCACCCAGACTGATACCGCAGTACAAGGACAAAATCATTGCATTCAACAATTGGCTAAGGTTCTGGTGTCATTCTAAGGGGATCCAGTCTCTGTCTGCCTGAGACGACATGGTCAACAGGCCACGATGCTTTGCCAGAGATGGCCTGCACCTTTCATCCTTGGGATTTTGGATACTGGCTAAGGCTTTTGTTGCCCATATAGACCCTTTTTTAGGCAAGGTTCAAACGACAAATTCACCACCATAACAGGTACAGGCAAGTAAAAACTGGGAGTAATGCTACTCAATGCTAGAAGTCTAAACCTCAAAATGCACTCACTCGAGGCACTTCTTAAAATGGAGAACATCGATATCTGTGCAGTGACTGAGACCTGATTCAAGGCTCCAGGGAGCACCCCTGCATTAGCAGGCTATAACTCATATCACACCTTTCGGTCATCTAACCTGGACCGGAACACCAAAGGTGGAGGTGTGCCCATATTCATTAAGGATATCCACACCTCCAGGCTAGTTGCCCAACATAATGCATCCGAGATTATCCAAGTGCAACTAACTCTGGGCAAAACTGCAATCCAAATTGTAGCTTGCTACAGATCCCCCACCATGCTGCAGGATTCCTACTCCTCTTTTCTTGATATACTGGAAAATATTAGGGTTCAATCAAACACCCTAATAATGAGCAATTTCAACTACCCCACCATTAACTGGGAAAACTACTCATGTACCAACTCCTTCACTCAACACTTTCTAGAATTCATAAACTCCAATGCCCTGGATCAACTTATCCACACCCCCCACCAGGGTCAACAATATCCTAGACCTAGTTATTACCAACATGAGTGACTGGTGTTCCACATCTGCCATCAACTCCTCATTGGTAAGATCAGACCATAAGGTAATCACCCTAGATATCCACATTCCGCCTCCATCCTCCTTTAAGGAAACCACTGTAAAAGATTTCTCCAACGCCAACGTCATGCTTCTCAAGACAGAAGTGACAAACTTCACGACACTCATACAGATGGACAATGCAGTTAAAGACTGCTGAATCCTACACAAATGCACTCTATTAGCACCTACACGAATGCATGGATAGTGCTATCCCTAACAGAACCAAGACGCTATCCTCCAAAAAAAGGAAGACAGTCTGGTGGTCCCCTGCTATAAACAAATTCTACAACAGAAGGAAGAAACTGTTGCAAAATAGAGTAAAATCCCATGAATGGAGGAGCTCCCTGGTCAGCCTCAGTAAGAAGCTGAGATCCCTCATAAAATCCTCCAAAGCTAGCTATGAAAACAAGATTGCCACTGATTCTAAGGACAACCACAAAGCATTCTATAGCTATGTCAAAAATCTCAATGGCAACACCCAGATCTGCTCTGAGTTACAGCACAATGGCATGAAAATTACAGAACCAACTAATATTGCCAACATCCGGCCAATAGGTTCAATGCTAACTTTACCCCCCTCTCACCCCCTAAAGGGCCCATATCTATACCAGAAGAATGCAGAGTCCCTGTAATCACAAGTACGCAGGTAAAAGCTGCACTCTCTAAAGCCAAGAACACAGCATCCATGGGACTGGACAACATCCCAGGCTGCGTTTTACACAAACTTCAGTATGAACTAGCTCCCCACCTAAGCACCATGTTCAATCATAGCCTCACATCAGGCTTTATGTCCACTGAATGGTGTACAGCAACAGTTATCCAACTCCACAAAGGGGGAGCCACCACGGACCCCAGGAACTATTGCCCTATTAGCCTGATGAGTCTGGTCTGCAAGGCTATGGAACGTATCATCATGAAACTCATAAACAAAGATATTGGTAACCTCCAAATTCTGGATCCCACCCAGTTTGGGTTTGTGAAAGGCAGATCATGTGTCCTAAACCTGATCGACTTCTTTGAAACAGTCACCAAAGCCGTAGACGAGAGTAAGGTGGTTCACACAGCCTATCTAGACCTCGCTAGGCTTTTGACATCATCTCCCATTCTGGAATTATAGATAAACTCACTAAACTGGGTATAAATCCCTATGTCATAAGATTAATTGCCAAATGACTCACTCACAGAACCCACACTGTAAAAGTTACAGACTCCAAATCTGACTTCAAACCAGTGACAAGTGGATTACCAGAGGGTTCAGTCCTGGGTCCTCTCCTGTTTGGTATCTACTTCTCCAAAGAACAGGCTAACACAGAAGGTTTCTGGCTAATGAAGTTCACAGATTACTGCAAATTAGATGCCATAGCTGAGTCCCCAAATGATGCGGACATCCTACAGAAGGGCCTCACTGTGACAGATGCCTGGTGTCACAGCCATGGCCTCAAGCTCAATGCCAAAATGTGCACTGTCATCCCCTTTGATATAAATTCTGTACCCATGAACTACCACATAGGCGGCAGTCTACTTAACTCTGAATGTGTGATAAGAGACCTTGGGACTCAGGTGGACAGTAGTCTCTCCTTTGATAATCACATCGCCACAGTAGTCAGGAAATCCTTCTACGTGGCACACCTCATCATGAAAGGATTCATATCCAGGAAAAAAGAGGTTATTGTTCCCCTCTACTCGGCTCTCATTAGACCCATTATAGAGTACAATGCCCCTTTTGGACTGTACCTCAAAAGACATCTGCAACAGCTGGAAAGGTCGCAGAAGTACCTAAAAAAAGAGGATTACCAGACTCAAACAGATGCCCTATGTTGACCGTCTCAAAACCTCCAGCTTTACTCTGTAGCATATTGTCTACTCTGAGGTGATCTCTGCCTAACATATAAAGCTATGTCAAACCCAGAGCTGTTGGACATGCTACACCTAAAGAAATCCCAATCCCTCTGAGCTACACTCTCTAGGGACTTAAACCTTGTCTCCACAATAAACAGAACATGCTGGAGGGATAGATTCCTGTCCCAGAGACTTCCCATACTCTGGAGCAAGCTACCCATCTAGGTCAAGCAGAGTTCCTCATTAGCACTCTTGATGAGTGGCACTACTTGACAGGCACAGAAAAATAACTTAATTGGGTGGTGAAAGCCATGGAACCTTGTTGGCTAGGCTTATGTAGGCCCTTGGGCCGATAGCCTTGTACCTACCTATGAACCTATGAACCTGTGAACCTATGCTTGCAGATGTAGATTCATTGCTGCCACTCTGTCACCTGTGGGGCAGAACCCCACTGCCAATGAAGCTGAGAGATACACTATCAACCTTCAAATGGGACCTGTATGATTGTGTGGGCATTAACCAATTCATCCAGACTTAGATGGCCTAGCCCTCCTTGAGAAAGGGAGTACAGTCGAATGGTGAGTACTGGCAAGGTATAAATGGTTGTATGTCTCACTTGTTTTGAGTTTCCTACAATCCTATGATCTTATGATCCAGTATAAATTCCAGTCTACCATAATCAGATAATATCATTGCAGTTACCTGCATTGTACTCAAAGTAACCTTCCAGAATGTCACCTCATTGATCAGACATCACAAATCTTACTGGGCAACCCCCAAAACCTGAATATGAACCCAGCACTTGCACATGAACTAAGTAGATAAATAAATTAAGTAAGTAAGTAAATGCAAAAGGAAATCAATACATTATATGTAGTACCATATAAGTAAAAACAAACAAAATATTGACGGCAATCATTTTACTGAACTGGTCTGCATGATTACATAACTAAACTTAAGTGGGTATAGAGATCTCTGCTGCCAGTCCTCTAATCCCAAAACTAGTTCCTTAACTACTATACCAATAAGTTGCTGGAAACTCAGTGCTGCATTCCCTTACTTCGATTCTACTACTGGCTTCATTGTACAGAGCTTGGGTGCATATCGATACTCTGATCACCAATAGTGTTTAGAGTCACAGAGCAGGTTATACGATGTTGTCTGATCAATGAGGATGCCCAGTTTTACAACTGTCATTCACTGGAATCCTTTTTTGGTATTTTCCTCTTTATCTTGGCAGTTTCTGAATTTAAGCCTGTTACCATGTGGCTAACTTTTTATTTGAGACCCATGGTTTATGCAACTTAATTCATCCTTACATGCATAGGTAAAGTTATTGTTATTTTTGCATAGCATGTGATTTGGCACTTACACCCTTACTCTGCAGCACTGCCACAATGTTATAATAACATTGTTATTACTGCTGCTTGCAATTATTATTATTATTGTTATTATTATTATTATTATTATTATTATTATTATTATTATTATTATTATTATTATTATTATTATTATTATCATTATTACTACATTGAATGTCCATATTGGAATTGATATCCTTTGACTTTTATTCTCCCCTATCCCGTTTATCATCCTCAGGTCTGTGCGCACTACTATCAGGGTAAGGTAGACTCTGAGAACAAAGACTGGAGGGGATGCCAGTCTACTGCAGGATGCACATAGACTTGTGAGTTGCATGTTTTGACAGTTTGGAGCCTCACCAATTTACCAAGGGTGGTAGAAGAGTTAAAACCAAAACAGACCCAGGGACAAGATACCATCTCAGTACAGAGGAAACCAAACCAAAGAACAAAGTGCTGTTATGCAGGCATACTAATGCTGCATGACTTTATCTTTGCCTTTGGAATTTAAATTTTGCATTTTGCACATGCAATGCTATTCCTCGTTTTTTTTAAACACAGTGACTGAAATTATTGGTCAGAGCTCTTTAGCAGACAAGGCCAGTCTCTCATTTTTGTAATACCTGCTGGATATTTTGCAATGTTTGGCATCCTTTTTTAAAATATGCTTCTATGCACTGTGTTCAGTGAATGCTGAAAGGTTATGACTCCAGCTCCTCTGTGACTTTTCACTGGATTCAATTGGTAGCTGGATAATGACTGACTGACTGACTGACTGACTGACTGACTGACTGACTGAATAAGTGAATGCTTTATACTGTTCAGGGTCAAATGAGATTCAGACCCTATTCTGACCAGCCAAGGTGTAAGGGGGAGAACTAGTTTTTGTGGGTTCAAGGGATGATAACTCATCTCAGGAGAAATACACTCAAGCACCCCCAAGCACATCTGTGGACTGTTTTGAGTATGGGCAATTGAAGTTATTGGCATATCATTTGGAGAAAATCTTTGACTTCCAATGAAAACCAACATAAAATCACAAAGATGTTCCCAGAAAAGATGATAAATGATGACATCCATTCAAAGTATTCTGGGTCTGCCCTGGGACCTCTTCCCATTGGGCTGCTCATGGTACATCTCCCATGAGAGGATCCTCGGGTAGATGAGTCATTCAAACATTGGAGGTTTCTTCCAACATCTGGATGGTCTGTCTGACCACCTGGGTAACTGATAGATCGTTGCCATCAAAATGGCGCCATCTCTCCATTTTCTAAACCACTTGTCCTGATGACAGTAATGGTGCTAGTAAGTTAATGTTTGTAAACCAGACTTTGTGCAACAGACATCCCAGGCTGGAACCCATCTGTAGAAGCAAGATCTGTAACACAACAACTCTAACCACTGCACTACTGTGCTATCTCACTGCACTGCTGTGTCATCTCACTGCACTGCAGTGTCATTTCACTGTACTGCTGTGTCATCTCACTGTATTACTGTGTTATCTCACTGCATTACTGTGTTGCCTCACTGGATTACTATGTCATCTTACTGTTCCTTATCTATCTATCTATCTATCTATCTATCTATCTATCTATCTATCTATCTATCTATCTATCTGTCTCTCTGTCTCACAGTGAAAGAATAGTTTGAACAATGATGTTTTTTCTATCATCTGGATGACTTCTTTGAACACCTGGCTTACTGCTTAATATTTGACATCCAAATAGAGCCCACCCTCCATTTTTTAAGTCACTTGTCATGATGAGAATACTGGTGGTAGTAAGCTGATGGGGGCAGGCCAGATTCCAGCTCTTCCTGTGAGATCCCCAGGTGTTCCCTCCTCCACATGAAGAAGTAACAGCTGCACTCTGAGTACTTCACAGGTTACTGAGCTCCTTAGTTTATCAGAGAGAATGAATATACTCACCCTGTCAGAAAACCTAATTTCTGACCGTTCTAAATCTTGCTTTAGCCTTTGCATCACTATCCAAACCACATGCTCAAATGTGATAACAGGGCATAGACTGAGCATTGAAGGTTGAGACAGTACATTTGGACTGAAAACTGGTGTGGAGTTTCAATTTTCTGTAGCAGGGACAGGAGATCAGTACCTTGAGAGGTTCTTCCTATGACCAAGTTTATGCATCACCATCACAGTCCATTACAATTTCTGTAGTATTCCTATCTCTGGATCATTACACCGGTTAGATGGTCAGTCCACTGATCTTTTCTACCCTAAGTTATGAACAAGACACCAAAGTACTTAAAATCCACTACCTGAGGTAGCTGTGTCTATATCAGCGGCAGAGAGCACTCCTGTCTTTTTTAGGACAGTACGTAATGTCTTCTTTGCAGATGATTTTCATCCCAACTACTTCATATGCATCAATGAATCACTCCAGTGTATATTGGAAATTACATCCATTTGAGGTAAGAGGGCACTAAGATTTGCAAAAACAAAGATGCAACCCTCATGCCACCAGAATGGATACTCTCCAGTCCTTGTATGTGCTATATTATTCTATTGGGTGTATATCCTTTATTGAATACCCCATTTCATGAATTGCTGTTTGTCAAACTTAATCGAAAGCTAACTTTGCCGAAGGATCTCTTCAGTGAATTTTTTCCCTAGGAAAGAAACTAGCCAATCACTAACCGATGGCACAAAAACTACAAAATTTAAAATTCAGCAAAGTAGGGGGGCTTTGCCCCCCACAAGCCCTAACTAAATATACCAACTCCAACACTGCACTATGGGAACAAGGACAAATTTCTGATGATGGCCAACTACTTTCTTTTCCAGGGGAAAAAAATTGCTGAAGAGATCTTTCAGTGATGTTAGCTTTCAATTAAGTACATTTGACAAATAGTGATTCACTAAATATAAAGTGATCTAGACCCATTCTGTCCATGGAAATTCCTAAACAGGAGAGGGTAAAAGACACCCACCTTGAATATGTTTGACTTTACACTGAGAAGGCAGACAGATCTCTCACTCCTGATACACAAGAGCCGGATTACATACAGCAACATTCGTGGGACCTCATAACATTGTAAAACATCCCACAAGGTGATCTGGGTTATATGGCAAAATACTTTCAACAAATTCTCAAAACACATGCAGACAGAAAACTTTCAATACTTACTTCAATTTCTTTCAAGGACAGACAGTGTGAATCCACCTACTTTATATGTATGCTGGAATGAATGCTGTTCTTTCAAAATCAGAGTCGCCTCTACTCGATGAAGTCTCTGTTCAAGCTCATTGGCATATGCTTTTCAACTGGGACTGAGGAATCCATTCTTGTGTCTCTCTTACTGGTTACCAGAATCTTCCTCTTTAGTGGAGAGGTACTGTCTAAGTGCCCCATTTAATACTGAAAAACCAAATAACCATAGCACTTCAGCAATAGCTACCACCTTCAGTGTTTCTGACAGGCCCTCAGCCATTTCTGCATTGCCACAGGGGAATCCATGCACTGGTGTCATCTACCATAATTGGTTTAGTTATATGATGTGTGTCTGGCTGCGCCTTCTCAGTGAAAGGCATGTTCTTTCCATGTTTCAGCAACATCTCCAGCTGTAGATAGCATGTTTCCATTCTTTCTGAGAATAGCCTAGGCAATAAGCTACCTCCCCCATTAATCCGCCAGATGATTTGATAAAAAAATCTATGAGGTTTGCTGAAGCATCATTTTCCTTTGCCTTGCCAAATTCCTTTTGGATTTTCTTTCATTTTATCAGTTTACATGATGAACTATTTTTTATTAATTACTTAGTATGATTTGTGCATCCTCTGGCAATGGATGTTAGTCACAGCTGGCATGTAATCTCCTTCCTCATTTAATCACAAGAACCATATACTTTTCCAGTTAAGACATTATTACATTTTTTATTTTTGAAAAGCACAACCTAAGATGCTCTTCGGCCAAACCAGAATAAATTATCTCTTTGAGGTTTACCACAATTTACCATGGCAGATTCTCAGAGTCTGCAACTTTGTACTTTATTATAGTTTCAAGAACATACTTTGGATAAAAGACCCTCATTTCCAGAGAATTTGTTTCAAAGTTTCGTAAATATTCTAAGGCCATTGAGTCTTATGACCATTTGTGCCTTGCCTATAGCATATCTTAGGCTATACCTCCTTTCTCCAATAGGGCCATACTTCTCCAGGAGGGCTGTACTAATCAATCCCAGAGTAAATTAAGGAAAACCTATTCAGTATTCCAGGTTATATTAAAAAATAGAAGAGAAACGTAGCCAAGCTAGAGTTTTCACTGTGTGATACCTTAAACCTCCTATATTAGAGGCCCGTGGGATATATGCAAATGACTCCTTAAGGACATAGTGTTTCAGCTATATGGCTTCTGAATGTCCATGACTTTTCACTTTTTTTCTTTTTAAGTCTTTGTCGATACATTCAGGCCAATAAAGCCAAACCCCACTTGCTGTGGACATGCATGTTTTGGCCTTCTTATGACCTTGTCAGCACAGCATAAGTAAACTGTTTGGCTGTACTTTAGAAACACAGTCTTTACACCCAGCTGATGTCCATAAAAATTAAGATGTCTTAAAATATCTCATCTAATATCCAAACCAAAGAGTAAAACTTTTACACAGACAGACCAATTAGTAAAAACTACAAGAAAAACATAGCCAAACTAGAGTTGTCACTGTGTGATACCTTAAACCTTCTGTAATAGAGGCCCATCTTGAAACACTCAATGTCCAGAAGGAGTCATTTGCATATATCCCATTGACCTGTATTACAGGAGGTTTAAGGTATCAGACAGTGAAAAGTCTAGCTTCACTTGTTATTTTTCTTGTAGTTTTTACTAATTGGTTTGTCTGTGTGACCTTTTTACTCTTTGGTTTGCAGGTTATATTTAAAGAAAAATAGTGTATCACAAAGTTGTAGGGGAAATGTATTCCAGAGGTTAGGGTGGTGCTGGGTTATAATCTGTCTCGCCACTTTATTTTTCTTTTTCCTTTTTTTGTTTTTGTTACATCTGTTGGCAAATATTTAGGTCCCTGTTTCTTCTGTTGGTGTAGTATTTGCACTTATGCAGATGCCAAAAAGTCCATGATGACTGGGTCAATAATGGCACAGTAAGCATTCTTTAAGAAGTCTGTTAGACACTAAAATGATAGCTCTTCCAACCTCTCGTGATATTGTATCAGCGCTTTATAGATGATCTTATTTTCATCTGTAGGGGAGATATAATTGAATTTTTTGAATTTTTTGAGGTATTAAATAGTAATGGGCACAATCTTTCTTTTTCTTATGAGTTAAACAGAACACAGATTAATTTTCTGGATCTGTCACTATTTGTAAATGGGGAAAATATAGGATTTAGGCCTTTCAGAAAATCTACTTCAGTCAACATGTTTTTTCATGCGACCAGCATGCATCCTGATCATCTATTAAAGGCATTACCTCATGGTGAATTTAAGAGAATTTCTGACCGCACTAGTAACACTAGTGAAAAAGCTAATGAATTGAACAAAGTTGTGCTGAGGTTGGGTGAAAGAGGTTATAACAAAACACAGTTATTAGCATGTAGGGATAAATTACTTGGAAAAAAAGTAGATGTGACAAATTTTTAATCTAGACGTGAAGAGTTCACTATGGAACAGAACAAAGATGTTGAAAAGCTTTTTTATGTAACCAAGTTTACTGCTTTTTCTGATAAACTAGTGTCATTGGTTAGAAAATATTGGCATCTTGTCAGTGATGATGAATCTATTGGTCATTTATTCCCTAAACATATCACATTTTCATACAAAAGAGGGAAACATCTCAAGGAATTGTTAAATAATAATTTAATAGAAAGGAAAGAGAATATTATAATTTCAAAGTTAGGCACCTATCCCTGTGGTTCTTGCAATATTTGTGATAAGGTTAGGAACCTGAGTGTTATCAATGATGTAAATTTTATTTCTAAACATCATTTTAGTTGTAAATCAACAGGGGTGGTTTACATTTTGGGCTGTTCATGTAAAAATATGTGGTACATAGGACAAACAAAAAGAATGGTAAGGGTACGGATTTTAGAGCATTTAAAAGATATCAGGAACCAAAAATTGGTTAGCCCTGTTGCTAAGCATTTCCAAGAGAAACATAGTGGCTCTTCTAATAGCTTAATATTCAGTATTTTGGGAAAGCCCTTCCTTCAGAGAGGAGATGACATTGTAGTAAAATTACTGGAGCTTGAAACTAGAATGATTTTTAAGTTTCATACTCTAAAGCCTAATGGCATGAATCAGGAATTAGGTATTTAATGAATTATTTACATTCAGCACACGTTCATATATTTATTTATTTATTTCATATTTTATATTTGTATTTATATTCATAAAAGTTTATAATCAATTTGTGGTCACTTAAAAAGTTTTTTTATTGTTCAATTAATCAATTAGGAGATTTAATTGTTTAAATGAGTATGTATATAAATGTGATGTTTGCACTCAATTAATTGTGATCCTTGAAGGTGAATTGCCGAGGTACCAGATCGCTGGGAATAAAGGAAGTAAGATACTGGTGAATTACTGGCTGTTCGTGTGTTTTCTCAACTTCTATTGACTGTGCAAGGTGTTTTGAAATAGCATTCTTTAAAAAGTCTGTTAGACACTAAAAGGATAGCTCTTCCAACCTCTCATGATAGCTCAGGGATTTAGGCCTTTGACCCTTTTGTTTAAGAACCTTTGGGGTCTTCCTAATTGTTTGATATGTTCAGTATGATATGTCCAGCAGGGAACATTGTACTTGAAAACTGACTAGAAGAATGCTGAGTGTAATGGAGTGATTACCTCTTTAGACTCAAATAAAATTCCTGTGGGAAATAGCTGTGCAAAATAAAAGGGTTTCCTGACAACCACTGTCATATGATGGGTAAAACTGAGGGAGTTATCTGTGAAGCAAAGATTGTATATCCCTAACAAGACTTTTGTGTTGTTGTGGTGTCTTGTCGATACAGTTCAATGAAAGGTGGAGTTCTGTACCAAATATGAGATATAGCACTTTCTAACATTTTGTTTGAACTCATTTTTAGTACAACAAATGTTTACTAGGAAGAGGTGATTCTGGAGGGTTTTGTTGTCAGAATGTGACTTAACACAATACCCAGTTTAGTTATCTGCAACTTTGTTAGCCAGGGACCTTAGCTGTTTGCCTGAAGATCTTAGAATCCAAAAAGAAGAGGTTCCATCATTACGCCCTAAGGTACACTATCTTTTCAACGAGGTGCCTGAAACTCGCACTATGTGAGTGCTGTCTTTTAGCCAGCATGCTATCCATCTCACAACATGTAACTTGATTAATAAAGTGATTAGCATATGTATGATGCCAGCATGGGGAATAGTGCAGAAGGCATAGTTCAGGTTAAGATAAGTCATTTGTACTACATGGCCAATGTCTGCAGCCTCTGTAACCCTTTCAAATAATTTGCCAGATTCAATAGACAGGATTGATCCTACACAAAGCTGAAGTGTTGGGGGATCAAGTGTAATAATATTCTACATATCATTGTTTATGAGGTCAGTTATAATGCAGACCATAGCTATTTTTACTTTCATATGGTTTGGCTCTCTCCTTCTAAAACACCAATATAGCAGAAATTATACTGAATGAATTGATAAGACTGTAGTATACTGGAATAAACTGGAAACAACTGAAATGAGACTGGAATTAATGTCTTTATTTGGTAATTACTCAAACTTGTCCTGAACAGGTGCCAGTCACTCTTTTATGAGCCAAGCCTTTTTGTACTTTTTAGAATGAATTCTGCACACACTGTATTTTGGATAGGAATGCTTTATTAGATGTTTATTAGATGTTAACAATATCCAAATAATGTATCCAATAACAGTGCTGACAAACAATATTAGTCTACAAAAATTCTGAAATGCTTGATAACAGTAACAGTGCTGCTAAATATATCCAAAGTTTCTGCACTTATATTCTGATTATCCTGAATAATATAAACTGAAACAGTCTTTTCCTCTTGAATAGTATTAATGCTGGATATTTGACCTGACTTCTGTAGTCAGGCTCGAATGTCTGCACTGCAAAGACCTTTTGCATATCAGTCCAAAAGCTAACTTAACTGACTCAACTGATCATGTCTGAAGTATTTCCTAATAATACCAAAAAACTGTAATGTATTATACTCCTCTTTAGTCTTGGTTTTCAAGCCTTGCCTTGCATGTGCCTCACAGTGCCTAACTGTCTATTCTTTACCTAGCATTCCATTGCAAGTACACATATCTTTCCCTTGAGAAAGGAACATTCTGTAGCTTTCCCTTGATAACTGTCTTTTCTGCACATCTCATGCTTAGTCAGCAAGATTATCTTTTCCTTTCTACTGAGCTATCTTTCCCTGCAACTTAATGCCTACATAAAAACACAAGTCTGACTCTATAGTTTTAGGCCTATTATCCTAACTCAGTGTGCTATAGTGAACTCACTAAGAATACCCTCAGTCTAATAGCTCCCCTTGAGATCCCAAATGAAAGTTTACAGGGATCTTCTTTTATAGTTACCTCATATCTGTACTACTAACTCCTGTAATCTGGTTTGAATATATGGGTTTTATGTCACCTTACTCATAATCTGCAGATGTGTGCTGATAGATAGCGATGTCCTTTTTGGTCTCAAAGGTATTGTTAACTAATACCTGCAGAAACCTGGTTAATTTACATAATTCCCAAATAGCTATAACAGATCCATATGGAGTAAATACACCTGCTCCAGTGATTACCCCATTACTTAGATCTATAACCTTTACAGTCTTTAAGTCTAAGTTCTGATGTATGTGTGATATATATAAAATCAAATCAAAAGAAGAGCACAGTGTTGCGGGTCCACGGATAATTTATTGTAGAAAACACATCCACAAATGAAATAAATGGTAATTAAAATCCACAATGGTAGACATCCAAAATGGTTAAGCGCTTTCATCAAATAAATTGACTTCCTCAGAACACAATGATTAATAAAGTTCAGTTTTAAATACATGAATTCTAATTAGTCAGAAATTCAAAATGACCAATCACGTTCAATGACAGCTCCCTCCTCATGAATAAATATTCCCTCCTCATAAATATGTTAAATACATAGTTGTTTAAAAAGAAAGAAAATAGCAGTCTCATCATAAAATACACACACATGAATATTTCATTTCAATAAAAAACTTGTAATGAAAATATACACTACAATACACTGAAATGTTACTACACTAAACCTGCCTTTTCTTTTAAAATAGGCATAATAGAGATATGTTCATTAAGCCCTGGAGGGGAATCAGCAGCCAGCCGCAGTTGCCACAATAATTCCTTTTTATACAAAACATTTTGCCAGTCCCCACCCCTGGCTTCAATGGTGACAAATTCTAATATACCAAACTTGTAAGACTGAAAATTACTACAGGTGACACTATGTTTAAACAATGCACTAGTATGTTTTTCATTTTTGATA
The DNA here is from genome assembly GCF_019279795.1 of Protopterus annectens. Classification (NCBI taxonomy): domain Eukaryota; kingdom Metazoa; phylum Chordata; order Ceratodontiformes; family Protopteridae; genus Protopterus; species Protopterus annectens. The sequence goes on from NC_056750.1 coordinate 221,679,741, forward strand.
TCATACAAGTGTTCGTATATCCTATTTTTCAGTTTTCTTTCCGTCTTACCTACATAAAAGGAAGAACAAGAGCAGCACTTAGCTATATATACAAGTTTAGTTGAATCACAGTTGCCACTCATTAAAAAAATATGGCTCTTGTTTTGATTGTCAAGAATAATAATAGTATGTGTGATATATCTAAAACCTGCACATTATTCTGAAAATCAGTGCCTTTTAATTCTGTAGTTTCTAAAACTGATTAGGCCAGATAAGCATTTCAAACCTGTGTTCCACAAACAGCATGAAGAAAATGCCATACACATCCTCAATCTGTTTCTGTGAGTCTTCAGTTAAGTTAGACAGAGTATGAACTGTTAACTATGCCCATTTTTCTTTCCTATCTCTGTAAGCTGTAATGGTAAAATTACACTGTCTATTGCCTATGTTTTCTACCTTATGAACAGGTGCCTTATTGTACCATGATGTCTCTCTGTTATAGCAAATTAAACCTTTCCCTGTTGTCCATAGATTTAAATTCTCAAACATTGTACTGCTCAGTCCATTTTCTTTTCTATTATATAGCCTAGTAAACATGATGGCTGTTTTCTGAAGACTAACTGAAATCAGCACTGAAGGGGATACCTTTATAACTAGTCCTGAAGCATAATTACCATATAGTGTATTAACTTGTGTCTGCACATTTTCAACTAGATTTGTTAATAATTCTATTTACCTTTTTAATTTCTACGTGCTGTAATAGATGCCTGCCTTCTAAATATGTGTCTTAAATATCCTGTAAATATTTATGCGCTATAATAGTTTACCAAAACCTATGTTGTCTATATTATAGATCTAAACATTTGCATGCTCTGTCAGTGTCCTTTGAACTTTCTAATGTACAATAACTATGTAAAGTGCACTGTAATCCAAAATTAATTAACAGATTAAGCCTACCCTGTTATGCCTTGACTATATTGACTAATTATTGCTTACTATTTATTCTTTCGATAACATATTTTATTAAGCCTGTTACAAATAATTTTGTCACTTTACCCTTAAAACTAGTAACTAAATAATGTGATGTGTGATGTATTAATGCTGTTTACAAATAATTCTGCCACTTTACCCTTAAACTATTGACTGAATCATGTCAAGAGTGAAGTCATTGCATGTTGTAACTGAGTATGACTGTTTATATTCTGAAATCTGGCTGAACTGTACTGAACTCCAGCAAGCACACTACCCTGGATTGGATACTAGTCAGTAAGAGGCCCCAGTCATATATAACAGGCTGCTTATCAGATAGCCTCAGTGATCCCTCCCCAACATTCCTACTCAAAAAATACATATACCAAGCTAAACCTGTCATCTACCATCAAATACATAAAAAACTAAACTTTAACCCACTCACATTCATCTCATCCCTCAAAGAATGTAACTGGCATCCTCTAAAGTACCTCAGTCTAGATGACGCAGTTGAATTTTTTAATACTAGCTTCCCTGAGCATCCTTAATTACCATGCCCCCATAAGACTTTCCAGAACGAAAGCACAACTCTCCCCTTGGCTACAGAAAACCACTAAGTCAGAAATGAATAACAGAGATAAAACCTGCTATCACTGGCGCAAAACCAAAACCCCCTCAACTAGACAGAAATTCCTAGAACTATGCAATAGAGTTAAAAAGCTAATAAAACAGGACAAATTCCAACACTACTAGTCTACCCTAGACTCCTTCCAACACAGCCCCAGACAATTCTGGTCCACCAGAGATTCCATCCTCCACCCAGTAAAGTCAGTACCCCTCCTCCTAACATCCCTCACTCCTCCAAAAAATATTGCTACCTCATTCAACACAAACCACACAAACCATACTATCACTAGCTAAACAAAACAACCCCCCTCCCCTCCAACCAACACCTTCAACTAGTAATGTCCCCACTGCCTTCTCTTTTTCTCCTGTACCTACCTCCAACATAAAAAAACTCTTAACTAAACTTTAGCCCACCAAATTAGCAGCAGACAACCTCCCAATTGAATGCCTACAAATTGCAGCTGATGCTCTGGCCTATCCATTATCCATCTTGATTAACCAATCTCTGTCAGAAAGTTATGCTCCCACACTGTGGAAAGTATCGCATATAATTCCCCTCTACAAAGGCGGCCCCTCCACAGAACTAACCAATTACCACCCCATAGCTATTCTCTCTCCACTCTCCAAAATACTACAGAGATGCATACATTCTCAGGTCTCAGACTACCTCCTTACTAACAACCTCCTTTCCAATATTCAGCATGGCTTCCGACCAAACCATAGCACCACCACTGCCTTACTCTCCTTTACTAACACTATCCTTCAGCATAAAAACAAATGGCTATTTCTCCTCTGCTACTTTCCTAGACCTATCTAAAGCATTTGACATGGTCCCACACAAGCAACTCATCTCTGTCCTCAATAACCTATCCTTCTCTCAATCAGTCATCAACTGGTTTCAGAGTTACCTGTCTGACCGCCAACAGTCCATTGTATGGCAGAATGACATATCTCCCCAACTACTTATCTCCATAGGGGTTCCCCAAGGATCCATCCTTGGACCCCTACTCTTCTCTGTTTGCATCAATAATCTAGCCTCTGCCACTAAACATGGCACACTCATACAATACGCAGATGACTCAACCATCATCTGCTCAGCCCAGTCCCTACCCAAACTACAAAAAGTCACACATGAAGCCTTTTCCTCTGTTGGAACTTGGTTATCCGATACTCAATTAATACTCAACCCAGACAAAACTAAACTACTCATCTTCTAACCCACCAAACATACTCTAAACAACTCTCACTTTAACATCACAGCAAAAGACAACACCACTATATACCCAACTGAACACACCAAATTGCTAGGAGTGGAAATAGACAATAAACTAAAATTTGACATTCACATATCCATGACCATAAAAAAAGTCCACAAAAAACTAGGAGCATTATACAGAAATAAGCAACTTCTCACCAAAGCAGTAAATATTTCAATAGCAAATTCCCACCTTATCTCTACCCTACTTTATGCCTCTCCAATATATACCAACCTAAGGCAATGCGATCTAAACAAGCTAGAGACCTGCTACAACAAAATCGCCAAATTCACCACAGGGGCATCCTACCATAGTCACCACTGTCTCTCACTTGCTGAACTGGGCTGGCTTGAACTCCCTCACCTTCTTCAATGGTATCAACTATCACTCGCCACAAACTAGTAAACCATCCACTAAATGTCCCATCCCTCCAGAATCTACTCCAACCCTATTGCACCACCAGACCATTAAGATCCAGCAACAAAAATCACTTGCAGATCACTAAAGCCAATAACTCTGCTGGTGAAGCACTATTCTCTTGCGCCATAGCCAAATTATGGAACTCCCTCCCACCCACAATTACCTCCATACCATCATGCACCCACTTCAAAACTTTACTAAAAGTGCACCTAAAAACATGCTGGCTATGCCCTTGCAACTCCCACTCTAGTATCACCCACCCCATCCAACAACTACCTTTCTTTCCACCCCACTAACTACCTTGATTATAGCAAGCGCAGATGCTCATAAGCCTAGTACTTAATATACAGCAGGAACTTCTTATTGTAACATTTGTTAATGTCTGTTATGTACTTCACAGATAAAGATTCTAGTTGCCTACTAATGTACTATGTTTTTCATCTGTAAATATGTTTGTAATTAATTGCTATGTTAAATTGTTAATCGTTATGTAATCCAGTGTAACTACTGTCTGTTTATTTTAACTGTGGAGCTTCTCCACTGGCCTCTGCTGAAAATGGACCTACATCCAGTCAGACACTCCCGGTCAACAAATGTAAATAAATAAATAAATACAACTCATAACTGAGTATGAATGTCAAATTCTGAAACTTGACTGAAATTTACATTGTTAAATTCTGAAATCTGACTGAAATGTACTGTACTGAATGCATAACTAGTATGAATGCCAGATTCTGAATCTTGACTGAAATTTACATTAGTGTGATACATATTTATACTAAACATTTAAAATAGCTGTGTATATTCTGGAAACTAGCTAAACTAATACTAAATGAATACTTTTTGCCAGTGTCACCTGGACACATATAGCTGAAAACTGGTAAATGTTATCTACTGGAAACTAAACTATTAGCACCTTTCTTCTGTCAATTTTGTCTGAACATAGGTAAAAACTTAGGGCAGGATTCATGAAGCCTCCGTGTAAGAGTTACAAGGCTTACACGGAGGCTGCAGTTAAACAGTGTGACGTCAGCATGTCATGCATATGCATGAGGGCATGCTGAGCCACACCTAAGGCTAACACGGTCCGTGTAAGACAGTAGGGAGTGTGTCCGTAGGGCGAGCCCTGAAAACGGACACGCCCCCAGAAGAGTAAAAGTCCCGAAAGTAAACCCCCACGACAGAGTCCGTGTAAATGTGAATAAACACAACACAACACATGCCCCCGCAGACTATGAACATAAAATGTAGAAATGAACATCTAATAATTTTGTTTTATAAGTTGTAAAGATGTTTGCCCTTGAGTGTTTCGCTTATGCGTGCGGCGCTTAGCCACAGTTAGCAGTCAGTGGAAAAGCATATAAGAACTAAATATGCAAAGCAAGCCAAGAAGCAATAGCGTAGCGGTAGAGACGTCGGCTGAAGAGGATGCAGTCATGGTTCGAGCCCCCACAACATCAATTTTTATTTTTAGTGAAATAAGCACGAAACAAGTCCCTGACATATATGTACATATATAAAATTATATTTTATGTAAAATGTAATGAAATGGGCCATGTATTTTGAAGAAATGTGAGATAAAAAAAAAATGTGAGATGTGCCCATAGCTGAGCTACAGTCTAACAAATTGAGGATATCTGCTTGTAGGTGAACAGCGTTTTAACAGGTGTAAAATGAGTACCCATAGGTGAGCAGTGTTTTAACAGGTGTAAAATGTGTGCCCGTAGGTGAGCAGTAGTTTAATAGGTGTAAAATGAGTGCCCGGGGTTGAGCAGTGTTTTAACATGCTGAAACTGTGTGCACGTAGCTGAGCTGAGCGTAATATGCGTGCTGACAGCCAAATGACGTGTAAACGGAGTAACCTGTTTGCGCGGAGCTGCGCACCGTGCCAACAAGCTAACCGACGGGCAACGTTGAGCAAGCTGTATCAAAACTGCCTTTACACAGACACACCTCCTAGCCTGTGTAGACAGTCATAAAATAGAAAAAGCAATGGCCAGGTTCAAACCCAGGATACCATGCACCATAGTCAAATTACTGAACCACTAAGCCATGACAGTTGCACTTAGAAATGCAGTAATAGCATACATATAGGAATGAATAGAAAGAGGAGCATGACAAAGCAGGTTTTGTGAAGCTGATACAATTCCAAAATGGCCAGTCACAGATAAGTGTGGAAAAAACAGCATATATAAGCCCCATAGGCGGGAATACACAGCATAACCAATTGTAGAACCGACTTGCAGCCAGGATGTCAGGTGTAGGTGAGGGTAGTTGCTTCCGAGCACAGAGGTGGGGCATTGAGGAGTCCAAATATATGGTTTGGCTCCTCATCCATAATCATGAGGCCCAACTCATGCAGGGCCAGGTCCTGTGGGGAGCATATAGGGCTGAGGCATGGGACCAGTTGGCTCATGATCTCACCAGTGCCACAGGAATACCAAGGACTGGTGAGCAGGTCTCTCACCACCATGCGGACCTGAAGAGACGGAAGCAGGACCAACTGAACCGTTGGATCCAGGAGGCCCGGCAAATGCCCAACGCTCCACTACTGAGTAAGTTACATGTAATTATTTATGTAAGAAAGTAACCTAGCTGATATTATGGAGATGTGTATTCCAATATTACTGTATTTATATTACAGCTGCAGGTGTCCGTTCTGCGAACCGTCGAGCCTATGGCAATAGGCTGGTGCGGTTGCTTCACCAGGCAGGTCAGTAATTCTCTCCCTGCAACTGTAAATAAATATATAAGTATGACAGTTAGCAAAAGAGTGCAGTGTAGTCACTAATTAATAAAATGTTCAAGTAACAGTGTAAGAGGGTTTGCAAGTATTGCTTGATTACAAAAGTGTGATGCAGCCTGTAATCCAAACATAAAAATGAAACAAGTCTGAAATAAAGATGTCCTACCTGTAATATAATAGTACATAACCTGCAGCAGACTGAAAAGTACAGCTGCAGAAGCTGAGTAAAACACATGTGTGAAATATGTCCCTGTAGAAATACAGAAACATGACATAAGTGAGACTGTTGGAAAGGATTGTTATAACTACAGGTAAAACATGTCAATAAAGCCTAGAATTAAGTACCATCCTGAATTGTAAAAATAAAACAAGTGAGAGAGTGTGAGAAAGAGGTATAAATCCACCAATAAAGTAGTAATAACTCCTGAATAAAGTATACTGCAGTCAGTACAGAATTAAATGAATGTGACAGGCAGAACCAAACAGTAACATGTGTTGAAAACAGTACTGCAGCTGGAATGTGTGTCCCAAAATCTGGATATGCTGCTCTTAGTCTGCAATATGCAGATAGTATGGTTGTCTGAAATGCCAAACATCCACAGTTGTCTATAGCTATATAAAGCAAATGTAGCAGGATGATGTAGCTGAACAGAGCCAGATATGAATGTGTATGAATAAAAATGAAATGTATATTGATGTAGCAGTAACATTCCTATCACCAACCTGAAGTAGTTATCACATAGGAAACTGTAGGCAGAACTGTAGTGTGTATATATCTGCAGCTAGTAGAAATGTACAGCATATGTATCAGTATTTGAAGTTGTTAATTAAATTTTCTTCACCCTACCCTATAACCACATATAATCCATTCCACGTGAAATTGGTATGTGAAATCACAATTAACACCCCTGGACATTTGTCCTGTTGATTCATACATATTTGCATGTACGTTGATGCATCTGACCTGTTCATACATCCAAACCTGTTGGCCTGTTGCCATCAATCAACCCTGCATGTTGTTGGATTGTGTATTGCTGTTCAAATTATGCATGTGTCAGGCTTGCTGTTCAATGGCTTGAGGATATGGGTGTTTGGTTAATGGGAATACTAATGCATGCTGTTACAACTAATTGTGAACGGTATTATACATTACTAACCCAAACTGTCATAACATAATGCAAAACATAGGACGGCAGGGAAGGCGGATTCCAGTGGACCCACCTCTCCCACCTCAGCTGGCAAGTGCACCTGGCAGTAGTGCCCAGGCCAGACCCTCCTCCAGTGGCCCTGGGCCACCTGCGGGTGGAAGTGCTGCAGGGGATGGGGCTCGTCCCCCCTCTTCAAGCTTGGCCGAAGGAGAACATCCACTCACCCTCCATAGTGTCCGGACTGTGGTGTGTAGGGAGATCCAGCACGCTGTGCTTGGGCCCCTACGCCAGCTTGAGGCACAGGTGGTGCAACTCATGGGCGTGCCTGCTGCCCGGCCTACACAGCCCCCAGCACAGCCCTGTCCTGGGCAGTGAAGGCACAGTGGCAACTGCCCATGGGTGGGGATCTCAGTTCCACTGTTGCCATCTGTGGGCTCATGGGCTCGAGATATCCAAACATCCGTCCCCGTCAATTGTGTAACCCCCCCACATGTGTCATACACCGCCCCTGTAATGTGTCTTGTTTGTCTTGTCTGTTAACCTACCCAACCTACCTCCTCAGCTATACTGACTTCCTGTACCTGACATACCACTCTCACCTGAAAAAAAAAAAAGGGCACTCTGTACCCACAAAAAATTATGCCCCATACATAGCTGCCCATTTTGCACACATGTCTGCTGGACATGTAAACTGTCAATTACAATTGGATGTACAACAAGTATTATTGTTGTCCTTACACCTCTTTCAGGGGTGGAAGGTTTCAAATGTCACACCAAATTACAAGCATATGCACAGCTGTTGCTGATGAAGAAATGGGCAGCTATGGGCCTTACCTACATCCCTCCTGCAAAACCCGAGCTTGTTTCCCTACTGTACTACCCTCTTTGTGACCCCTTTTTCACCACTTTCCTATCTCCCCATTTTCTTTTCTTTCAAAGAAAATAGCATGGGTGTGCGCGAGAGTAAGCACTTTTAAGCAGTAGTAAGCAGGTGTGCACGAAGCTAAGCGGCAGTGCGCATGCGTGACCTCCGCTCAAACCAGCGCTAACCCACTGACAACTGCTTAAAAGTGCCTTAGTCACTCTGAATGACAAGGCCTGTAGTTTTCTCAGCAGCAAAATAAAATTCCTCCCTCAGTCTCGAACCCAGGACCTTGGAAACACTAGTCTGCATGACTTACCACTAAGCCATGACTGCTATACAAGAACATTGTGCTGAAAGAAATATATCATAAAATAGTAGGAATTAATTTAAAGGGAATATACAAGTCTAGCACACAAAGCATGTCATATATATTTACTGTCAAATCTAGTGGATTTGTAAAATAGTACTGTGTGCTGAGAAACAGTCATGCTAGTTGGTAGCTACTAGGTAATAATGTCACAGTAGCATCTGGCAAGCCGCACACTTACTCAGAGCAGGATAAACACAGCCATAGTTGAATAGTTAAGAGTGCAGACATAGCAACTGTGACTGAGTTACAGGGATGTCCCTGATGTGAAAACAAATGTCAACTGTGCCCCACTGACACCCTGCCAAATGTACTAACAGTAGCTTACAGAACAGCATGCATTGCAGTGTCTACAACACAGCCTGAAATATGAGAGACATACCAACCCTTACACTCACAGAACAGTGTCCACAGCAAACCAGCATGGTCCCCACCCTGATAATCTGAAAGGGCTATGCCTACCTAACAGACCTTTTTATAGCACAGGCCTATAATCACAGTGAGAAATGCAATCACTACACAACAGGCTGCATGCAATTAGTAAATGCTGGCTAACAATTGGTGCAGAGGCCATCACATGGACATGTGCAGATACCTACAAAAGCATCCTGTACTCCCAGTCCACACATTCAACACTGTCATTGCACCCGCTGGAGGTAGAGAGAGAGAGGGAGAGAGAGAGAGAGAAAACCAAAAAAAAAAGGAAAGAAAGAAAGACAGAATGAAAGAAAGAGAAAGAAAGAAAGAAAGAAAGAAAGAAAGAAAGAAAGAAAGAAAGAAAGAGAAAGAAATAACAAACCAATCTGTTCCATTGCATTTGACATAGTGAATACTGGGAACCTTTGGGCTAGGGTGTTTCGGGTAGAATAATGCACCCAGTGTATGTTAGGGTAGTCACACTATCCCAATATGATGGTGTGTGGTGGGACATTCATATCCTCCAATGTCTACAGGAAGGCCGACTGTGGTCCCTGAGATCGGGAGGGTGGTCTGTAACATGCTACCAGTTGTATAGCAGGTTCGCCTATGGTTATCTGCACCTGGATGGTCTGTGATGCTTCATGTGTTGCCACTAACCTGGAGGTGTGTGTGTCCTCCATGAATATGGACACACCCCCTCCCTGTCCGTTTTGTCCCGAGCCCTGGGGCCAAAATGCATGATACGGGGTATAGCCTGGTACCGCTGGTGTGCTTTCAGGAGCCTTGAACCAGGTTCTCACGTACTGCACAGACATTGAGATTGGTAGAATATGTATGTACAGATATATGTAATACACACATACATATATAGATATCTGTAGAGACTTACACATATACAGATAGATTTGACTGACAACAGACATGTCTGTATATGACTATCTCTCACTCTCTGTCCCACCCCCTCACACTCACTCTGTGTCTCTCTCTCTCACTCTCTCCCCCTTTCTCCCCACATCTGTATGTATATATCTACATCTAGATATACATATGATATATACATATATACAAACAGATATATATCCATATACAGATATAAATATATCAATATATATATATATATATATATATATATATATATATATATATACATATAGACTGTGTGAGGCACATGTGTGCAGATGTCTTGCTACAAGTGCCTGGTGTCACAGGCATGGAGTGAACACCAGTGTGGATACTGGAGTACCATACCCCATTCAAAAACACTGACACCAGTAACCACCACATATGTACATGCCTGCCCACCACTGCATGTGTCAGGGGGGAACAGGGTCAACAAGTGTACAATAGGCTCCACATCGATACACACAGTGGCACACTAGTCCTGTAATACCTGTACATGAAATGTGTCAGCGGACATGATGTGTCAGCTATGGACATGTAGGTCACTGTACCCCTCCACACCCCACAATGACCTACACGGTATGTACCTCCCATGACAGCTACAGATATGGTGAAGGACACAGACATATGCAAGTAACTGTGTCAATGCACTCAAACACCACAGAGCGCACACAGACTACCTACATAGAGGTTACCACTGCTGGATATACATAGTTCGGTCACACCCATGACAATTGTCTCCCAACCATGGTAACACCTCCAACATCCACAACACAAATTACCTACATCTGTCGTCCTTGTCATTGCAGTATAGAGCACATGGTGGAGGTAAGGGACCCTACCCACAGATATGACATATCCTGTAGTAGACCACACAGAATTAAGAAGCAAGCCTCCCCATGAGTAGATGTCAGACATACCCCTGCTGAATGTTACGCTGATAGGTAATATGCCATATGAGTCACCCTTTGTAACTGTTTGTAAGGAGCAGGTACGATCATAACACATGTGTCACAAGGGGCAGGATAGCATAACAGTATGCTGCTGTAGGCCCAGGGCCAAAAGCACACTACCTACCTAGGACGCAATGCACACCCATTAACACATTGCAAACGGAATATGTGAGGTGGAATGAGTGTGCTAGTGACTGGGTGCATGTTGTGTACTGGTGTGATTGCTCACCATGACTGTCTGTCTGTCATGGTAGTGTGTGTACATGGTGTGAGGCCAGAGACAGGTGTGTGGGGTATTGTGATCAACACATACTACATTACCATATGTTGTGCTGTGTTACCCTATATGTCACTGTGGTGTAGGTAGGGTTATGGCAAGTAAGAGTAGTGTGCAGTACCAGTGAAATATGTAACGTGCATTGTGTGCAGTGCATGGGCTGATAATGTTCCCCATACAGTACCTTGAATCAAACCCCCAGTGTGGGGTCGTGTATTGTACCTGAAACAGTGCATTGACTGCTGCAGTATACTAGTCTGTTGTATGGAGTGTGCCAGGTACTGTTGCACAGTTGTCAGATGAGCACTGATATCTGGTCATGTGCATGTGTATCCCCCAATAGACAGACAGATGCTATATAGGGTGCCTAAGTTATATCACTGCAGTCAAGTATAATGTGTATTATGTGTGCTATAGTCTGCTGACAGATATTGCTGACATATTTCCCTTCTCTTTTTCAGGGACATGGTTCACCAGCGGAACCCAGTCTACTCCACTGCAGAAGAGGAGGAGATACAACAGAGCCTGGTGCGGGATTTCGCTGTACTCTTTTCCCACACCAGCCAGAACCAGCAGGAGAGGGCTGCACTGTGGCAAGACCTGGTCCATCGGGTAAATGACATAGGCACACATAACCGGACATATGAGCAGGTATGCCATCACTGCAGTGATTTAATTAGAAATGTCCGTCAGCGTGCGTCAGATATCCACAGGCAGCAGCTTGCCACAGGTGGTGGGGTGGCTAGACATCCCCCCCTGACCAGAGACTACTCCTGAGTGTTGTGGCTCCAGCACAGCAGCAACAACAACAGCATACATGTGTAATGATGGAGGCTGGAGCCACACAGCAGCAGGACACAGAGCGTGCAGGTAACATGCCATGTGTATAGTGACCATTCTGTACACTGTTAGGTTATGCATGTGTGGGGTGTGTCCTCGATTTGTAGCTGTTATCTTGGTAATTATCATGCATTAGTGATAACCTCATTATCTGCAGTACACCTGTGGAAGCTAACTGTTGCACTACTGAACTGTAACATGCCCACAGTATCAATGGCACAGTTGTGCCCACTGATGATGAATGTCTCTTTTCCGCAGGTCCCTCTGGTGTAACAGCAAGGCAGCCTATCCATGCTGGTGAGTGTGTAATACCATTACCTTCACTACTCTGTATACTAATAGTAATAATAGGCAGAAGCAGTAGTACAATGTGTTTGATTGCAGGTGTGTTTGTGTCTGTGGGTTGATATTTCATATACTGAGGTGTGTGCATGTGTGCATGTGCCCATGTGTGCATGTGTGCATGTGTGCATGTGCCCATGTGTGCATGTGTGCATGTGTGCATGTGCCCATGTGTGCATGTGTGCATGTGTGCATGTGTGCATCAGTGGTGGCATTGTGTACACATTGTAAACTGTATTTCCTGTCTTACTCCCACAGGTTCTGGTGCTGCTCTGCTGTCATGCAGCAGAGAACCTGAATCAGCTGCTGTGGATAGTAATGATGATACCTGTGTAATGGCACAGGTAGGTTTGCCAGGGCCCGTCATTGGTCAGCCAATTGACACTACACAGCTGTCAACCCCATCTATGTGCACAGTCATCCTGCCAATGCATCCTTTGTCACCAATGTCCCTAGGTGATGGACAGGATACAGTGGGCATTGACCAGGGTAATGTGGTACCGGTGGCACATGCATCCCCACACTGCAGCCATGGCCAGGGCCCTGACACGGTACTGCACACGCAGACGTCCATGGGTTCTCGTGGGCGCATCCATGGGCATACCGCCCCTGTCAGACGTGCCCACAGAGGTCTTTCAACCCCAGCTATGTTCCGGGCTGTAATGCAGGCACAGTCACGCATGGAACAGTACACCAGACAGGGTCTGAGGGAGCTGAGAGCATGTCGCACAGCCATGAGTGACAGTATGCGTGATGCTGCGTCTGCCATCCGCAACTTCACCGAGGTCATTGACAGATGTTGGGGGGACACATTAGATCTGTTCCACAACTATATGTCCATGAGCCAGGGCAATGGTGGACGGTTGAGGCGTCGACGTGGCCGTATACCAGCAACAGCAGCAGCTGCCAGCCGTTGCGGACGACAACAGGGCTGTGGACGCTCACATAGTGCCAGCAGCAGCCCCAGCAATGCTGGGTCTGTGCTGTCATCGGACCGCCCCAGGAGACCACGTGCACGTGGTGCTGGACAGTCCCAACAGGGACCTGTCTCCAGTCAACGAACACCTGCTTCTGATGACAGTACCCAGTCTGGATTGGTACCTGATACGGTCCGTAGCACCCCTGCCAAGCACAGGTACCATGTCCGTGGCCACAGACAGTGATCTGTATGTCCTGGCAGGTCCAGTCTGCGGCTTTCCACAAACACCTGTATATGGCAGCCATGAGGTGGGACTGTGTGCATTCATACACACATGCAAAGTGATAACACCTAGGGCTACCGCATACACGCACACACTGCATCAACATTGCCCCATCTTGTACTGCTGTCCCTCACCAACACACACACACAGACATGTCAATTGGTTGTATCAGTGGCAGACTCAGGCATACCAGGTACACACCTTGTGCATATGATGAAACTGTGCCACCTCCTGCAATCTGTAAGATCGGTGCAGGAACGGGTTAACATGGTGCTGATGCACAGGGTGACTACATAGACGTATTGTAATAGTATGATGTTGACAACAGTACAGTGTAATTATAGCATTGTGGGTATATACCAGCATGCCTGATGCAGTTACAGTATGAATGTCATTGTATTGTTTTGTACACCCATACTAATTACCACAGTGTTCTGTCTGCACATCTTTGCATAATGGTGGTGAGGCTGTGAAGGGATGGCCACCTACATAGGTAGCACAGGGGATACAACAATGTACATATTGATACTCAATGATGGCCATGTCAACTGCGATTTGCATGCTGTCCACACGACTCTGCAATGCAGATGTTTCAGGATGTTGATATCTGTGCAGTACTACACAGCAGGTTCAGGGCTCACAAGAGCACACTAGCACTACAAGGTCACACCTCATACCATGCATAACAGCACCAAAACACAGAACTAACCATGACAGGAGGGAGAGTGTCCATACATGTCAAGGATACTGTGGTGCCAGGACAGGTAGCATACATCATACTACGTCTGGAACTGCTGAGTGAGGGCTCAGTGTCTGTTATTTGAGATGTGTATTATTACAAGTATGAGCACTTGGGTATCAGGCCAGTTATTCAACATTACGAAGATACGTGGTCTATACACTTGTGGGGGTTGCGGCTGGACCCAGCCCATCTGACCTGGGAATGTCTGGGTACTGGCTTAGAGTGCCTGCATATATGCACTGTTACATACTGGAAGTCGTACACCTTGTTTGTTTTAGCATAGTCCACGTACAGGCCTGCTGACTGTAGCTTTGTTTGTATGCATGTTTACCTGTTATGTTCCTGAAACACTGATTCCACCTGTGGTTCAGATATACAGTGCCTCTGTGGATCCCTAGTGACATCTGTGTTGCTTACTGTACTGATGTCCATGTGTCACTTGACAGAACGTCACTGTTTGACCTGTTTGCATGTAGCTTGCCTGTAACACATCGCATATGATGTACCTCACATTTGCTCAAGACAGCATTCATATATGCCAGCAGTAACAATTCAGGAGCACTACACCCTCACATAGTCACCTTGAGTACCTTGTTCCCCATTGGCCCTATGTGTCGTTACTTAGTGTGGGAGTCACAATGCTATGGTAGCATGTGCAAAGGTCACCTGTCGATCTACTCTCAGGTCCAGTTGGTGAATCTGTGAGTCATGCGGCAATGCTACAGCTGCCTCATGTGCACAGACAACCCTCTCCCCTTCCTATACATGTACAACACATGTGAGAGATGCAACCACATAGCCAAACTGGGGGCTAAGCTTTGTTTACACAGCACTGGCATTCCCTGTCAGGTGTAGTGTGATACTACAGTGAATACAGTACCAGTCTCCCATAGACCTGCCATGACCACAATCCAAACACAGACACACACAGGTACATTATTTGGCTCTCAGAATAGCATCCTGCCTGAGCAGCTGACACCTGCAAAGCAGACACCCAAGCAAACATTACGCCAGAGCAGAGCACATGCGACACATAGCTTACAAAGCCTGTGTGCCTAACAGTGTCAGGCCATATGGCTAGACAACACTCCTGCTATGGTTGTATGAGGTACCTCTATTGACACGTACACGGTGGTCCTGCTCCTAGGCTAAACAAGGTGATGGTCATGCTGAGCTGCCCATCGGGTACTATGATCCACCACATAACACAAGCAAAGCAGTCACTCCAAGGCATGTAGCAGTATGACTCAGTCATTGTCTGTGCCAGTGTGTATGACCTCTGATGCACCTTCCTGGAGTACATGTTAGGGGACATGGAGGGGCTCTCTGAGGTTGTGGCACAGGCTGGTATGACCCTGGCTTTGGGTAGCATCTCACCCTCACCATGAATGCTGCCACAATATGTAGACAGGATCATCGATTTCTGCACTTAACGTATCTTTCAGTGACATCCAAAGGGGATCCAATGCCTGTCAGTGTGGGATTACATGCTGGACATGCCACATTGCTTTGCTTGGGACAGCTTGCACCTGTCACCCATGGGCCGTTGTATATTGGCAGAGGCTGTTGCTACACACATACTGCCTTTGTATGCAAGGCTGACATTACATAGCCACCTACACAGGTAACACAAGGGATGGGACACTAATAGCAATGCTACTCAACAGCAGCAGTGTAAACCTCAAGATGCATGCAGTGGAAACTGTCCTTAGCATGGGGTAAAGCAATATCCGTGCAGTAACAGACTCCTGGTACAAGACTCCCAGGTGCACACCATCAGTGCCAGGTCATTCCTGATACCATGCTTGTCATCCCCTACACATGCTCCAAAACAGAACAGGGAGGATGTATCCAAAGGCACCTCAGATACACACACCCCCAGGCTGGTGGCACTGCACAAAGCATCAGAGCCTCTCCATGTGCAACACACAGTGGGTTAGACTGCCTTCAGTTTCATAACCTGGCACACACCACACTCCCATACCCAGGAAACCCACTTGGCCTTCCTGACAACACTGGAAATATGACGGTCTCTACACACACCATTATATGGTTGTACTGCAACTACCCAAACATACAGTGTGAGCATTATTCTAGCTGCAAAACCCTATCTGAAGGTGTCTTATCATTCATTCCCTGCATTGCTATGGAACAACTTGTTACCACTCCCACAAGTGGTGACAACATGCTGCACCTGTTCATCACCAACATGTGGACTATATGCTTCAGACCAATCATGTATCCCTCGCTGGTGGGATGACACCATCTACAACCCACACTGTATAGTCACATACCACATGCAGCCCCTGCACAGAACACCCCAGTCATACAGTTGTCTGATGCATATTCTATGTATTCACATGAGGCAGGCTTCGGACATGGGAACTCTTGCAGTTCACAGGTACATATGTATAGGTGGCACACACATACATCATGTGTGCATTGACATTACTGATATAATGTATGTCGTGCAATACTGGGAACAACACCCCACACACATGGACAAACTGTGTGACAAAATTACACATGGAATTTGTAGAATACAAACCCCTACCTAACTATGTTATGACTCTAGTGAGAGACGCATTAGCAGAGCATGCTATTTGCATTACTGGGGGGATTGCTTACTCCTGCTGTACTTATAGGGTGCTGACATCATCAGTGTTTAGACAGTGGAATATGCAGCATGTTTTGTGTAGTACTAGTTGCCAAAAGGGACATTTCTCATACACATGGAATTGCACACACTACTCCCCCATACACAGTCACACACACACTGGGCATTTGCAGGATTCAAACCCCTATCTAACTATAAATCACAGAAAAAAACAGAGGGGACCACTATGTAGACGGCGCAAACAGTACCTCAATACAGATATTGCAAAAATCAGTTTGTATACACACAGTACCTGTAAGTTATTATTAGTTTCCAAGTATGATACTTCACGCTATTCAGCTTTTAACACCAAAAAGGACACGTTGCTCACCACAATGAAGTTGCAGAAAAATAGTTTCCAACAAAATAGTTCTAGCTATTCAGCTCCAAACTCAAATGGGCGGCTAAGGCTGCTTACTAATAAATCCTGGTACCATTTACAGCGTTATCCTCCGTCCAACAATGCTTGTATAACATGATCTTCAAAGACAAGCGTTAGATGGATTATGAACTAAAATACTTTATTGTAAAAAATGGCAAGCACTTTCAACATAAGTCTTCTTCAGGCCAACAAACATTTTCACAATAAAAAGACAAATAATTTATATCCACATTAATTATGATGTCATTTCCTAGCGAATCCTTAAAGTAATAGTCTTTCAACAAGAAATCCATATAAATCAGCAATATATGCGCTTTGATTACAATCAACATATGTATCAGTCATGCGCACAGTAAAAATTTCTCAACAGGTTATTCTGTACACGATCTATATGTATATATATATATATATATATATATATATATATATATATATATATATATATATATATATATATATAATATCTAGTACTAAACAATGTTTAAAAATCTAAACAATATTTAAAAATATTTAATTGTTTAGATTTTCATAATTGATGTGGATATAAATTATTTGTCTTTTTATTGTGAAAATATTTGTTGGCCTGAAGAAGACTTATGTTGAAAGCGCTTGCCGTTTTTCATAATAAAGTATTTTAGTTCATAATCCGTCTAACGCTTGTCTTTGAAGTCCATGTTATACAAGCATTGTTGGATGGAGGATAACGTTGTAAATGGTACCAGGATTTATCAGTAAGCAGCCTTAGCCGCCCATTTGAGTTTGGAGCTGAATAGCTGGAACTGTTTTGTTGGAAATTACTTTTCTGCAACTTCGTTGTGGCGAGCAACGTGTCCTTTTTGGTGTTAAAAGCTGAATAGCTGAATCGCGTGAAGTATCACTCTTGGAAACTAATAATAACTTACAGGTACTGTGCGTATACAAACTGATTTTTGCAATATCTGTATTGAGGTACTGTTTGCGCCGTCTACATAGTGGTCCCCTCTGTTTTTTTCTGTGATTCATTTTTTGCTTATACGTGGAGGGACCCGTTGTGGTGTGATCGGTAGTATTTTTTGGATTTATCTTCTTTATTCACTGCTACTACACCACACAATGGCAGATGGTATTGCACATGACGTACAAGTAGAACTTCCATACAAACCGGAAACTCAGCGCAATAGCAGGACAAGGTTTGAGAAAGCAGTAACTGGTGAAATTAATCAACAGTTATCATATGAAGTTGCTGTTGGCTCTTTAGGAGAAGAATGCTCAGAAAAGGAGTATCAGGGCCTCACGACACTTCTTCAAGAAATGGAAATGGACTTTTTCAAGTTGAAGAGATTACAACTACAAAGGCAGCACTTTGAAGTGTGTATAAAACGCAAAATAGTTCCTTGAGGGCTTTGTATACTAAAGATGCCCACCACAGGTACTGTTTATTCAGACTTGTTATGCATGTGGCAACAGATTAACTTGGACACGAGTTTTAAATACATGGAGCTGCTTTATAACTATTTTTTGCCACAGGAAAGTTCCCTCAGGGAACAAATACATAAACAACAGTCACATATGTATGATGTATATCCGAATCACATTTTAAACGTTTTTATGGAAAAATTGTTAGATAATGTGTTTATATATGAAAATAAATTGTTACAACAGAAACAAGAAAAATAAAAAGAGATACAGAGGATTTTAGAAGGGGGAACGTATTCACTTGGCCTAGAATAGATAGATCAGGCAAAGATAGGAAAGATAATTTTATTGATAATAATAGTGTAAAAGCCTCAGATATCATTAATCCCAGCCTGGATATGAGTAATACTAATAGAGTTGAGAAACTCAAAAAGAACCCAGATAAGAGGAATGTAGTAGTAACCATAGCTCAAGTTCATAGTGAAGCTAATAATGAGATCTGTGCCTCTCCTATAACCACAGTGCATGATATCTCAGTATATGAAGATGCCAATACAAGGGTAGACATCTGTGAACACATAGATGCAGTTAGAATAGATAAGCCTGAAACAACAGGCATAGTTGATATAATCAATAGAGAGATTTCACCTAAAGCTGATAACCATCATACAGCCCCTTTCCCCATTGTGGACCACTGGAGAGGTGGAGGGGGGAGAGATCACTCGATGAGCAGAGGAAGACAAAAGAAAAGAACAGCAGATTTCAATCATGTAGGCCCCACCTTGAAAAAGATGTGGCAAGGGGGGAAGAATCTTTAATATGGAATATCTCTAATAGGATCCTAACTGAGGATGAAGTATATGTGTTAGAGAAAGGACTCACATTTATTCCCTCTATTAGGAGTGATATATCGGATAATATTATGGATTTGAAACTATTTACAAGAAACTTACAATTAAAACTTGAAATGGGAAATAGTGGAAATGATCAGCATAGTTTTAAAAAACCAAGTACATATGTCCCACTGTTACACTGGCTTTACCAGAAAGGCTCATCCAGACTCTGCTACACTTTGCTGTGAAGGAAAGGTTAGTTTGCTGTTATTTTTTGTATTTCTGTATTGCCTTTCTATATTTTGAATACTGTAGTTTGTTTTCTTTACCTTGTGTTTTGCTTGCATTCTGTTTTAACAGCATATTAAAACTTCAAAAGAGACCACAGCTCTCTCTGTTCTGAGTCAGGCAGAAATAAGAACTGATTAATTAAGGACTCATTCATAAGACAGAAGAGGTCACTTAAGGTTAATCACTTGTTAACAGAGGGAGTGGAGCTAGGAACTAAAATTTCTATTTAAGGAGTAAACTAAAACATTTCAGAGCTTTACCAGAAAGGCTCATCCAGACTCTGCTACACTTTGCTGTGAAGGAAAGGTTAGTTTGCTGTTATTTTTTGTATTTTTGTATTGCCTTTCTATATTTTGAATACTGTAGTTTGTTTTCTTTACCTTGTGTTTTGCTTGCATTCTGTTTTAACAGCATATTAAAACTTCAAAAGAGACCACAGCTCTCTCTGTTCTGAGTCAGGCAGAATTTTTTCCATCCCACCCATTGAAGTTGTCTTGTTAAATACCACTGTCTTTCTAGTTGCCCGCCTCTTATGTTAATCTGACCATATATCTCATTTCTCTCTACTTTCACTGGCTTATGTGAGTAATCACAAAACCATCACTTTTGAAATCCCACCCCTTCAATTATTTAAATTTATTGGCCATCCTACAGTATTTCATAGTACCAAAATACAAAAGTAGCCACCCTTTCAGTCCATCTTGCTGTTTTAAAAATAGTAACTCTCCACTAAACCTTAACTTTTAAACAGGTAAAACTCAAGTTACCTACTTTCATATCTAACTTCTCTAGTGCACACTGCAGAGTGCATTCTTTTCAATCTTACCTTTAAGCATCCCTGTTACTAGCACTTTCTCTAATACCTAAAAGATCATCTCTACTTGACTCCAAGTAGACTTTTCTCTATCTGTTAAACCTAGCACTTGCTCCTACAGTACTTATTACCTTGATACGGCACTCTTATAGATAGAACCCCAAAAGGCAAACCCCCATTTCTCGGTCACCCACGTCCCCGGAATCTCTTTTAAAGTTTTTTGTCTAGTCCTTCTAGCATGTCGAGGATCAGTTGCTAGTGTCCTCTCCTGCTCAGCTGGTGAACCTGGGAATATTGAGGCAATGTTACAATTGCCTCATGTACACTGAACAACCCTCTCCTCCTCCCACAAAACACAAATACATGCGAGAGATGCAACTATACGGCCAAACTGGAGGCTGAGCTCTCTCAACATAGGACTGGCAAGACCAGTCAGGAGGAGAAGGTTACCACACACACTATAGACCCAGTCTCACATAGTACCATCACAACCTCAAATCATACACATAAACACACAAAGACATACTCGGCTCTGATCAAAAATCTACCAAAACAGCAGAGGCCACCAAAGCAGACACCCAAACAACCACCACCTCAGAACACAACACCTGCAACACATAGACCTCACAGTCAGAGTGTCAAACAGTCACAGCCCTTAAGGCCAAACACAATGCCAGACACACTAGTCATTGGTGACTACATAGTCAGACACACTGACGTCCCGCTCACCAGACTGAGTAAGGAGAAGGTCACAGTAAGCTGCCTGTCGGGCTCTAGAATCCGCCACATAACGCAAGCACTCAGGTCTCTCAACAGCAGGTACAAATCAGACTCAGTCATTGTCCACGCTGGTGTAAACGACCTGAGACGTACCTCCTTGGACTACATGAAAAGATACATTGAGGAGCTCTCTGATTATGTAGCCCAGGCAGGTATGACCCTGACCTTCAGCAGTATCCTACCTTCACCAAGAATGATGCCACAATACAGAGATAAGATGATCAGCTTTAACAATTGGCTTAAACTCTGGTGTTATTCAAAGGGGATCAATGTCTGTCTGCCTGGGATGACATGCTGGACAAGCCACGCTGCTTCCAAGGGACGGCTTGCACCTGTCACCCTAGGATTCCGGATATTGGCATAGGCTCTTGCCACCCTATAGTGCCTTTTAGGCAAGGCTCAAATTCTAAACCTACCACCCTAGAACACAAAAAGGAAAAAACTAAGGGTAATGCTGCTCAATGCCAGAAGTCTAAATCTCAAAATGCACTTTTCGAGGCCCTTCTCAGTATGGAGAACATCGATGTCTGTGCAGTGACAGAAACCTGGTTCAAGGCTCCTGAGAGCACCCCAGCACTATCAGGTTTTACCTCTTATCATGCGTTCCGGCCCCAAAATCCGGACAATACCAAGAAAGGAGGGGGGTATCCATATTCATCAAAGACACCCACACCTCAAGACTGGTGGCAACGCGATGCATCGGAGACCATCCAGGTGCAATTAACCATAGGCAAGACTGTTCTGCAAATTGTAGCATGTTACAGGCCACCCTCACAAACTCAGGAACCTCACATGGCCTTCCTGAAAACACTAGAGGGATAAATGTATCACCAAACACCATCATACTAGGTGACTTCAATTACCCTAATATAGACTGGGAACACTACTCAAGCCCAAACACCCTAGCCCAAAAGTTCCTGGAATTCATAAACTCAAATGCCATGGAACAACTAGTCACCATCCCACAAGAGGAGAAAACATACTTGATCTCATCATCATGAACATGGGAGCACAATGTTCAACACCGAAGTATACCCTCACTGGTGAGATCAGATCACAAACTAATCTCGCTGGAGGTCCTCATCCCACCCCCACCTGAAATAAAAAGACCACAGTAAAGAACTTCTCGAAGCCGACTTCACACTTCTAAAGACTAATGTGGTCTCCTTTAAGGCCCCGAGCTGGCGGAAAACAGTACTCAAGCCGCTGAATCACTTACAAATGCCTTCTACCAGCACCTGCAGGACTGCATGGATAAGGCAATCCCAAGCAAAACAAAGACTCTTTGTACCAAAGGCAAGCGTCCAGTCTGGTGGACCCCAGCCATAAACAAACTCTACAACAAAAGGAGGAAGCTACTACAAGATAGAGCAAAATCCTTAAAAGGTAAGACACCCTTGATCACTATAAGTAAAAACTAAGAGCTCTCATAAAATCATCCAAAGCAAATTTTGAGAGAAAAATAGCTAAAGACTCAAAAGACAATCATAAGGCCTTCTTTAGCTATGTTAGAAACCTGGGAGGAAACTCCCAGATATGCTCAGAACTAGTTCAAAATGATGTGAAGATTACTGATCCTACAGACATTGCCAACATACTGCCTGGCAGGTTCAGTGCAAACTTGTTCCCTCCTCACGCCCAAAAGGAGAGATATTTATACCAAGCGATTGCAGCCCGCGAAACATGCCCAATGCCCAAGTGAGAACTGCTCTCTCCAAAGCAAAAACACAGCATCCATGGGACCTGATGGTGTCCCCGGCTGTGTGCTCCACGAACTCAATGAGGAATTAAACCCACAGCTAGGACAGCTGTTTAATCATAGTCTTACCTCTGGATCGCCCAGGAGTGGCGCACTGCAACTGTGGTCCCACTTCACAAAGGCGGTGCCTCCACTGACCCTGGAAATTACCGGCCCATTAGCTTGACAAGCCTTATCTGCAAAGCCATGGAGAGGATCATAATGGACCTCATAAATAAAGACATAGGGAATTTGCAGACTTTGGATCCATCCCAGTTTGGCTTTGTCAAAGGCAGATCATGCCTTCTAAACTTGGTTGACTTTTTCGAAACAGTCACCAAAGCCATTGATGAGGGAAAGGCAGTCCATACAGCCTACCTCGATCTGGCGATGGCCTTCAATACAATACCCCACTCGGGTATCATTGAAAAACTCATCAGCTTAAATGTTAACCCATACATCACAAGATGGGTTGCAAACTGGCTGAGTGACAGAACCCACAGGGTCAGAGTTGCTGGCGCCATGTCAGACTCAAAGCCTGTCACAAGTGGTGTACCACAGGGCTCAGTCCTGGGCCCACTCTTGTTTGGCATCTACTTTTCCGAAGTACAAGCAAACACAGGAGGGTTATGGCTGACAAAGTTTGCAGATGACTGCAAACTGGGCCATAGTAGAAAACACATCTGACACAGATATCCTTCAGAAGGGTCTCACAGAAGCGGATAACTGGTGCCAGAGCCATGGCCTAAAGTTAAATGCCAAAAATGCATAGTCATACCCTTGGGAAAAACAAGGTTACCCCTAGCTACCAAATAGGTGGCAATCCACTGAGCACAGAAGAAGTTATCAGGGACCTGGGGACCCAGGTTGATAGTAGTCTGTCATTCGACACCCATGTAGCTAAAGTAGTTAGGAAGACCTTCTACATTGCCCACCTTATCATGAAGGGATTCTCATCTAGATCAAGGGAGGTCATAGTCTCCTATACTCATCACTCATCAGACCAATGATTGAGTACAATGCCCCATTCGGAATGTATCTGACCCGACACTTGCAGCAGCTGGAGAGGCCACAAAAGTTCCTCACCAAAAGGATAAAGGGTCTCAAACATCTGTCCTATGCTGCCCGACTGAAAGAACTCCAGCTCTATTCAGTAACACCGCTTGCTCAGAGGTGACCTTTGCCTAACATACAAGGCCATGTCAAACCCAGATTTGATGAATATGCTTCACCTCAAAAAATCTAGATCCGTCAGAGCCACAAGGGTGGGAGACTTAAACCTTGACACGGCTATTAATAGGACGTGCTGGAGGGATAGATTCATCACCCAAAGACTCCCTATGCTGTGGAATAAAATCCCGGTATATGTGAGGCAGAGCACCTCGCTGGCCTTGTTCAAGAGAAATCTTGACCAATGGATGGGAGATCGCAGATATACCCCAGGGATTACCTCAGTGTCACTGCTCAACAGAGACACAGCAAAATAATGGGTATAGTTCCCCATACTAAAGGGGTAGCGTAAGCCACAAAACTATGGGCTAGGCTTGTAAATGCCCTCGGGCAGATAGCCTAGTATGAACCTATGAACCTATGAACCTATGAACCCCATCATTGATGCTTTTTCCAAATTAGTGGAACTTGATCTACACGAAAATGAGAGAATTAACCAGAATAGGAAATGGCATGGTAACCTTAGACCATCACAAAGAAGAGCTTTAAAGATATTAAGAAATGACAAAAATATTATGATTAGACCCGCTGACAAAGGTAGACCGACCGTCATAATGGACATGGAAAAATACATAGCTAGTATGAATAAAATGTTAAGTGAAGATAGATTCTATAAAAAGATCAACAAGCGTACTGTGGATAACATAATTATTGATGTTAAGAGTAAATTGCAAAATATGTTACACGAAGGTAAGATCAACGAAGAATTATATAAATATTTCCATGTTGAACATCCAACTATTCCGTGTATACAAGGTATACCAAAAATACACAAACATGAAACAGACCCCCTGATGAGACCTATTGTAGCTGGAAGGGGGTGGATCACTGAACTCATCTCCTTATATTTAAAACATCTATTGAGACCTATAGTAAATAAGTTTGAGTATATACTAAAGGATACTAAACAATTTTTGATGTTACTGTATGAGAAAACCTTTAGTACATATGAGCAAGGAAGGGACATTTTAGTTACGTTAGATGTTCAATCTCTTTTTACAACCATCCCAAATAAAGAAGGTGTATTTAGTATTAGGAGATGTTTGAAGAAAGATGGTACATATACAGATAGCAAAATAGAAGTTATTTGTCAACTCATGGAAATAGTTTTGATGAACAATGTGTTTACCTTTTGTAATCAATTCTATTTACAAAGGGGTGGCGTGGCTATGGGCACTTCATGTGCCAATAGCTACGCCAACCTAGTTATGGCTGATTGGGAAGCGGAGCATCTATTCAAAATTAGTAAATTTAAAGAAAATGCCCTTTTCTATACACGTTTTGTAGTCGACCTCTTTCTCATTTGGAAAGCTGAGGAGGTATTACTTAAAGAATTGCATCAAGACATGAATACAATGACAGAATATTTAAAGTGTACCATGACCAAGTCACATGAATGTATAGCGTATTTGGATGTATTTGTACAGAGTTTACCGAATGGTTTATTAAATACAGGCATATATAGGAAAACTTGTTATAGGAATACACATTTACACCGGAGTAGCATGCAACCAAATCACGTATTTGGTAATATTGTAAAAGGCCAAGCTATGAGGGTATCCAGGTTAAGTTCAGATCAGCATGGATTTCAGACAGGAATCAATGAACTTAAATGGAAATTCCTGAATCGGTCATATAGCCCGGAAGAAATTGATGCAGGTCTCTTTGGGATAGAGAATCTGAGGAATGACAGAGCACATCCTTACTTCACAAATGGAAATAGCAAGGTAGAGACTACACCATTGGTGAGTGACAAGAACCATCAAGTTAGGATACCACTTTATTATACACAAGATCTAAAAGATATTAGAGGTATATATAGTAAATATTGGGATATCTTATTAACTGACCCTAACATTTCAGCATTAATAGATATTTCCCCCCGTTTTACATATAAGAACAAATTAAACCTGCATAGGATGCTTTGTGGACCAGATAGAGTAAACCATAGGACTGAATATAGGTCCCAAGGTGTCACTAAAAATGTAGGAGATGTAATTTTTGTGGTTTTGTTAAGGAGACCAATATGTTTATACACCCAGTAACAGGGCAACAGTTTGAGTTCTCAGCAGCTGCAACATGTGATACTGAGCATGTGGTATACTTGGCTACTTGTACCAGCTGCGCCGCATTTTATGTAGGCAAAACAGATCGAAGGCTGAAAGATAGAATTAGGGAACATCTGTACCACATTAGGACAGCCTCACCCAGAAATGCTCTGTCGAAACATGTAGGGAGAACTTCACCAGAACATACTTTTAAATTTCAAGTTATTCAAATAAACCCTCTGACCATTAGATGTGGAGACGTGTTTATTGAGACAGAACAGAAGGAAGCCAAGTGGATAATTAGGTTGAGGGCAGACCGTGAACCGGGTATAAATGACAGAGTTTCAATAAAACCTGTTCTAAAAGCCAGAAAATTAAAAATATAGCTGTATAGCCCTAAACTATTGAATATCTATAGCTGACAGGTTTACCAGCATAGTGGACGACTAGTTAATTTTTCTGGTATACCATGCCTTAGGTAGTGACAAGTAACTAGCACAGAACTTAGTGGCTGCTTCACCATAATTACCATGCAAATTTTATTATAATGTTGACAAGTTGTGTTTTTATTAGATGTGCTTATTAATAACGTTTTAATAGGGTGTGTATACCGGAATAGATGGATAGCCATTGACGATTATAACATCCATATATTATGCTTTCATATAAAAGTGGCGCGCTTACCCTCGATGATTGGGACTATCCCTCTCATTCGCAAGTTAGAGAGTAAAGATAGTCTCTGTTAGATTCGTGCTTGTAGCCTTATGATATATGCTGATACATATTGTATAATTTATATTATGGATTTCATGTTGCATGTCCCTCTTACTCGTGAGTTAGAGAGTAAAGATAGTTCCCGCTACACAATTGGTTGTTTGTCTCTCTTAAATATATTATGGTACATACTTTACATTATATATTATGTATTATTTGTTAGATGTTATAAGAGTATATTTTATATATAAATATAGGTGATTTAATTTGAGGAATAGGACTACTAAGCGTTCAATGGGGCATGACCCAATACTATAATATTTATATGCAACACTTTAAACATTGCTTTATCTAGCAACTAATAATATAGGACATTGAGTGAAGATTGATGGTGCTAGACTAGGCATGATTTGTCTTGGTCACGCTTTGTATAGGCATGATATATATACATGCAGGAACCCTATTACGTTATTTTAAGTAACTGTAATATTAGGTAAAACCTGTATAGATAGTATGGTATCTGTAAATTAGTAAATATAAGACTACTATTATTATTATTAAGATAAGGTATATACTTTGTTATATACTTTATTTGTATATAATTTCTTATATTTATATAATGGTTACAGATCCTACGCTTTGACATCATATTAAATGCCAAGAACACAGGTTTTATTAATATGCATTACTTAATTAGATGTATGCCGCAGGCAAGTTATATCTTTATGTAAAGGTTACTTTCGATACATTGCTTGAGTAGGAAATTCTGCATAAACGTAGTAGACATTTTACTTTCAATTCATTGGAATACGAAATGCAGAATGTATCTTTGACAGGCAGCATGCTAGTTATTGTAATTTTATTGATGACTTTTAAATAATTTTAAATATTGTTCAAATTTTTAAACATTGTTTAGTACTAGATATTTTTTATATATATATATGTATATATATATATATATATATATATATATATATATATATATATATATATATATATGTATAGATTGTGTACAGAATACCCTGTTGAGAAATTCTTTACCGTGTGCATGACTGGTACATATGTTGATTGCAATCAAAGGGCACATACTGCTGATTTATATGGATTTTTTGTTGAGAGACTATTACTTTAAGGATTCGTTAGGAAATGACATCATAATTGATGTGGATATAAATTATTTGTCTTTTTATTGTGAAAATATTTGTTGGCCTGAAGAAGACTTATGTTGAAAGCGCTTGCCGTTTTTCATAATAAAGTATTTTAGTTCATAATCCATCTAACGCTTGTCTTTGAAGTTCATGTTATACAAGCATTGTTGGATGGAGGATAACGCTGTAAATGGTACCAGGATTTATTAGTAAGCAGCCTTAACCGCCCATTTGAGTTTGGAGCTGAATAGCTGGAACTGTTTTGTTGGAAACTACTTTTCTGCAACTTCGTTGTGGCGAGCAACGTGTCCTTTTTGTTGTTAAAAGCTGAATAGCTGAATAGCGTGAAGTATCATACTTGGAAACTAATAATAACTTACAGGTACTGTGTGTATACAAACTGATTTTTGCAATATCTGTATTGAGGTACTGTTTGCGCTGTCTACATAGTGGTCCCCTCTGTTTTTTTCTGTGATTTATTTTTTGCTTATACGTGGAGGGACCTGTTGTGGTGTGATCGGTAGTATTTTTTGGCCCTATCTATGTTATTACTCTAGTGAGAGATGCATTAGCAGAGCGCGCTATTTGCATTACTGGGGGGATTGCTTTCTCCTGCTGTACTTATAGGGTGCTGACATCATTAGTGTTTAGACAGTGGAATATGCAGCATGTTTTGTGTAGTACTAGTTGCCTAAAGGGACATTTTTCATACACATGGAATTGCACACACTACTCCCCCATACACAGTCACACACACACTGGGCACTTGCAGGATTCAAACCCCTACCTAGTGACTCTAGTGAGAGACGCATTCGCAGAGCATGCTATTTGCATTACTGGGGGGATTGCTTTCTCCTGCTGTACTTATAGGGTGCTGTTATCATCAGTGTTTAGACAGTGGAATATGCAGCATGTTTTGTGTAGTAAACGTTGCCAAAAGGGACATTTCTCATACACATGGTATTGCACACTCTACTCCCCCATACACAGTCACACACACACTGGGCACTTGCAGGATTCAAACCCCTACCTAGCTATGTTATGACACTTGTTAGAGACGCAGTAGCGGAGCGCGCTATTCACATTACTGGGTATAATTTCTGCTTCTGACATATGTATAGTGTGCTGACATCATTATGGATGAAGAGGTATGTACATCTGTTACTATCCATCAGTAAGGGGGAGAGCATATCTATGCATTAACTGTGCACAGGCACAGTGGCCTACTGTACTGTGGTGGCAGACACCAAATACACTGTGAATAGCCTTCTGTATTCCCTAGGGACAACGGTCAGGTATTGCATTCTACGGCCATATGTTTACCTGTCAGATGCACGTATCTGTTGCTCATATACTGTTTGTGGGTCTTTATTGCCATAGCCTTCCCTATCTCTATAAACAACGTGTGTACTGTGGGAGATGTTTGCATATGAGTGGGATCCAGTACTTTACTTATGTCTCTGTTGTAACTTCACTGTGTGCACTGGGCAGATGTATGTATTGTGGGAGGTTCCTGTGTTAACACATAGAAATGCTAGATATGTGTGTGCAACTGCTGAACTGTGACATGGCCTAATTGTGTGAGCATGCCCAGTTCACAGTCTGTATGGCTTCTTGACTGCCACATCTCATTTATCTAAGTGTGCGAGCATGCCCAGTGTGACCTTTCCTTATGTTTGTATCTGTGGACCACCACATTTCTGTTTGTGTGTGGACGCCATCTATATATCACATGTACAGTTGAGTGTTGGACATCAGGTTTTGTTCTTACTGCCCAACTGCTGTGTGTCTGAACCTAACAGGCATTATGCTGTGCCTGCAGGGTCACCATGGGATAGTTTGCATACAGTTGTCATCATCCTTTCCTGCTGACCACACAGTTGTATTGTTGTATAGTGTACTGGTGCAAAACTTTCACTGTGGTGGACAGTATGATCGTTTCAGTCCTATCACTGCTTGTAATGTTTATAGTGAGCACACCAGACTGGTTGAGGGCCAGTTGTGCAGATATGACCATGTTGCATTTTGTTCAGATATGGACAGCTTAGTACATGATTGTCCGACATTGTTATTGTATTCCACAACTTGTGTGGACAGTGACAATCAATGGCCATGTGCCCTAGTCCATTTGTAATGCTAGTCAGAGAGTGTTTGTCCTTCAACACACATTTACTGGTGTTTGTCATGACATATGTCACGGTTAGTGTGCTGTGCCTCTGTCTACCCATGACATACAGGTGATATCCAGGGTACACCTGCCATCTCCCATCCAGTCATCATGATTCCTCTGGATGACAGTCACTGAGGGACTCCCTGGATATCCTGTAGTGGGAGTTTAGTCGTGAGTGGAGTGAGCTTCTGGGTTGTGGACCAATCAGTACAGCATGTCCTGTTTATGTCTGTGCTGGGGTTCAGGCCTGTCAGCTGCATAGGTCACCAGCATTCAGTGTTTACATGGTGCCAAATGTCCATTGATACCAGGTTGGTTATGGCTCTAAACATCAGGCACACCACCTCCAGCCAGGCAGTATGGCACTGTGTGGAGCTGCAGTTACTTTACTCAGGTGACACATGGCATCTGTTACAGCTCTGCAATCCTCCTGGTGGGGTATTTGTGTGGTCATTTCAGTTGATGCAGGTGTCTGCTATGGTACATCCCACAGGGGCCATTGTACTCAATTGTGAAGCTGCAGTTTGTTTAATCAGCCAACACATGGCATCTGTTTGAGCTCTTTGATACTCCTGGTGAGGTACTTTTGGGGTCTTTCCAGTTGATGGAGGTGTCTGCTGAGGTACATCCCACAGGGGCCATTGTACTCAATTGTGAGGCTGATGAAGGATGACTGCAGAGCCACTATGACCTCCCCTGATCTAGATCTGACTACCTTCATGATTAGGTGGGTATATGGTATGTTTCTGTAACCACTACAGCCACATGCTTGTCCAATGCAAGATATCTATCATCTTGTGTCCCCAGGTCTCTTATTCCTTCCTCAGTACTTAATGGGTTAACACCTATGTGGTAATTGGTGGGCACTTACTGTATATCCACATGGGATGACTATACACTTTTCTGCAATTAGCTTGCTGACATGGCTAGGGCACCAGTTGTCTGTTTCTATGTGGCCCTTTTGTGGGATGCTTGTGTCAGCTGGAGGGTCAGATATGGTGGCCAGTTTGTAGTCCTCTGCAAACTTGTTCAGACACAGCCCTTCCATGTTGGCCTGTACCTATGGGACATATATACCAAACAAGGGAGGTCCCAGGACCGAGCCTTGTGGGATGCCAGTTGTATCTGGTTTGTAGTCTGACATGGCTGCAGCATTTCTGACCATGTCAGTTCTGTCCTTGGGCTGGTTTGCAACCCCTCTACTGACATAGCGGTTTATATTTAAGCTGGTGAGCTTATCTATAATGAACATGTGGGGTATTGTATGGAAGCCTTTTGCAAGGTCCAGCTAGGCTGTGTGGACCACATTCCCCTCATCAATGGCCTTAATGACTGTTTCAAATGAGTCAAACATGTTTAAGGGGCAGGATCTGCACTTAAGAAAGTCACACTGGGTAGGGTCCAGTGTCAGTAGGTCCCCAATATCTTTATGTCTGAGGTACATGCTGATCCTTTCCATAGCTTTGCAGACCAAACTTGTCAGGATTCTGGGGTGATAGTTTGCAGTATCCATTCAGGCAACACCTTTGTGGAGGAGGACCACTGTTGTTGTACACTGCTCTTTGGGTACATATCCTGTGGTAAGGCTGACATTGACCAGTAGTGTTATATGGCGTTCCATTCTTCTTGGAGTCCATGTTGGACTCCGCCCAGGACACCATCTCGTACAATTGATGCTGTGTGTTTTGCTTTGTAGATGGCTGTTACCTCAGTATCTGCAATGTCAGGGGGCCAGCACTCTGCTGGGATAGATATTTGGCATTTGGGGGGGGGGGGGAGTTTGCACTGAACCTGTCAGGTTGGATGTTGGCAATGTGTGTGTGTTTGGTATATTGCTGGTATTATTTGAGTGATTCAGAGCATATCTGTGAATTCCCAACAAGGTTCCTACCATCAGTTAAGAAAGCCTTGTGATTATCCTTAGTGTTCTGTACAATTTGTATCTTCATAGGTTCATAGGTTCATACTAGGCTATCTGCCCTAGGGCATTTATAAGCCTAGCCAGAGTGTGTGTGGCTTTCGCCACCCCTTGCTTTGTGAATATTATGGCCATTTAGGATTTACTTTACTGTGCCTCTGTCTAGACGTGACACAGTGAAGACCCCCAGTGTACATCTACGATCATCCATCCACTTGGCAAGATTCCTGTTGAAGAGAGTCAGTGAGGGGCTCTGCCTAACATGGAGTGGGATTCCATTCCGGGGTGTAGGGAGCCTCTGGGTTATGTATCTGTCCCTCCAGCACATCCTATTTCATTATGTGTTGAGGTTGACATCTCTCGCTCTCACAGCTCTGATAGATTTAGGTTTTCTGGGGTGGAGCATGTCCATTAATCCTGTGTTGGACATGGCCTTGTACAACTGGCATACAACACCTCTGCGTAGGCAGTATGTGACTGCATACAGCTGGGGTGTCTACAGCCAGGCAGCATATGACATATATTTGAGACCCTTTATCCTCTTGGTGAGGTACCTTTGAGATCTTTCTAACTGCTGCAGGTGTCGGGTGAGGTACATCCCAAATGAGGCATTCTACTAAATTATGGGCCTGATAAGAGAACAGTATAGGGGCACAATGACCTCTGTTGACGTAGATGTGATTCCTTTCATGATAAGGTGGCCAATATAGAAGGTCTTCCTAGCCACGTTGGCAATGTGAGTGTCACATGAGAGGTTACTGTCAACTTGTGTCCCTAGGTCCCTGATTACTCCTTCCATACATAATGGATTACCACCTATGTGGTTATTTGTGAGTACCTTGTTTGGTATTTGGTGAGACATTCATACTGTCCAGTGTCTTCAGGAAGGCTGAGTGGGGTTCCTGTGTGTGAGAGTGTGGTCTGTAGCATGCTACAGACTGTACAGCAGTTTTGCCTAAAGCTAGTTGCACATGGGTGGTCTCCAATGCTTCGTGCATTGTCAGTTACCTGGACGTGTGGGTATCTTTGCTGAATATGGATACTCCCCCTCCTTTTATGATTTGCTCCAGGTTTTGGGGCCAAGACGCATGATATGTGGTATAACCTGGTAGTGCTGGTGTGCTCTCAGGAGCCTTGCTGCAGGTTTCTGTCACTGCACAGACATCGATGTTCTCCATACTGGGGAGGGCCTCGGGAGCATGCATCT
The DNA here is from genome assembly GCF_019279795.1 of Protopterus annectens. Classification (NCBI taxonomy): domain Eukaryota; kingdom Metazoa; phylum Chordata; order Ceratodontiformes; family Protopteridae; genus Protopterus; species Protopterus annectens. The sequence continues at coordinate 221,713,118 of NC_056750.1, forward strand.
TGAGGTTTAAACAACTGGCATTGGGCAGCATTACCCTTATGTTTCTTTCCACTTATGTTTTCTAGGGAGGTGGGTTAGTCTTTTCAGCCTTGCCTACAAAAGGCTCTACGGAGGTGGCAAGCGCCTTAGCCAATATCCAGACGCCCAGGGGTGACAGGTGCAAGCCTTCCCTGGCAAAGCAGCATGGCTTGTCAAGCATGACATCCCAAGCGGACAGACATTGGATCCCCTTGGAATGACACCAGTAATTGTGCCACTTGTTAGAGCTGATCATTCTGTGTTTCTACTGTGGCATCATTCTTGGTGAAGGTAGGATGCTGCCCAGGGTCAGAGTCATACCAGCCTGGCCTACATAATCGGAGAGCTCATCTATGTCTCAGGTCATTCACACCAGCATGGACAATGACTGCATCATATTTGTACTTGCTTTGGGGTGACCTGCGTGCTTGTGTTATGTGGCGTATTGTAGCAGCCTACAGGCAGCTTACTGTACCCTTTCCCCTTGTTCAGTCTGGTGAGTGGGTCAGCAGTGTGTCTGACTATGGAGTCACCTATTACAACTGTATCATGCATGTTGTTTCTCCTTCTGGCCTGTGACTGTTTGGCACACCACCTTTGTGTACTATGTGTTGCATGTGCTATGTTTGGAGGTAGTGGTTGCTTGGGTGTCTGCTTTGGAGACCTCTGTTGATGTGGTGTGTTTGTAATTAGAGCCTCCGGGAATGTTTTTCTGTGTTTATGTCTTTGGTTTGCAGTTGTGATAGGTCTATGTGAGACTGGGTTTGTGGTGTGTGTGGTTACCTTCTCCTCCTGACTAGTTTTGACAGTACTGAGCTGAGAGAGCTCAGCCTCCAGTTTGGATAAATGGTTGCATCTCTCACATATATTTGTATTTCTTGGGGGGAGGAGAGGGTTGTCTGTGTACATGGGGCAGGTGTAACATTGCCTCAAGATTCACAGATTCAACTTGTTGTAGCTGGCCTTAGTGGATTGTATGAGTGGACATATTTTATTGCCATAATACTGATCAGAGATTACTTCCCTTTTAAGGTTTGCTCTATCATGTAGTAGCTTCCTCATTCTCTTGCATGGTTTGGTAATGGCTGGGGTCCACCATGCCAGATGCCTGCATGTATGGCATTGTGTCGTGGTTTTATTTGGGATTGCATAATCCATGCATTCCTGGCAGTGTTCATGGAATGCATGTATAACGGGTTCTGAGATGTGACCCATATTTTGCACAGGCACAGGGCCTTTACTGGATTCCACATCAGTTTGGAGGAGTGCAACATTTGCTTTACACATGTTTTTCACTGTGGTTTTCTGGCCAGGGACTGTGGTCAGGATGTGTATATCCAGTGTGATTACTCTATGGTCTGATCTTACCAGTGAGGGATACACTTCTCATCTGGCCATACAGTACCCACGTTGCTGATTATCACATCCAGTATGCTTACCCCTCTTGTGGGAGTGGTACGTTGTTCCTGAGCATTTTGGTTTATGGATTCGAGGAACCTTTGTCCTAGGGTGTTGGAGCTAGAATAATGCTCCCAGTCTATGTTTGGGTATTTTCAGTCACCCAATATAATGTGGTTTGGAGAGCTTGACATATTCATGTATTCCAACATAGGCCAAGTGCAGCTCCTGGTGTTAGGATGGCAGTCTGTAGCAGGCTATAAACTGGGAGGCAGCTTTAGCCACTGTTACTTGACCATGGCTAGTCCATGCTGCTTCCTGTTGTGGTACCAACATGGGGGTGTGGTTATCCTTGACAGTTATTGCTAGTCACCCTCCTTTTATAGCTTGTTCCATGTTTTGGGGCTATAAAGCACAGTATGAGGTGTAACCTGGTAGTGTTAGGGTGCTGTTGTGAGCCTTGACCCAGTTTTCTGTTACAGAACAGATATCAACATTCTCCATGCTGAGGGGAGTTTAGACTGCATGCATCTTGCTGTTTAGACTTCAGGCATTAGGTAGCATTACATCTAGGTTCTTATCCCTTGTGATACCTATGGAGGTGGGTTTGTGTTTTGAGCCTTACCTAGTCAAGGCACGCTGGGGGTAACAACAGCCTTTGCCAGTATCCATAAGGCCAGGACTTATAGGTGCACACCACCCCTAGCAGGTGGAGCATCATGTCGTGCTCAGCATGTCATCCCAGGCTGGCACGCATTGGATCCCCTTTGACTAACAGCAATACTTCAGCCAATTATTGCAATTGATCATCTCATCTTCATATTGTGGCATCATGCTTAGTGAGGGTAGGATGTTAGTCAGGGTCATCAAGTTTGCATATACTGCATGGTGTTACATTGCTTAACACATGGCAATCATGCCTCAGGTGGTGCTGCAGGGCTGCCTATGTTGGATGCACATACTACACTCCCTGTACATGTTTGAAAGCAGGTTGTGTCAACTTAGGCGTCCCTTTTACTATATGTGTGAGTCGGAGAGAGGTATCATCTCCAGGGTCCCTACTGAGCCAGTGTATGTGCTATGTTGCCGCTTTGCCAAGGCCATGGCATACTGGGCATGCCTCCTTCTGCCTACTGGGGCAGGCTCAGGTTGTTCCTCCTCCGAGTCACGCTCTGCCTGTGATTGACTTGGCGATGGTGGGGGGCTGTTTGGCCCAGCCCTATGCTGATCCTGCTGAAGCTGTTTTCGCAGAATCATATTATGTAGCATAGCACATACCATGACAATTTGGGTACATGTAGTTGGTGAGTACTGCAAGGCTCCACCAGATGTGTCCAGGCACCGGAACCATGACTTGAGCAGCCCAAACACATGCTCGATTACATTATGTGTTTGTGCGTGTGCCTCATTATGGCGTTCCTGTTCAGGTGTGTGTGCATTTTTGATGGGTTTCATCAGCCACGGCTTCAGTGCATATCCAGCATCCCCTACTAAGTGACCATGTGGGATGTCCCTACTGACAAATGTCTGGTACAGCTGCATCAGATGCCAGATATGGGAATCATAGTAGCTTCCAGGGCAGCCAGCACACACTTATTTATTATTTATTTATTTATTTGCAGTTGGTTTACCAGGATAGTCCATTGGGCCTAAAAGAAACCGTTTTCAATGGAGTCCTGGGGAGAAAAGCTCCAAAAAACAGACACACAAAATAGGTACAAACAATTTAAAAAGCCCTTAAAGCAAACCAGAGGGCAGGAATAAACAATAGATAGCTTAGATACTTATACAAATGTAAAATAGGATACAGTCATTGATTTTGCATTTGAGGTAACATTCATATAATACAGTGTAATAGAAATAGGTAAAATAGATGTGAGTTGTGTAATGACTTTAGAGAGGTAGAGTTGTTTTGTTATAAATGAATGTAGTTATGCAGGGAATGATAAGTTAAGTAGGCTTTGTTGAATAGCTTAAGAATGGATGAAGGATTAAGAGTTCCATATTTTTATGATGGATGAGAACAGGAACATTCCCATTGCAACTTTAGATGTGTGTGTAGAGATTTTTGAATGTATAAAGATTAGAGGTGGTACGAATGGATGGTGGGAGTGAGTTCCAAAGACGGGCTAGGTTAGAGGATAGAAGGTATTTGCCTGGGGGACGTGTTGGTTTATGTACTTCTAGTAGGTTTTGGTTGTTAGACCTTAAGACTCTGTCTGGTAGATGTAACTTAAGAGCAGAAGACAGGGAGGGACAGAGAGAGGTTATTTATGAGCTTATGGGCTGGTGAGCTGAATGTAGTTGAGCTGATGAGGAAGTTCAAGCCAGTTTAGTTTTGAGAGAGGAACAGTGGTGGGTTGATGACCTGTGGCCGCTAGCGAACTTGGCGATCTTATTGTAGCAAGAGGAAAGTTGTTTCTTTAGAGGACTGAAGATTTGTTAGGAGAGGTGAGCCATAGAGCAGGAGGAATAAGAAAGGAAGAGGAGAGAGCGATTTTAGGTCTTTGTGAGGTAATGGTTTTGACGGTAGAGCATACCCAGCTTTTGGTGGGTTTTTTTAATATTTAGTTGAAGATGAGAGTTGAAATTAAGCTGGTTGTCAATTTGGACACCAAGTAACTTAGTTTCGGACACTAGTTCTAGAATTGAGTTGTTTTGACTTATAATCAAGAAATTGTTTGTATTGAAGGGAGTAGTTTTAGAGAGGGTAAATACCATGAGTTTGGTTTTGGAGGCGTTTAGAGCTAGGTGGTTTGTTTTCATCCAATGCTCAGTAATTGAGAAAGCTTCTTGTGTGAGCTTTAGAAGCTTAGGGACAGATGAGGCAGAGCAAATAATGGTAGAATCGTCAGCATATTGGATAATGTCAGAGAATGGGATAGATTTATGAAAATCATTTATAAATATGTTAAAGAGAAGGACCAAGTATGGAGCCTTGGGAACTCCGGTGGGGGTATTGAGAAAAGAGGAAGTGGCTTTTTTCCATTTTACAGCTTGGTGTCTGTTTGATAGGTAGCTGGAGAACCAGTTTATAGAGGAGGGAGAAAGGTTAAGGTTGGAAAGTTTAGTTAGAGCAGACTGTGTGAGATAGTATCAAAGGCCTTAGAAAGGTCAAGTAGTAGGGTGGAGACAATTTTCCCGGAATCACGTGCTTTATTGATGGTTTCAAGAAAGGAGAGGAGGGCTGTCATGGTGCTATGGTTTGGTCTAAAGCCATGTTGTGTAGATGTAAGAAGGTTATTTTCTAAAAGATATGGTAGTAGTTGAAGTTGGACACATTTTTCTAGTAGCTTAGAAATGGGGGACAGGATAGCAATTGGGCGGAAGTTGTTAACACTGCAGTTTTTTCCACCTTTATGGAGGGGGATGATGAAGGCTTGTTTCCAGAGTTGGGGCACTGTACATTCCAGGATTGAGCGGTTGATGATGCCCTGGGCATCACACATGACCTGGCAGTTGATGGAGGGGAAGCCCTTGCGGTTAATGTAGGCCCTACCCAGCTCACCAGCTGGTGCTTTGATGCGTATATGCGTGCAGTCTATTGCACCCACTACCTCAGGGTATTCCGCTATTTGCTGGAAGAGACGCATATTGCTGGAAAATGCCTCATGGGAATTGGGGAAATATACATGATCTCCGACATGTGCTGACATGGCATCCAGGAACTGGTGCAGTACCCTGGATGCTGATGCCTGTGAGATCCCCATCATATCACCAGTTGGTCTCTGGAAGGTACCTATTGCTAGTATTCTTAAGCCAACACATACCTTGGTTTTCACTGGGATGGGTTCCCCTCTGTTGGTTCTGTGTGTGAGGCGTGGCCTGCACAGCTCAACAATTTGCTGCAGGAGGTCTCTGTCCACTCTATAGCGCTCCACTATCTCCAGCTCATGTAACCCCTGGTAGGTGACCCTGGGCCTGTACACTCTTCTCCGTCTCCTCACTGTGGGTTGTCTGGCAGCATTTGCATTGTCACCACCCTCAGCAAGTCGCCTATGTCTCCTTATGACAGCTATGGCAGCCCCTAGCATTTTTGGTCTGAGTGAAGCTTTTTCAGTATTCACTTCTAATAGCCTACTCCTGTCTTGCAGTGTCTCTTGAGAGAATCATACTGCACTGCTGTTTGCAGACTTTTAAGTGCTGGGCTGGGCTAGTATTCTGCCTGTGTAATTGCCTGCTTCTAATTGTTTTTACCTGCTAGCTCCAGCAGTATTCCCTGCTAGCTTCCTACTATTTCTGTTGCTTCCTTTTTCCTTTCTGTTTCCTCAGGGGGGAGCAACACGCATACCAGCGGAAACATGCTCACAGTGGCTTACACGTGTGCACACATGCTTACTAAGTTTAGAATCTACTTATTCGGGTTAAAACGCGTGCACACCAGTGCAAACAGTCTTACAAGTCTGCCTACAGGCTCCCACATGCTCAGTCTACCTTACATGCATGCACACTGCCATACTCGTGCCTCCTGGCGTGCACACGTGCGCATGCACGCCCAGCAAGAAACTTTGGTATTGGCAACAGTGTACACCTTCCATTTCTTGACTTTACCATGCTTATCTTGTGGCACTCCTCTTTCCATGATATGTGTCTGACATCTGTCACGTAACACTGACCTCCAATGAACTGCATTTCTTTCTGCCATTCCCCCCTGTGATGTCACCTATCTCCTACTCTGTTCCTCCCCCTTATGTAACTCTTACACTACTCGGAATGTGCTCATTTGCTATGTGACAGTGGGATTCAGTATCCTAACACTCATTTACATAGGATTGCCTACTAATGCTTAGTTACATGTCTTAGACTCAGCTTCCCCCCTTAGCAACCACTAAACGGTGGCCATGTTGTTTTTGGTCTGCTGGTCCCTGCATTGTATATCCATGCATTGCATAAAACCCACATTTGTGGGTTTATAACCTTACTTTTTATGTTTTATGTAGCGCAGCCCGTTTGCACGGTGCTGCGCTACGTTTCGATCGCCGAAAAAAATTAATTTTTTCTCATATTTGCATCAGGGTACCTTGCCAATGGCCACATATTTGGCCATTGGCATGCTGCCTGTCACATATGCACCCTTTATTTGGAGCTGACATGGCTCCATTGTGTTATTTGCAGAAACGTACTCAGTTGTCAACTGAGTACATTTCTGCAGCTAACACGACTCTTACACGGGCTGGTTTGAGCTTTGTGGATCGCTAATCTACCTCATTTGCATGCCTTTCGGCTGCAAGTGGGGTGATTAGCATATCCACACCCTGCCCATGTAAGAGTCATTTTAACTTTCTCTTACACGGGATTTCAGGCTGTTCCTGGATCGCGATGGCTGCATGGAGTCTTACACGGCTCTTAGACTCCGTGCAAGCCATCTTGAATCCTGCCCTTAAACTGAAAACTATTACTGTTATACAACAGTTTGAAAACATGTGAACAACTGCACACTTGTTTTAACTCTAATTTACATAAATGCACATCTGTTCTACACATATTTTCTAAAAAAACTCACAAGAACAATAAACTGGTAAAACACAAAAACAAATTTGCTGGAAAACCTTCCAAAAAGACCATTTAATGTTAGCATTTTCATTTAGGAAAATTTCCAAACTTCTTCAGACAAATTATCTCAACATCCTGTCATATTAATACGAACTACAATTAAATTTTAATTGCTCAGCAAATTAAATCCTTAAAGCAATATGTTCTAAAAAATACACACACTGCCATTATGTCTCTCAAGTACACATAAACCTAATAAAACACATGATAAAAGTTAACACATGAAGTTAAAACATACCAAACGCTCTCACAAAAATTATAATGGAGACCACATATATATGTGTTAGTTAAAAGTACATAATTAAGACCTATCCAATTATTTTAGCTGCACATTACGTGGGATATATTTATGTTACAAAAATGTATCCTACCTATTCAGTGCTTTAAGCGTCAAAATACACATAATAGAAGCGTATTAATTTAGCCAGGGCAAGATGTAGGCAACAATACGGATCTGCCATAATAATTCATTTTCTTCTAACCTAAGCTGCCAAGGTCCCCCTCTAACACTTTGATTTTCCTGGTGTAAGATAGTAAAAAGAAATGTATGTGTGGGGTGGTCTAAAATGTGTCTAGCAAGTGCATTAAGTGGATTACCTTTTTTAATATGATAAATATGTTTGCAAATTCTCGGTCTTAGGGTCTTCTCCATTTTCCCAATGTAAAATGATTGGCATAGTTGGCATAAAGCTACATAAACTATTGTTGATGCTGACTTTAACATATATAGATACGACTATGGCCGTATTTTTCATCTATAGACTCTGTCATTAAACAAGCCATAGATAACAAAATGAAGAATTTTGACAGGGCTGTTCAAGCTTATGATCAAGGTATTGCTTACCCCCTCCCCCCACAACCTAACATTTCCATGGGAGAGGGAAGAACCAATCACATTCAACCAACAGCTGATGCGGCTGGCGGAGATGGAGGAAACAACGCTATTTTGCAACCCCAACAACTAAGGCGAAGTGAAAGGACAAGAAATGGTGGAGGTGTGCAACAGTTACCAAGTAACAATTCTAATGAAAACAACAATCAAGGTTTTCAAGGGGCTAGCTCGAACTTACCCAGACAACAACAATTTGCCAAGGGACAAGGTCAACAACAACGAAGGAAACAGAACCGTCGGAGGAGGTAGTTCAAGAACTTTCCAATTCCGAAATATCTGCCTATCCTTCTGTTTGTACTAGTAGTGGTGGAGACTTTAAAGTATTTAATTACACTAAACGAAGTGTTGAAACACCGTATATAGATTTTTTATCTAAGGAATTATCTTTTGTCCCTGATAAAAAAGCGGATTTGGCTAGAACAATTGTAGATTTAAAACTTTTTGCTCGTAAAGCTAATCTCACTGTTCTTATGGGTAATACTCCTGGCTTAACCAGTGATTTAAGAGTTTATAGTTTATTTAATCTGCCTTTGCATCCTACCTTGAGTTTATTTGAATGTATGTGTGAGATGGATTTATGTGCAGAGTTATTGGCTTCTAATATGAAAAATGTACAGTCCAATATGACAACTGATGAACATGATTTCTTAGCGTCTTTAAAAACACAGGGCATTAGAATTATGAAGCCCGATAAGGGCGGAGGCCTAATATTTATGTATGAAAATGAATATCAACAGAAAATGTTACATGTTTTAAATGGTGAACATTATTGTGCTTCTAGCGTTAATCAGGTTAACATTGATTATAAGAAAATACGTGATACCATCAATGACTTATTTCTTGAAGAAAGCATTTGTTTGGACACGTTGCATTACCTGACAATGACAGCACCACAGCTACCCGTGATTTTTGGTACCCCCCCCAAAATACATAAGAGTGTACCCAATCCACCTTTAAGACCAATAGTTGATGGGAGGGGGTCAGTCACATACACATGCACTAAATATGTAGACCATAAACTCAAACCAATTATTAAAAGGGAGAAACAGATCTGCCTGGACTCATGGGGGTTTTTGCATGGTATTAATAAATTAGAATTTAATGCTGATTTTAATTTTCTAACTGTAGACATCAATCTATACACATTCTATACACGGTCATCCCCCAAGAACTTGGCCTTGAGTGGGTTTGATCCCTACTTTTAGATAAAGGAATTGACGACAATGATATTAATGTTATTGAAACATTATTACAAGTAGTCCTTTCTAATAATTTCATGATGTTTAATGGTCACTTGTTCAAACAGATATCAGGAATAGCTATGGGGGCACCCTGCGGTGCTAGTTTTGCTAATTGTGTTTTAGCTCATTGGGAACATGAATTTTTGTTCAAAAACCACCTTTTCAAAAGATACACAGCCTGGTACACTAAGTACCAGGATGATATGTTTTTTATTTGGAAAGGTGATGGTTCCACGGTTCTGCCATTTATTAATGAGATTCGGCAATTAACTGATTTTCTTGATTTTACATACCAATTTGATACTGATACCATTAATTTTTTGGATGTGCCCATTTCTAAGGATAGAACTTTTAACAGGTATAGAACCATAATTTTCAGAAAACCTACATATTCGAACACATTTCTACACTTTTCTAGCAGCCACCCCTTTCATCAAAAGAAAGCAGTTATGAAGGGACAGTTGGTTAGGGCTGCTAGGATGGTTTCTTTAGAACCTTGGATCCTGGTGTGTAAAAGTTCTCCTTTATTAAATAGCACCAACAAAATCCGCATACAATAAACCAACGACAAAGACTAAGCACTTTCACCCTAGTAAGTAGGGCATCTTCAGAGTAATAAATGAACACTACCATCATCCTTTCTCTGGTTTCAATTTTTATAATTTTACAGGACATAAATTTGACAGTAAATATTTACAATTATTAAGTAAAAACTTCACTTTTGTACCTACATTCAAATTAGATGTAGGTAAAGTATTGACAAATTTAAAAATATATACTAGACTTTTAAATTTAAAATTATTTTTTCACAATACAGGAGATCCTTTGCAAAGCTCCAGACATTTGAGTCTTAAACGCCATAGTACTTTTATACCCCCACAAAATTGTATGATTCAGATTTTCGAAAAGTTATGTGAATCACAAATCCGAAGAATTATAAAATATAATAATGTTAATAAGAGTAATTTGACACCATCAGAGAATTTTTGTCTTAAAGAACTTACTGGTACAGACAAATATCGAATCATGAAACCGGACAAAGGTGGGGGAGTAGTCATTATGCTTAATTCTGATTACAATAATAGGATGTCCACCTTGTTGGAAGATAATGAAACATATCAAAAAGTTAGTAGAAATGAGATCAATCAAGCATACACTAAGATTGATTGGCTGTTTTATGAATTCTTGATGGATGGGAGAATAGATCAACAAACTTACAACTATATTTCAGTTGAATTCCCAATTACTCCATCTATATTTGGGATCCCCAAGATTCATAAAAACATGAACCATCCTCCGTTTAGACCTATAGTGTCAGCCAAAGGATCAAAGACAGAACCATTGGCCGCTTATATTGATTTCAAATGTAAACCTATTTTGAATTCTATACCACATATCATAAAAGATTCATGGCATTGTCTTGATATCATAAGACAATTCATGAATACTTTTGATTTTAGAACCAAATTCTTAATGGCTACCGTGGACATCATCAATTTATTTACAGTTATTCCTCATGATCAAGGTTTGGAGATGTTTGAAGCATGCTTAAATAAATATAGTAAACATAACAGTCCTGACAACCGATTGCTTACTGAGATGTTAGAATTGGTTTTGGAGAACAATTTTTTGTTCTTCAACAATAATTTTTTTAGACAAACAAAAGGGGTAGCTATGGGGGCAAGGTGTGCCCCCATTTATGCAAACTTGGTTTTAGCCTATTGGGAGTCTGAATATGTCATTACAAGTACATTTTGGAACAAAGTGTTGTTATACCTACGTTTTTTAGATGATATCCTTATTTTTTGGAAAGGATCTGAAGATGAATTTAATGCATTTGTCACTTTTTTGGGTAAAACTACGAGTTTTCTCAAATTTACCAGTCATGTGTTTGTTAATAACGTCAATTTTTTAGACATTACGCTCTGTTTGGATAACAATAAGTTTGATTCAGGTATTTACAGGAAGAAAACATACTCGAATTCCTTTTTACATTTTGACAGTTGTCATCCCATGCACCAAAAAAAGAATTTAGTTAAAGGACAAATGGTTCGATTGTCAAGAATTGTCAGTAATGAAGTAGTTTTTGAAAGTGAATTGGAGAAAATTACAAATATGTTTTTGGCTAGAGGATATCCTGCTAATATTGTTCAAGAGATTAGTAGAGAAATTTTAACTAAAAGGAGTACATTATACAAACCAATTATTTCGTTGGACTCTGACAATAATACAATCATGAAATTACCTACTTCAAGACATGACACTTTTATCTTACCATTTAATAATTGTTCCCAACAGATAGTTAATGCTATACATGAAGCCTGGACTAGTGTCTTTGAACTAAATCATGAATTTAGGGACATAATAGGAAATACACCTAAAATAACTTTTAGTAGAGGTAGAAACTTAAAAAATCTATTTGAACAGCATACTAATTATGACTTGTATAAAAATTCCAAAATGAACAAATGTGGAGCATGTCATGTTTGTAGATTTATTAATGATGGTCCCTACCTCTATATTTATAATTATGTTAAGACTATTAGATGTCCAGGGTTATGCAACTGTAATTCTAAAATGGTGGTCTATGTAGCATCCTGTACTGCCTGTCATGCGTTTTATGTAGGGAAAACTATTAGAAAACTCAAAACACGTATTAGTGAACATTTACATGATATAAAAAAACATAAAACAACCAGTGCTCTATATAACCACAGTATCAATTGTTCTAATTTTAAAAGATTTATATTTTTTATTATTGACAGAACATACAACAAAGAAAATAACGGCGGTGATGAAAAAATGATATTAGAAGCAAAGGAATGTTTGTGGCAACTTAGGCTAAATGCCACTACGTTGCCTGGCATTAATGAACACATTTCTATATCTAGCATATTAAAGCTTAAATTGCAGTTTATTTAATTATTTAATGTTTGATATTTGATATTTAATAATTAATACTCAATAATTAATAATTAGTATTTAATATTTAATATTGCTTTTTGATACCATCACACCACCTAATTTTTATAATGTTAATTGTATTTATTTACATGTTTAACTATACTAGATTACTATGATACTATTTATATTATATATATATATTTAATTATTTATATATTTATGATAGGTTTTTAAATATTTATATTATGAATTTTAAATATTTATATTATGAATTTAATTGTATTTATTAATATTTATATAATTTGTCATAATTATTTTTATTTAACATTAATATCTGCTAATTAATTATATATATATATAATTTTTTAACATTATGATAATTGTAACAATTCCATATATTATTATTTTGATATTGCAATACTTTCATTTTTGATTATGATTATTGATTTTAAAGTACATGTTAGTATACAAATTATAATGAGTGATACTGTGAGTGTTTTACAACATTATATATTTTTTATAATTAACATATAATAAACATATATAACTTAACTTATATATCTTATGTTCACTTTTCATTTGCCCTTACGGATGCAATAATGTTATAGTTTAAAGACATTTCAAAAACACATTTTATGCTACCCAAATACATAAACATTGAATAGAAGGAAAAAGTAATATAGATGTCTAACTAATATTGAGCATTCTTACACCTAACATCTACTTGTGCACAACATATATACATATAACATATATATATATTCTTTCATGTTCATGTTTTAGACTATGGGCAGTAACTGTGAGTTTATTTTCATTTCCTTTTCTTTTTCTTTTTCATTTTGATTGTTAATTAATTAATTAAGTTTAATGATGTAAGGCCTATTAAGGTTCAATTAGTGAAAAGGTTACTATATAAGGATGATGGTAGTGTTCATTTATTACTCTGAAGATGCCCTACTTACTAGGGTGAAAGCGCTTAGTCTTTGTCGTTGGTTTATTGTATGCGGATTTTGTTGGTGCTATTTAATAAAGGAGAACTTTTACACACCAGGATCCAAGGTTCGTTGGGTTTTCATTGCGTTACCAGTGTTTCGTTTGTGGAGGTTCAAAATGGTTTCTTTAGAACAATATTTCTTAGTTGAATGTAATCTTCTTAGAGACATGTTCATCAGTAGAGGATACCCTAGTCAAATTTTTGATCAAATTTATTTAGAAGTCAGTAACAAATGTCAGAATGGCCATTTTCAGCCCATTCTGAATAAGGGATATAGTTCACTAGAAATAACATATAACCACACGGACGTTTTAACTACTACTATACAAGGTCATACCGTGGGTCATACTGGTACTACATTCACTAGAAATAACATATAACCACACGGACGTTTTAACTACTACTATACAAGGTAATACCGTGGGTTATACTGGTTCTACATTCACTAGAAATAACATATAACCACACGGACGTTTTAACTACTACTATACAAGGTCATACCGTGGGTTATACTGGTTCTACATTCACTAGAAATAACATATAACCACACGGACGTTTTAACTACTACTATACAAGGTCATACCATGGGTTATACTTGTTCTACATTCACTAGAAATAACATATAACCACACGGACGTTTTAACTACTATGATACAAGGTCATACCGTGGGTTATACTGGTTTTACATTCACTAGAAATAACATATAACCACACGGACGCTTTACATTCAACC